>NW_017728928.1:12345412-12355041 GCF_001723895.1 Crocodylus porosus
CCAGCTGACTTCCTGCCCTTTGGGCGGGGGGCTGGACTTGATGTTCTTCTGAGGTCCCTTCCAGCCCTGATGTCTATGAAATCCATGAAATCTTTCCACCCTGTAAAGCCAAGACACTACACAGGCACAGTATCTCACCCCAGATAGCCGCACCCATGATCGAATATGCCAGCCCTTCCAAGTGTTAAAGTCTGTCATTGGCAATAGGTATTTTGCATGGGCAATAACTGCACTATTGAGGCCATGGTTTGCAAAACCATCTGGGACACAGTGGACTGAGAGAGGCTGTATAAATGTTATTGTCTTGCTTATTGGTAAGTTCATGTAATTTCCCCACAACCTCTCTCCACCTGCCCAGAAATCTGACCTTCACACTATTTGTATTTTCAGAGAAGTGTTGCCCCTGTTCTGTGCCCTACCAAGTCCATTTATTTTCTTATTCTCATGAGCAAATACTTTTGTGTCTCTCTCCAGTTACCGTGTTGCTACTGATGATCATAGCCTGCAGCTGCTGCTGCAGTCACTGTTGTGGCTGCAATGGAGGTTCTGAACGGAGAGGCAGGAAGATCCAAGTCCAGCCATTTGCCCATGCATAAAATGCATCCAGAAAAGGGGAAATCTACTGCAGAAGGGCATGGCAAGACACCGTGGCTGAATCACATGCAAAGGACTCCCCACTCCCTCAAACAGGTGGGGGGGAGTGTTAATGAAGATACAGAGCAAAGGAGGAAAATGGACCACAGATCAGACTAGGCTTTTCTGCAGTGACCTCTGCCTGGCTCGGATGTGGCCACATAGGGAGCAGCGTTCCAACATGCTCGTCTCCATAGACAGAAACATACTACCAAGAAGACAGACGGACAGGGTGGGAAAGCATCAGTCTGTCTGAAGAGGACAGCACAGCTGAGCAGGCAGCAAAGTATCTTTGTAAGCAAAGAGGAGCTAACAAAGACAAAGACCATGTGCAGCCTGGCATGGGCTTATGAAGGTCTCTTGCCCTCTTCACCAATGACCTAAGCCAGAAAGATGATGCCAGACACCAGCAATTCCTGCCGACATAAAATCAGGAAGTGCATGTACTCAGCACCCCTCAGAGTCCTACTCGTATGTAAAGCCCAGTGGGGTTTAACAGAGACATGCACTCAAAACATAGCATGACGTGGCTGGCATGCAAGCTCAGAGACTGGCAATACTCCCTGCTTTTCTCGTGTTACAAAGACATGAAAACTGCCAAAAAGGAGAACAGTTTGACTATATGCAATATCCAGCATATACAGAAAGTCAAAAGGCAAGAGGGAAAAGCCCACTAACACAATGTTATTTCATTTAGTTGCTCTGCCGCCAAGGAAGTTTTTGCTACATATTTAGCTCCTTGTCTTCCATTCAAAAATTATTGTGCTTTTTCTGCATATTGCAGGGTGAATATTTAGTACAGTGCATGGGGAATGACAACATTCCCCATTACTATATATGGGAGCTGCGTTTCAAGCTCCCTGCACTGGGTGCCATTTATATTAGAGATAGCAAATATTATACTTAAGGTAGATATACGTGCACACAGTCTCATTTGAGAGATTAAAAAAAAAAAAAAAAAGACAGTAAAGGCAGTGTTAATTCAATACATACATGCAGCAGCTGAGAGAAGGAACCCAGACAAGTGGCAATGCCAGGAATGGGCTGTATAGCTAAAATTGACAGTGCAAATAAATCCCTTTTCAGCACTTCAGCCACTGTGTACATTTGGTTTATATACCAGAGCAAATGTCAAGGTAGGAACAGTAAGAGGACAGGGCGGTGACATTGGGCAGGACACTGGTAACTGGGGATAGAAAGCACAGTAGTTATTTACCACAATTACACTGCCTTACAGACAGATCACTGTAAAGAGAAATTAAAGACAAGCTAATTTGTAGTTACAAGTGGAAACAAGCTGCCTTCTGCTTACACTTGGCATTTTTAAAGTTACGATTGAAACAAATACACTGCACATTTACGGCCTCAAAATTCAGCTAAAAGCATGCTGAATTACACAGCTTTAAATACAGCTTCTTTAACAATGTGGATGCTGCCATTAGAAGGGACAATGAAAAACAGAAAGCTATTCAAAAGAATCCCTTAACTACATTACCAAAAAAACCCAAACATTCAAGGCGATTTAAATTAATGCTATATATTCTTTGCACTGCAACTTCTTGCTCTTCACAAACATAGAATAGATTTACCTATTTTGAATCATATTCCCTTTTTTATACTTTGGAATAATTCTGGAGCTACAGAGTTGCCCACAATAAGGAGAAATGCTTGGAATAAGGCAGGGAATCACACCCTCGCCCTCTACACACACAGAGAGCACACACCACCACTACACTAAAACTGCACGCACATGCATGCACCTCCAACCCCCCTGCCTTTTGGAAGAAGAGCAGGATGCTCTTGTGCAAGAAGTTTTGGACCCAACTTGACAGGCCACTGCTGTAAGATGGCAACATACTCGAAATTATACCGAAACCAAAAAGATAGCCAGAGATAGAGGCTGGCTATCTTGTCAGTAGATGCAAAGGGTCTCCTCCCAACTAATCAACAGGATAATTAACCTCAAAATTTCACATCAGTTTATCACAGCAAACATTCACATGAATGACGCATTTTTCATAGGGCTTTACAGGCTTTGGTACAATAACCTGTGCATGGTCCACGAGGCAGATCAATATTACTACTCCCAACTGTCTGTTGGTGCAAGCTGAGGCACAGGCACATTAAGTGACTTGCCGAGGTGATACAGGGAGTCAAACACATCCTCTCTTGGATGGACTCAAACAGGCCTGTCGTTTTTAAATAATACCGTAACACAAACCTTGGCACACTGATGACTAAACAGCCCCTATTTCTTCCTTAAGCCTAGCAAGATAAAGTCTGCTATAGAAATGAACAGAATTCCCCTGAGAAATGCTTCACAATCATGGAGGTGGTGTATGATGGAGGAGCCACAACGGCTGTCACAAGGACACTGCACTGAGGAGTCTCCCAGTGCTGAAGGGGAGGCGAGCACTGCCAGGAAGCTGCTGCCAGAAGCCATTATCTTCACACACATGCAGAGAGCAATCAGAATAGCTGCCGGCAGGGTAAGAAAGCTGTCAGCGATGGGGGAAGAGGTGGAGGAAAAGTACCTTATCTCTGTCACCGCAGTGTTCCTGAATTACCAGTGACAGGGGACAAACGAGGAGATGATTAGAAAGAGAACAACAGCAAGCTTAATTGTCTGTATGAAGCAACGCCCAGGATCACTTTTTAGAGCAAGTGGGATGGTCTTACAGAAGAGAGGTACTCAAATATAGCTTCTGCGGAGCTTCAGTCCTTACTTGCGTGCAGACGGTGACGCGCATGAGCAGTGCCGCTGGACTGAGTGGGACTCTGAGTGCTTGAAATACAGGCTTAGTAACTTGGCCGCTTTGGGATCCATGTGCTCTGCCCAATGCCTGCTCCCACCAAGTTTCATGGGGATTTAACAGCAATCCAGCAAGCCCTGCTTCAACTTGCTGCCTTTCCACAGCTTGTGACTGGCCCCAGATTATAGTAGCCAATTCACCCCCACTCCCAGCACCCCAACTGGGTGCACTTCTGACCTGCTGGCTGACATGAAGCTACAGTGCAGAGCCACTAGTGGTTTTTCCCTCTGTCTAGGGCCACTCCTACTCAGAAAAGAAAACCAATTCAGGCATGGGCTAGCTTTCAAACCCAGACTGCTGTAAGCAAGTAACAGCTGGTGCAAAACTAGAAGAACAAAGGGGAGAGAAACAGTACATGCGTCCCTGATGAGACCATTGTGGAAGTATTTCTTTTTTAAATTGAATTCATGGTGACAACGTGGGGTGTGTGATCAGCATCCCCCAGCAGAGCAGGCTCAGTGTGCACTTATGCACCTCATATTTTCATAGTTGTTAGGAGCTGGAAGGGACCTTACAGATCATCGGGTCCAGTCCCCCTGTACTTAGGCAGAGAAGACCTGCTGGGATCAGATGACCCCAGCAAGATGGGTGTCAAGATGCTTTTTGAAGACTGCCAGGGTGGGTGACTGCACCACCTCTGGGGGGGAAGCCGGTTCCAAACTTGTAAAGAAGCTTTTTCCTTATGTCCAGTCTGAAACAATCTTCAATCAGTTTTCTTCATTATTTCTTGTGCTCCCCTGGGGGGCCTTGGTGAACAGATGCTCCCCCAGGCCCTAATATCTCACATGAAAGCTCCCACTCTCCAGGATTTGCACTCTCCGATTTTAGTCTTCCAATGACCTCAGTTAATGCTGCTTTTAAACTGGTCTGAAGGGAAGCAACAATTCACCTTCCCTCCAAAACTTACTAAAGAGTATGTTTCTAAATGAAGCGGTCACTGCCAATCTGCACTGAAGTGGGAGATCATTTCCCCCACCATCCCTGCTAACAGCCTTGCTTTTGGTGGCTATCATCTCTCCCAGCAAATCCAGAAATTAGCAGGTTCTTTTGCAAGTGCCAGTAACAGTTTCCTGTTGGAATGGATGCCTGCAGCAGGACGCATGCTTGAATGAAAGATGTCTGATTAAACTGCAGAGTGTTGTGTGGGAACAAAGTGTTGTGTAATCTCTCTTTAGGTGTGAAAGGTGACCCACCCAAATGAAACACGCTCGTACCCATAGCTCTGTAAAGCCATGTGTCCAAGCTTTTTT
Source organism: Crocodylus porosus (assembly GCF_001723895.1). Lineage (NCBI taxonomy): Eukaryota > Metazoa > Chordata > Crocodylia > Crocodylidae > Crocodylus > Crocodylus porosus. Next base: position 12,350,109 of record NW_017728928.1, read on the forward strand.
GGGGGGTAGGGGGAGAAGTGTGGCAGAAGGCCACCTCTGTTTCTCCCCACAAGCTCTGCTCTGTGACAATTCGGTTAAGATGGGCCCTGCAGAGGGCACACACCTTGCCCATCTCTTTAAGTAACCTGAGCTGGATACATTCCTGAGGGAGGGGGGAAACCTGCTCCATCTGCCTACATGACTGGCACCACATACCTAGGTGAGGGGCTTGGGCTCCCTGAGGAGCTAGGACCTGCCAGTCTGCCCAGCAACTAGTGATGCATTTCAGATTGGTTGGCTGACAGCCAACAGGTGCTCACCTCGTTTACCTGGTCCAATGGAAGCCAGCACCAGTTGGCTGTCAGCCAACCAATTTGAAATGCATCACTAGTCTTAATTATCCAGCCCACTGCCTCAGAGAGGCAGGGTTGCTATGCACTGCGATTTTTCCCAGGGCAGAAAAGCACACGCACGAGACTTGCAGAGCATTACAAGTTTTCAGAAGTCTCATCTGAGGCCAAAACAACCTTGAGTCAGGAGCTGGCCTCCCAATGGGATGATGTGTAGGGCCAAATTCAGACCTGGTGCAAGCAGCTGCAACTCTGCTGATTTCACACTAGGTCTGAACTGGATCCAATGATTTTGGCCCACAGCCAAGACAGAAAACTTTGAAGGAACAAGTCCTTTGGGCCTGTAATCATCAAGCAATGAGCTCTGCTGCTTTGGAGAAAAGGTCTGTGTAGGCTCAACGGCTGCGATTGTACAGATCAAGGAGAAACTTAGCCTCAGGATAAGATCATGATGAGTGTCCACAGCTTTCTTCACACCAGCACTCTCCCCTCCTAAGGGACACACAAGTCCATTTCAGCCCCCACCTTTCTAGCAAGACTAAACCAAATGTAGGAAATGCAGACAGAAATAAGCTGTGGAGGTGGCCGAATTGCAGAGAAACTAAACTTCGGTACTGCCCAATTGGACAAACGGCCCCATATCAGACTAGCCACACCTGAGAAACAAAACAGGGCTAAGGCTGTTAATAATTCACTACAGTGCAAACAGGCGATTCCCCAGAGACGCCACACATCCCACACACACTACAGAGGGTCCCCTCAGCAGGTCGATTCCTGGACTACGAGCACAGAAGGAGAAAGAGCATCCACTGCACGCAGAGCGGCTTCAGGTAACTGTGAGATCAAATGCAGCTTCTGCATTTCAATGCTAGTCGTAGCCAGGAGAGGTAGAGGCTTTCTGGAGTGCATGGTAAGACGCGTTTCCTCCCTCAGATTTGGAGACCTGTGTTCAGGCTACTGGCACTGCCTCCATTTTAGAGGAAGAGGGCATCTGAGGGCTCACTTGCAGCCTTCTCCAAGATGACTGAATCAGAGAGGTGCTTTACTCCTACATGTCTCACTGCAGAGCAGTTACAGCCTCTACTAAAACCACCTGCTGCCATTTCAACACCAAAGCATTATCCAAATCTTCTGGCTGCTCAGAGAGAAGTAACAATAGCAAGTAAAAGGGGTATATGGCTTCTCACCAAGTGCAACTTTGCGAGGGTGGAATGAATGTCATGCTCTGCAATTGCTTTCCTTTCATGCAGTATCAAGGGGAAAAATGGACAGATATAAATGGATTGAAATGATTGATGTTGTCCCTCTCCTTTCTTGTTTAGGCTAGCACAGTAGTAGCTTCAGAGGAGGGAGGAATCAACTCCCCATCCTTTCTTTTACTTCTTTTTGTGGTGTGCCCAGCAGGGAACTCGATTAAAATCACTAGCTGCTTTGCAAGGAAACAGCCAGTGTTATTTAACTAACTTTCAGCCAACAGTGAATGAGCAAGTGTAAGAAGCCTTTTGACACTAGATAAAATATTACTGAAATGATGTCATTAAACAGAAGGAAAAATTATATATGCATGTCAGCTGCAATGCAAGACTGCGCATGCAAGTTACTACTAAATGCATGTTTACCATTTTGCTCAAAAGCAGGGATAGAGCAAAAGTTTCCAAACCAAGACCAGCAGCCTGTGCTAAAAGCAGGAGGGCTGTGAAAATAAAGCCCCATTGCCAGAAGGGTTAATCCCCAAACTGAACCTTTTTGAGGCCAGACTTTTCCTTCTTCACCCTTCCATGGTATCAGTCACCAAACTGACTCTGGTGTCTTATATTCTGTTTATGATCAGTCCCCCACTAAAGAGAGACTACACCTTTTGAAAGATCCATACTAATGAGGGCATGAAGGGTGGGTACAGGCTTATATTTTTATTGTATATAATGCATACCTTAAGGGGTGCAGAGAAAGCAGCTGAGAATCTAATGCTCATTTCATCTAACTCCAGGAGAGGTGGGCCAGCATGTCATTCCCAATACAAGAAGCTCCCCAAATTCTGGGAGACCTGGAGAGCCGGATTCAGACAGACGCATGGGCGCTTGGGGGGCTGGTGGTGATCGGGTCATTCTGCACAGTCTTCATTGCCCTCCTCTTATTTGCTGCTATCTTTGGCTGCTGCTCATCTCCAAAGCGCACATAGTGCGTCACAAACAGCAAGGCCAAACACCACAACAGTTCATGAGTAGTAAGGCCAGACAAGAACTATCCCATCCACATCTGGATTGCTGAAGGAAGCTTCCTCTTCTCGCCTCGCATGGTTATTTCTCCCTACCCAGATGTACAGCATTCACAAGCAGACAGCTGATATGGAAAAGACCTCCTGCGAGGGCTGCCCACACACTGTCAACTACATATCTACTGTGAGCTCGACACATGATTCAGTCTGAATTCAAAAACCACTGATCAACTAAATGCAAGATATCTGCTTGTCCGAATCTCCCCCCTCTCTCCCCAAGCAAAACAATTGGGTTAGTCCATGAAGTGATCAAACAATGTTTGAAGATGGAAAAAGAATCCCTTTAAGAACCCCACCAAGACAGCCACCTTTCTCTTCTGCTATTTAGGAAGTGGGAGAAATGATTTCACCAGAGGGAATCGAGACAAACTTGAGATGTGAAAACCCTTTCAGCACAAGCAGCTGATGGAAACATTCTTCTGCCCTGCTTAGACAACAGAAAAACCTATGCCTCCTTTGTTGTTGCTGTAATTCAAGGCCTTTCAGTTTAAAGAACATAACTAGAACAATTATCTGAGTTTAAAATTAAAAGGAACAAATTAATGGAAAAATGCGGTGTGCCTTTAAATAGTATCTTAATCAGGAGCCTTCTCCAACCACTGTAAAGTTATAGCACACAGCAGACAAGCCCAAAGAGACACCCTGAAGTGATACGCACAGTCTCAAAAGTTTCTATCCTGGGATGATATGTGGCACGTGAAAGGTCAGAAGGTGGTGGGGTCTGGGGAAGTTATGGGCAGGAAGTTGTAGACTTACAGCTGGCAGCTACTTTTAGCCTTTGATATGAAGGGAGCAGCATTCCCCAGCCTATAAACTTGCAGACAGAAAGGGGACCGCTGCATTTTTAAATGCCTCATGCAACAGGTGCAATACCATTTCCTAATAGCCTCATTCATGGGAGCAAAAGAAGTCCATTGGCTCCACGTGCACTTTTATTGGAAGGATTTTCTGTTTCTTATCTCATGCCCATTTTTTCCAATGGAAAAAAAGGGTCCCAGCTGACACTCTTACTAACAGACTCAGCATTGAGAAAACGAGGATAGGGTGATATGGAGGCTGAGTTGCTTTAATTCCTTTATCCACTGAAGGAAAACTTTACATATCAAGTGGTTATGCAAGTGCCTGGCAATCAAGGTGTGGCCTGAAGGATGGCAACAGAAGGGGGAGAGGTTTAGCTGCATAAGCTGATCAGTCTTAGACTAGGGAGCTTCTCAGAAGCCCCCTGGTGGAGTCAACTTATCTGTAGCCAATGGAGCATCATTTCAATTGATTTCAACCTTTATGGTCAGACCTCAGCACAACAGGTGAAAGTCTCAAACCTATTAAGCAGATCTTCCCCATCAAAACAGAACTGAGGGCAACAGCTTTGCTGTGGCAGCAGCACCAAAAAACTAAATGTGCCATCTCCCCACTGAGCCTCAAACTCCCTCGAGCTCAGCCCAACATAATAAAAATAGATGCAAGGCTATGGTGGAGGAGGACAGATGTTGATTTTCCAGTCAGCAATCACACTCTGCTCTCTTACTGGCAAAATTAAAGCCTTGCTGTCTCCAGCTAGCACAACATGGCAATCAGCACAATTACAGCCGCCTGAGATCAAGTTCACAGTGTGTATTGTGGTTTCTATAGTGGTTTCTAGTCTGCAATTAGATTCCCTGCCTCCAGCACATGCATATTTTAGGCCTGTTCCCTAAAATAGTGGTAAGCACCATTAGCTCCTGTAGAGGCCAACATGAATCAAAGACGCTTAGTACCTTGGAAGATGGGGCCCTTGCGATTCCAAAACAAAATATGAAATGCCAAAGTTTTTTCCATCAAGCTGCTGGGCTGTCTGCCTCTGCACAGGAGAGATGGTATGGCAAAGAAAAAGCCAAGAACAAAAACAATTAGAAATTTCAGTGTGAGCCAGAAAAAGACCTGGGCAGAAAAGTCACTCCCGATGTGCTTTAGCTTCTTTAATGGGAGGAAGAAGGGGACCACACATACACCCCATATCTACGGCTATTTATCACTTCCATTTCACAGCACAGCAGGTATCACAGTTACCCACTAAACAATAACCCCTTCCATAGGGATGTACATTAATTTGTCTGAGTAGCACGATAGCAGGTTTCTCAAACACAGTCTTTATTTGTCCTAGACAAACTTGCCTCACAGGACACAAATGCAGGATAAAAGTCCCTGCTGAGAGTTGGGGACTGCTCAGTCACAGTCTTCATTTCCTGGGGCAAACTCCCTTCTCACAGGAATCAATATAAACCAGGGGTTTTCAATCTTTTAAAATAAATATACCCCCAGCAGCTGGATGCAGAGCCAGGGGGGTTGAAGG
>NW_017728928.1:12355141-12390778 GCF_001723895.1 Crocodylus porosus
GCTGGATGCGGAGCAGCAGCAGTACAGGGTGGTGGATGGCAGTAGCCGCTGCATGCAAGCTCCCACTGCTCCTGACCAGCTGGGCAGCACCTACGCGGCCCCGCAGAGGGATGCTGCTGCCCTCGCCCCACCCCAGCCCTGCTCCTGGGAGGCAACAGTGCAGGGTAGTGGGTGGCGGCACTCCATCCCTGCCCACACGTACCCCCTAGGGCCTTCCCAAGTACCCCCGAGGGTACGCATACCCCCAGTTGACACCCCCCGGTATAAACAACCAGCAAGCAAATGGAAACACAGTCCATAGAGTTCACTCACAATCCTGGGGCCTTTTCCCAGATCTTGATAAGGTGACTCTGGTTTTGTGCCGCTTTTCCAGTCCCAGTCTTCTCCTTTGCTATATTGAGCTCCTCGACTCACCTAGGGTCTTTTTCCAGACCCTGAGAGGGACACTCTGGCTCTACACTGCAGCCTCTCACCTCAGAGTCCTCTCTTTCCTCCGATCTGCCTCAGTCTTCTCCCAGAGCCTGAGCGAGTTCTCTAGGTCACTGCTGCTTTTAGCCTCCTAGCCATCTCTCTTCTGTCCTGATCAGTCTCTCTCCAGGAGCTTTGTAACTCCCATAGGCCAGCCAATTATCGTTCTCAATTGGCCCACTCTGTCGTGGCAGGGTTACAATCCCCCTCTGCCTGCTTCCAGCTGAACTGCAGCCCCCGAGGCATGCAGCCAGCCAGTGTGGTTATGTGCCAGTTTCATATGCCGAGATCTTCATAGCAACAGAGGATGGAGGAGGATGGTGTGCTCAGATGAGAGAGAGACTGTACCTCCTATTGAACTGACCAGCTTTAGGAGCTGAAACGATTCAGACACAATCTAACCAAATCAGACATCACTAGAAGCAGCCAAGCTCTGGTGCTTATCTCAAGCAAGTGCTCCTGGTTTCTGCATGAAGCCTGGTGCTGAATTCTACAAGAGACTAGGAATTCTGGGGCATGGATTTAAGAGAGTGTCTCAGAGTCACACTGTGCTGCTGGCTTCCATGTTGGCGGCATACGACTGCTTACAGAAGTTGCTATAGGGAAAGTCATAGGGTTGACAGGCAATACTTGTGGGTCCCGGTGCCCTGAAAAGCAAGGGAAGCAGAGTACAAAGGGGATTTTTTTTGGCTCCAAGGGCTGTAGTGTTTGGCATCATGGAATAGCAGCAACTCATACTAGTGAGCAGGAGTACTGAACAGACTCCAGTGTACCAACCAGGAACCCCAGCACTCTATGTCCCCAGTATCAACCATTACATCCTACAAACACATTGAGCAGTTCTGCTTCAGTGATCAGAATAATGATAACTTTAACATCAACATTTTAGCCCATTAAGCTACAGGATCAACAGCCAATTGCAATTAAAGCAGGCATTCACACCTCTCTGAGCTGCTGTTCCTGCCAGCCTTCCTCAGCCCACAGACAGCACTGCATCCATCACATTCAATGGGATTTGGAAAGATTCCTTCACAACCACTAGGAGACATTTTTCTTCTCCACAGTTGCAAAGTTACAGAAAGCACAACAGTCCTGGCTGTCATGGTGACGTAAGAGAAAGAGGGACCCTCAAGCAATGCATAACAGATATACTCACCCAAGCTCTTCACAGAAGGTCACCATAGTATCAAAAGCTGTCATCATTGCTTTATCAGACTCTTTCAAGGTGCCTTTCTTCTCCTGAGAAGAAGCAGGGGATGATCAGCAAAGCTCCCTCTGATACAGTTTTGGACAGGTGCAGCAACTCTGCCTACATCCAAACCCAACTATCCCTCCAGCCTCTAGAACATAGGCTCCACTTCTCTTCCAGCCTATGGCAGTACCACAGCCAAGTCTAACCACCTCTGCCTGAGCCATGCCTCCAACTCCAACCACTTCTGTTCTCACTGCTTCAGCCTCTTCCACTCTCTTCAAATGTGGCAACTATGAAGCCAGATCCAGGTACAATACTTTTACCCCCAGCTCACGTGGCAGCTTTGGGGCCAGATCTAGGTAAACTCCATCCTACTTTGGGACACTCTGAAGTGACCGCAAGATTAATGTTAACCAGACAGCAAACACAGTAGCAAACTTTTACCTAGAAGACTGAAAAAACCACGCTCCGGAATAGTATTCTGTGGATCTTACCTGGATGGTAAAGAGCTCCTTCTTGATCAGGTAGCTGACCTGGTCCCGGTCATCCCTAGAGTAATAGAGACGGCAGCTAGATGGTTTCCCATCTCTCCCAGCTCTTCCAGACTCCTGGTAATACCCAGCCATCGACTTGGCAATATTCCAATGGGCAACGAATCTGCATGGGACAAGGCAACAGGAAACATGTTGTTGTAGACTTCTTCAGTTGCTGCAAGGACAGCAGCACTTTCCGCTGAGGTCAAGGATAAAGCATACAAATAGGGTGGCAGGAGGGTGAGAGTCAGAACCCAGGAGCCTATGAGGTAAGGGGTTTTGAACCATGAGCAACACAAAGGGAAGTTACAACAGAAGACTAGTATGTATGTGAACAGTTCAATAGTGGGATGCCACTCAAAGACAGCAGATACAGATGTATCTAGCTCCCCCAAATGCATCAAGATATACAATTGTGAAGGATGGAAAAAATAGTCTGTCTCCAGACATCTGGGTCTAGTACCACAAAATTACACGTTATTAACAGAGTGGCGTTTGCTTTGCAAATTCACAAGATGTTACTTAAATTTCAGTACAAAGCACCTTTGCCAATTATATGCACACAAAGTTCTGGCTCAGCTGTGGACTAAGGGCTCCCACCCAGGCATGAAATGCCACTGTGGACCATTACTAACTCATAATTAAGCCTGCACATGAGAAGTGCATCCAAAAGACACTACTGCAAAGCTGACTTAGGTCTGCCACCATGGGACGACACAGTGACTGCTGCCTTTTTTATTCTTACTCACATTTTTGTACCTCAGAGTTCTTAAAGCAGTCCAGTGATATGCTGCCAATATTTTTTAAATACTCAGCTTCTATCAGGACTGTACTATCAGGAGCAGCCAAGAAGCATCAGGATACAAGTTTCCTCCTTAGCCGTGGCTGTCAGCTCCTGCAATGATTAACTATTGCTGGGGACAGGGTTAGCAGCAAACTGGGACAGGCTGACTCCAACAGAAGCAGAGATACTACATCATCCTTCCATTCACCCCCTTAGCCCAATCCCCAAAAGCAACACCAGCACTTGTCAGGCATGGTGCATATGCAAGTCACCACTCAATATCTTATTAATGCAAAGGCAAGGCTGAGCAGCAGTGCTTTGTATCAGTCTGGGATAATCAAATGTCCTTCTGATTAAACCACTGATACCCAGGAAAGAGAGAGAAGGTAGACACCAGCACAGGCCTACAAGTTAAACTATGGTCCCTGGAGCTCTTGAAACCCCTCTGAGCTTATCCCACAGACACATTTTGCTCAGCTGCTGAGTCGTTGAATCTTGCAGAGGCTATTTTTCTTCCAGGTGTTTCAGATGAGTTAGACCTTAATGAACAAGAGTGGCTAAGAAAGCCTTTCCCTCTCCTCTTCCCAAGTTCCTACCCATTGTGATACCTCAGTTCCACCATTTCTTCAGCCCTCCAAACACCAACACACCTGACATTAGCTTTGTCAACTCCCATTCCAAAACTGATGGTTGCAACAATGACTGGGACCTTCTCCTCCATCCACTCAGTCTGAACTGAAGTCCTGTCAGCTGCCTTCAGTCCTGGGGAGGGAAAAGCAGAGAAGTCAGAAGGAAAGAAGGGTACCCTTTCTAGCTCCATCTACTGCCTGACTGGCTCAAGTTGCAAGAGCATACAGATCAAAGCTTAACCCATTACTCCAGACTGCAAACTGGCTCAGTGTCAGACTAAGGATGCAACAGAGGACAATCTGGACCCCTCCCAAGCAGAAGCTTGAAGAGAATCATCTCGCAACACGGCACGCAGGTGGTTACATTCAGACTCTGGAGGATCAAAGGCAACAGGCTCCCGGGAACACCATTCAACCATTTCTCTAGCATTTGTATCAAGGACCAGTTGCCTTGAGTCCCAGGCCCCACCTGAGCTGTCACAATGTCAGACCTAGAGAGCTGCTCTCCAAGATCTGCCTGAGCCAGACCATTAAGGAAGGTAACCTTCTGTTACACTGACTCTAGGCAGTCACAGCTTCTAGTACCTGCATGATAGGCCTTGGCTTTCACTCCTCTGTAGCTCAGCTCAATAGCCAGCTGGTCACAGGTTTCTCTTGTCCTGCAGTACACAATGCCACAGCCAGAGTATACCTACAGAAGCAGAGAGAAGGGAAAATCCAGTGTGCCACCTGAGGAAGAGCGACAAAGCTAGCAGCTATTACTGCTGAGGGACCAGGACAGAGAGAGCCTACAACATATCTCTTCTTGGCAGCAACAAAATATCCTTAAAGTTGTGTCTATGCCCTATGGCGCTGATAAAACAGCATGAAAGTAAGGCAAATTGGATGCCTGCCTGTCTGTCCTAGATACTCATGAAGTCCCCATTACCGTAGTATCCAGGCACCTCACAGTCTTCAGTATATTTCTCCTCACAACACCCTGAAAGGTAGAGAGGCATTACTATCCCTGTTGTACAGGGGAATAAGTGAGGCACAGAGCAGCTAAGTAACTTACCAAGGACACTGGTAAATTGGTACAGCAAGGAGCTAAACAGGTCTGACCATTGCCATATTTCTGGCATGTAGGCCAGCCTACATCATAGAGCACTTAGTCCATAGCAAAGCAAAACTCTCATATGCCCGTTTTTCCAGCAGGGAAAGACAAATGAGGCTGGGAAGGAAATCCTACACGTCAAAGATTGAGAATGTCTTAAAAATGACTTAAGAATGCTCCTTTCACAGACCTTCCTTCCCAGACCTGTTAGCACCATACATGTAGGAAGCCTCTGTAGGGCTCTGGCCTAGGAAGTAATTCCCAAGACAAACCTACCCCTGTGGAGTTCTCCACTCTGAGAGCCTTTAGGCAGAAATCCTTCAAATTCCCATAGGAATCAGTCAAGAGTTCTTTGAACTGCACATCATAGAACAAGTTGGATCTGAAGCAGGGAGTCTTGAAGGTGGCGATAGGCTGCTTCAGTTTAAGAGATGCCACAATATCATCCTGGACCTGTTTGGTGGCTGTGGCAGTCAGAGCGATGCAGGGCGTGTTAGGTATGTGAGAGCGCAAGGAGCCCAGCCGTAGGTAGTCAGGCCGGAAGTCATGCCCCCACTGGGAGATGCAGTGAGCTTCATCTACCACCAGGTAAGACAAGAGGTTTCGGGACACTAGGGAGTTCAGGATGGGCTGGAAGGAGGCAGCAGCTGCCATCTCTGGGGTGAGATACAGGAGCTTTACCCGGGGTGTCTCACTTGACAAGTCAGCCAGAATGGTCTTCCTCTCCTGGGCAGGGAGCTTGGAGTTCAGGGAGTAGACTCTGACCTTCCGGGCCAACAAATGATCCACTTGATCCTGTGACAGAGGAAGAAAATAGCACTGAAGGAAGCATGGTATCAGGATTGCCACCAAAAAAGATAAGCATTTAAAAAAAAAAAGCTGTACCCCAACCCAGACCAGGTCTACACACAGCTACTGCGAAGCCACAGCTCCAACCCTCTTAAACCAAAAGCATCAAGGTTTTAAACACAGCAGCTAGCAAAACCATTCAGCCTTGTGTCTGTGCGACCACTGGCTTTTATGGTGACAAACACTCCCTGTGCAGCAATGAAACTGGCAGAAGGGATCTATGCATGACATGTCCAGCCCTTCCCAGAAGGGGTGGGAGGGGACCAAATCTTTTCAGGATGCTTACCATCAGAGCATTAGGGATGCCAACTATTCATATCTATAGAGCATCTCTAGATCCACAGGCTGCCAAAGCATTTTACAAACTTAAGTGAAATACATTCTACGTACAGATATTTCTTCACCCACCATTACACAAAGGGCCCACCTCCAAGGTGAAATTCATAGATTCTTAAAGCACAAAGGAATGACCAGATCCAATAATCTGACTCTGTGTATAACACAGGTCACAGAATGTCATGTTCTTGCCCCTGAATTGAGCCCAATACCTTAGGTGACTAAGGCATGGCTTCCAGGCAGGCACAGTCTTACTCAAACATTTGGGAATTTGCCTTTGCTGAGACAGGGAGTTCTCCACCCCACTTGCTGGTCTGTTCCACTGGTTAGTCATTTCACTGGTAAACTGTGTATCTTAATTCTAATATGAATCTGTCCAGCTTTCACTTCATCCACTGGCTCTTGTCAGGCCTTTGTCTACTAGGCTATGGAGCTTTTCACCCCAAGGGAGAAAGTGCTTCACCATCCAGTCAACTTCCAGTTTCCTTTGTAATAAATTGACTGCACCAAGTTTCTCACTGCAAGGCACATTCTCCAGCCCTTGATTCACTTTTGTGGCTTTTCCTTGCATCCTTGCCAGTTTTCCCAGCATCCTTTTAAAAACACACACGAGAACTGTACACAGCATTCCAGTTTCAGTCTCACCAGTGCATTCCCATGTCCTAGGTATTATTCGCCTTTGTATTTAGTTGTACAAAATGCAGTACATTTCAACAGCCCTTAACAAGCAATATACATCCTTCTGGCCAAACTGCATTATCCTCTTTGTTAGTTAGCATCCTGCCCATCTTTGAGTCATCTGCAAATTGTATCAGCAGCAATTTTCTCTCCCTCAACTTTCAGGTCCTTGCAAAAAATATGGAATAGCATCAGGACTAGTACTAATCCCTGCAGAACCCAACTGGAAAGATTCTAGATTGAAGGAAATTCCCTACTGATAACTATTTTCTGAGAGCTATCAGCCATTTCAAAAATATGTAAAATGTTGGTTGAAGCCTATTTAAAAGGAAGCCAGCATCATGCAGCGCGTTGGACTGGACCGAATCTAAGTAATGTTGCAGCTTCTCCTGTGGAGAGTGATTGTTCACAACTGAGTATAACACACCAGAAACAGTAAGGTGCCCCAAAGTAAGTGCCCTGTAACCTAAAATGTTTAAGAAGCGCCTCTGCCAAAAACTGCTTCTTCCCAGAATTGCTTTTTTGTCCCCAATTCTGTCTGATAATGGCAAAGATCAGTTATGAGAAAAAAGGACTATCCTTAGGGTTCTTACTATATGTGATAAAATGGCAGTTTTATTCTTGGGAAAGCTCCAGTTAAAACACTTATAGTGGATCAATGCTGCTGTCTCCAGACAGCATCACTGAGGGAAGGGAACAGGACCAATCATTGTGACCCTCCGTTAAATCAAAGGTCCCCATTGCAGATATTGGTTCAAGTCCCATTACTGTCACCATTAGAATGCTGGAGAGAGGCCTCCCACAGTTCTGCTCTTCAGACAAGTCAGAAGACTTTAAACCCAGGTAAATCTGGCAACAGCAACATTTTCTCCTAACAGAGTGGCAAAACCCACTCATTGGTAATGAGAAGAGACCTGAGAGACCAATTGATGTTAGAAGCTGGTGGGTGGAAAGGCAGGACCCAGCTGTGTTTCCCCAGTCTCCCCACCCCTTCACTGATTGCCTATCCAGAGCTAACAGGAGACGGTTACCTGAATCAGTGCAATCAGAGGTGAAATGACAATGGTGATGCCCACTGCCAGTACTGCAGGAAGCTGGTAGCACAGGGATTTCCCTGCCCCTGTGGGCATGCATACAAAGACATCCTTCTCGCCTGCGAAGACAACAGAACAAGACTCAAAGCTGCTGAACAGCGGTAAATTCCTTTGGATTATGCTGTGGAGGGTTGGGTACAACAGCTTGTATACATGAAGAGAAGCTGTATTCATGCTGGGCTTATGCACGTACAGCACTAGATGCCAGCACAAGAAAGGTCTTTTTTAGTTCCTAAAAGCAAAATAATCTTTTGCATGTTTCTAGCGGCTTCTTTACAAGAATCTCTAGCTGCTTTGCAATTAATTCAGCCTTGTAATCCTGCTACGCAACAGGAATTATTCTACCCAGAGGTTTAAACCAAGGTACAGTGAAGTTAACTGACTTATTCAAGATTATACCATCCCAGTGCCAGAAGGGCTTGCTTTTAGACTGTACCTTCAGCAATTAAGTTGCTATAGTCTCTGGACAGATTTTTACTGCAGTCTGTTAAATAAAATCTCCCCGCAACAGAGATTTAAGACTCTTTCAACTGCAGGCAGATACTTTATATGAACTAGTATTGTAAAACAGCATCCATTACTAAATGAGAAAGAGGACAACTCATACCACACTAACTAGAAGGCAGAAACATATTGCTGACATGATACCCTGGCTCTGACACAGGCACTTGCTACAGCTGTGTGTGTGGGCTAGTGGCCAGTGGAGAGAGGGAGATCATAGGCTTCTGATATTATAGCCTGGTCTATAACTACCAGTTCTGTTAGCACAGTGATGTCAGTCAAGAGCACGGAACCAAACCTGGTTTACAAAGGCACCTTGGCAAAACCCTAGCATACACAGAGTTTCACCAGTGAAAGAATGCTTTTACCATTTCATTCAGAGAACTCTTCCGTGAATTCAAACCATATCTATAATGGAGCCAAGTCATGTTATAAACTTCTGCCAGCACTACTTTGTCAGTTTAAGGTGTGAAGAGCTGCAAACCCCAATACAGGAGACTGGACACCTTGCTGGGGTCACCTGACCTCAGTTGTCTTTCCTGCCTAGTGCAGAGGGGCTGGACCCAATGATCTTGCAGGGTCCTTCCAGCCCCTAACAATCTATGAATCTATAGCTGAGCCAGCTGGAGGTCCTAGGGGAAGGGCACTTAAATCAGCAAAACTGCATATTAACCAGCTTAAGACTTCTTATGTTTGGGTGGAGGGAGGAAAGACCATTATTATAATGATATACAAGGCAGGTTTATTGGGTCACCTACATCCACTGAGAACACTTTCCCAGTAAAGGATACTAGCATTTCTTCCCCAGCAAAGCACCCTTGGATTATCTCTGGTCTAGGATGGTTTACCACAGTGGCCAAACCAAGAAACCCTCTGTAGGGATTGCAAAACCACTGTCAGCAATGCACAATCCACGAGGCCAGCTCCTTCAACTCCACTGCAGGCAGGAGAATTGGAAGCTGACGAAGTAAGGTCGCAGTTCGCCAAACAACTGCTGTGTCTTACCTTTTGCTACTGTCAAGACTGCACTTTCTTGCAGAGAGGTCCTGAAGGAATCAAAACCAAAGACCTTCTTCAGAGTCTTCTGGACCCGGCCCTCCAGGCCGGAGGAGCTGCACTCGTTCATCTTATGGGACTTAGGACTAGGTCAAGGTAAAGAAGAAGGAAAGGAGCTTACTTAGCTCTGCTGTTCTCTGTACCAGCAGCCAATCGCAACATCTCCGTCAGGAGGATTAGTCCCACGAGAGTCTCACCCGCCTGAATGTTGCGGGTCACACTCCTCCAGCACCAGGTTTCTGAGGGTATCTTTGCTTCCAAAGCCCACCCCCCTCCCCCGGGGCAGAGCCGGAATCGTTCACAAATCAGCCTCCTTCCCGCCCCCCACCACACCCCGCTAAACAAGGGAGAACCAGTCTCATGGCAAAACCTTTCCTCCCTGTACAAGTGACACCCGTTTCCTCCCCCTACGCACACAGCACTTGCAACAGCTTTTGAAGGGGGAACAGGGGACAGAGCTCAACCCCTCGACAAGGAGCTGGCACTGGGGCCAGGCGCTCCTTAGCCATGTGCTGGCCTAACCCGAGGGATGGGCAAGGGGAGCAGGAAGGGCTACGGGAGCCCTCATCTCTGCCCCTCGGCCGGCTCTTTGCAAGGCTACACCTTCCTCAGCTGCTCGCCCCCCCGCTGCCTCCTCCTTCCCCCCTCCCCAGGGCCCTGCCCCTCCCAGAGGAAACCTGCCCGGCAGCAGGGACTACTTGAGACCTTTTGCTTCCCTGCCCGAGCCCCCTTCGCCCTCCGCGCGGGCGACCTCGGCCCCGATCCCGATCCTCACCGCTCCTCCGCTTCCGGCACCTGTTCCTGCGGCGGCCCCTGGCGCGGAGAGATGACGTCAGCAGCGTCCGTTAAAGGGCCAGTCACCCTCACTCAGACGCCGCCGCCGCTACCGAGCGCCGTCGCGGCGGAAGGGCCCCGTGTCGCCTGGCAGGTTTCGCTCTCCGCGGGCCGGCTGAGACAGGGAAAGCAGCAGCGCTCCTCCCCCACTAGCCCGAAGCGGAAGGGGTGGGCCTTGTTGCCATAGCGAACGCTTTGCCCTCTGACCCTGAGTGTCATCCCCCGCGCCGGACGCGAGCTCCACTTCCGGTAGGGGAGAGGAGGGGAAAGATGGCGTCGGCTAAGCGGAGCGTCCTGTCGTCGCTGGCGGTTTACGCGGAAGATTCCGAGCCCGAGTCCGACAGCGAGGCGGGCGCGACAGGCAGCGATGGCGTCGCGGCGGGCGGTGAGTCCCCGTCCCCGTCCCCTTCCCTCATCCCCTCTCTCTCCTCCACCGCGAGGCGCCGGCGCGCTAACCCTGTCCCTCGCCCCTGCCCCCAGAGGAGAAGGGCGGCCTCGTGTCCGAGGGCTACGGCGAGGACGACTTCTCCCGCCTCGAGGGCGACGAGGACGGCTACGAGGAGGACGACGACGACAACAGCCGGCAGTCGGTGAGTGCCCCACCCCTCCCCACCGGCCTCCCGGCGCCTCCCCCCCGCGAGAGCATCGCGCGGGCCCGGCGCCCTGCAGGAAGCCTCGCTTGAGAGCGAAGCTAGGTTCAAGTGTGGCAAATAGGGAAGCCATGTCCAGGTTGAGTTGGGGCTTCTCACACGGGCAGCCAGTCCCTGCAGGCTGCGTGTGCCAGCTGCTTTGCAAGGGGAGCCGGCGCAGCCTCTGCCTGGCTGCGGCAATGGGACACCTAAATGGCTGGGAGCGCTGCCTGTGGCAAGGAAACTTGGTCCATCCCCTGCCATCTACAGCGGAGAGGAACCGAACAGGCTGCAGAGGAGTTACTGTCTCACAGAGCTGGGCCCAGCCCAACTTCCAGGCAGTGCTGCTGCTTAAAAAAAGCAAAAACCGAAAAACAGGGCAAACGAGAGCCATAAGGTTTCAGATCTAGGCTTGGAAACATTCATCACACAGAATCCTTCCTCCCCCACGTCGCATCCTTTGTCATCCTGTCATTGCTTGGGCAACAAATGGTGGGACACCCTTTGTGAAGATGGGGGCAAGGGTTCCTGGTATGCGAGCCAGGAGTCCACTTTGATCCTGTAAGCCCCCAGGGGCCCCAGCTGGCAGCTCCTCTACAGAGCTGTCAGCATGGGCATGTACCTCATGCACTTCACATACCTGATGCCTGCCTCTTCTGCAAGCAGAGACAGACCCTGGTGCACACCCACCTGGAGTGCATCATGCTCCAGTCCCTTCACTGTCTCCCCCAGAGCCTTCTGCTCCGGTTCTGGCTGCACAACTCCCCACTCTTTTTTTACACACTCCCCATCCACAGCCCCACCAAGTCATGAAACCTTCAGGTCAACCTGCTTCTGGCCCTAGCCAAGCTTGCCATCTTCCTGACGGAGAAGAGTGCTCTGTTGCAAGGCAACCAAGGGACTATAGGGCTGTTTTTCTGTCCCTGTCCATTTGCATCTCTGGGCAGAGTTTCACTGGCTCCTTGGACATGTTCAGCCAGTGTGTATTGTTTGGTGTACCCTAGGCACATTTGTTTTAAACCTGTGACCTTCATTCCTGTCCCTGTTTTGTATTTTAATTGTCCTAAGGAATCAGTGAGGTGCCCTTAGTGGCCCTCCCTCTAAGGGGGGGCTTATAACTCTACTTAGTGGAGTGGGGATTGGCTCACATTCTGAACTAGTACATCAAAGGGCCTGTGTCACACATCCTTGGTCCTCCTGTCCTTGCATCCTGGTCAGATGACAAGATGGGGGGCACCCTCAATGGACAAATCTGTATTCTGCCCTCATGTTACCAGTGACCTCAGCTGGTGGCTCCTCTGTGGAGCTATCACTACCGGTGTGTACCTGGTGCGGTTCAGGGACACCCCCCAAGAGCTGCCCTTTTTATCAACAGAGGGAGACCCTGGCACACACCTATCTCCAGTGTGCTGGGCTGCAACTCCTGTTCTTCCTCCTTAAGAACCTCCTGCTGAGGTTCTGACTGCACTTCTCCCCACGGCTTTTTGTTTATGCGCTCCTCCCCGTCTGTGGCCCCACCAAGTCCCAGGACCTCTTGGTCAAAATCGTCTGGGCTCTGCCCAGCTGGCCATCTACCAAACTGGAAGGAGGCTCTTGCTTGTGGGGAACATGGATGAGTTTGGGGATGTCTTCCTCTCACTCCACTCATGTCTCTAGATCTGAGTTTCACTGGGCTGTATCCACAGGCTCCCTTGACTCATTTAGGGGGCACTAGGTGCTGGCTGGCATGCTGTGCATTATGTCCCCTTCCCTATGAACCTGTGACTTCTTTTTTCCCTGCTTTTTCTTTTTTTTGTCCCCCATATTTAGTTGATATGTTCCCAATAGCTCCTGCACCTTGCCCTGCCTTGGCTGGGCAGTTGATATGTCCCTGTAGCCCCACTCCCAGTACCACCGCCACCACCCCAGGTTTCGCCATAGCCCTGCTCCCAGTGCTGCAGCCACGTGCCTGGTGCAGGCCCGACTCTTCCAGGCACATGAGTGGAGGTGGGGCATTGAGCTGAGACTGCTCCAAGCGCATGATGGCGGCACTAGGAACTGGGCTGTGGGGGGCACTGGGATCTGGGCTCCTGTCCCCCCCCTCCCCCAAATGCCCTCCTGGGGTCCACACAGCGGTGAGAGCACTGCCCCCCCCATTGAGCCACAGCTCTGTCTCATGTCCCGCCCCACCCCAGCTGGGCAGCGCCTACCCCTGCCCCCTCCCTTCCTCACCATGGGGGGGCATTGATCTTCCCCCCATGCCACTTTCCTTCCTCCTCCCCTTCCACCACAACGGACTTACCAGCTGGAGGCAGCTCTCCCCACTGCCAGGCTGTGCTCCTTGCTGCCTGTGTGCTACACTGTGGCTCTGTGCACACAGGGGCATTTATTGGTGCTAAATTATTGGCTTCATCAGGCTGATTTCCAATACAGCCTATTTTCTTTATATCAGTTCCAATCCAATATTGGGCCAATGTACTGGTGCACCTCTAGTCATCCCTCGTTCTTGTATTGTAAGAGATAGTAGGTAAGAGATTTGTTATTTACTTTCTCTTTGCCATTTACTATTTTGTAAACCCTTTTCATATTCCCCCTTGAACGTCTCTTTTCTAAACTGAATCAGCCTACCCTGTTTAGTTTCTCCTCATGAAAGCCCCTCCATACTGCTAATCATCCCTGTTGCCTTTCTCTACCTTCTCTAGTTCTTCTGTACCCCATTTTGAAGTGTGGGGATCAGTTCTGCTTACCGCAGAACTTCTTTTAATTATTATTATTATTCCTTTTTTATCTGCTTACAATTCAAAGGATTTCACCTTTTAGATCCACCGGTGGCTCAGCTCACTTGTGTTACTAAACACTAACACTGGGGCCCTCCTGATTCCACCCCATGGATGAGATCCCAGCATTCTGTATCACTAGCTGAATTAAATAATCCTCTATCTTTTTGATGTGTAATTGGGAGAACAGAAACATGTTGCATAATCCATCTGGACAACTCGCAGGATGGAAATTATGGTGCTTATGTCCCTTTTCTTTATTTTTCATGGATACAGAATTCACTTACTGCATCAATGTCTATTGATATGGCAGTGTTTTTTGGGGGGTTTTGTATAGATCTGCGTGGCTTTTTGTTCGTTGTGAAAGCATGGCATGTTCCTAACAGCACTGTAGATGGCTGCTTTGTGTGATACCTAGGATATTCATACACAACGCATGACATTCACAAGGCATCTAATGGCCAAGTATAGATCCTACACACAGAAGGGCAAGTTATTTTGTCATGGAGCTGTAGTGGCTGTAACCCTGTGAAAATCCTAACTGATAGGACATTAATTTAGAATTCTAGCACTAGATTACACTAGAAGGATTAATCTTTTCTATCTGCCTCAAGTTAGTAGGGATCTGAGAAACTTGAAGTACCTTTCCTCCACTGTAACGACTGATTGGAGTGAGGTTTTGTTTCTTCCGTCTTACGTGTCATGAGGAGTTTGCTTACCTATTATTGTACTCCCACTTCAAGTTTCTCACTCCTCTGAGGCAGGAAGGGGGAAAAAAGATATTTGTTGCTGTAACTGTTCCCCACAAAATCTGTGTGTGTGTGTGTGTGTGTGTGTGTGTGTGATCATAGATAGATGGGATGAACTTCATGCCTGTCTCAGCCACTGCTCTCAGCTCTCCTAAGCAGCAGCTGTCAATTTAAAGCCAGTGAAATGATTACCTGAACAGTACAAGTTAAATTGACTTGGTCCAGTTAATTCCATATGGCTGCTACCTGGAAGAGCTGTACATGATGGCAGAAGTGTCATGGCAGATGCTTTGGGTGTTCAAAGGGTGAACTAATGCAGTTTCTTAACTTCCTAGAGGCTGGATTTCTATTTTTTTTGTTTGTTTGTTTTGCATTCATAGGTGTTAGAAATTTTTTAGAGAGAGCTTAAATCTTGAAGAAACTGGTGGCTTAAACCTAACTGTTCATCATCAGGAAAAATCTTTTTGTCCAGCATGGGCAAGTAGGTTTTCAAAGAGCTACAGGTATAACTTTTTTGAAGTTAGAATGTAGTCCCACATCATCTTAGAAGTGCAAGAAATAGAGAAGATATCCCTTGCATATTTAGATCTTTCTACAGATTCTCTCTTACGGGGGTTTTCTCTGGTTATTGATTTTTATAGCCTCAATGCAGTTACCAAAACTGCCTCTCACTTTATAGCCTATCATAGCAATGGAACATTAGTTTTTAGGTTTAACCTTTTTCCAGGACCAACATTGGACCTTCCTAATGGAAAGCCCTTTCTTCTGGAATTTTCTTTCTCTCCTTGGCCATCCCAGTTGGTATTAGTTGGTAAGCTGCTTTCTTCAGGAGTAGTTGTGGGTATAGATTTGTAGTGTAAATGATTCATGTACACTGAGGCTGTAGGTTTTTAAAAGCTCTTTTAAAAACAGAGCCTGTGATATTAAGATCTCATTATTTTTATTATTATTTTTAGAGCACTGCACCCCACGTTCACTCCAATCTCAGCCATTTTCAACTAAGGCAACAAAGTGGTGGAAACACCAAATTATTCAGCTTTGTAATCCTTGTGTACATAGGTGATATAATTGAAGTAACCGGCAAGTTGATGTGCTCCCCTCTCCCCAACCTGGGCAGGGGGTTGTGGAGGGGCAGTCCAGATGGCAACGCAGCAGCACAGGGCCTCCAACACATGCCCTGAGATGGTGTAGACTGAGATGGCACTTCCACTGCAAATTCCTCCTTTCACTTTGCTTGCAACTTCCTTTAAGTTGTTTCAGGCCAAAGTTAAAGAGGAACGGAGGAGTTTGAGGGGAATCCATTCACCCTCAAATATGTGAGTTGGAAGAAAATATATGTTCTTAAAAATGTGGTAGCTCTTGCACCTGGTTATGTATTTGTATCTAGAGGGAGCTGCCTTGTAATGGTCAAATTAATTGGCCAGCTGAACAGTGTACTCTTCAGTAACAATTGAATCTATTGTGAAAGCCACAAAACCCTTCTTGGATAGTATATGGTGATTTCTGTTTGGCATTTTGTCCGTTACCTGGTTTTATTTTCTGGATCAAAATGATAATTGAATGAAGCCCATTAAGTAAAATTCTTCCAAACTGACTTTGTTCCTCTTGAGTATTTGGAAGTGCGGTACTGTGTTTGATAAAAGCAAACTTGCTTCCTCGGGCACTGAACTGTAAATGAGCAAGATCTGGTGTCTGCTGGCATCACCAGATCTTTCAGACTTGTGGGGCTTGGCTACTGTCACCTAGGCTGCATGATGAGTGGGATGGCAGGCAAGCTGTGTCTTCTGTGTTGCTGGTGTGTGCTTTAGAATACAGTAGGTCTCGCAAATACTGCTTGCTCTGAGAGAACTGCTAATGAGGAGCAAGTGCAGAAACATTGAAAGAGCCAGAATTCTTGCTTGACAAAAACTTTCTTTCTAGTTCTGCTTTCTCCTTATTGTCTGGTTTTCAGTAAAGAGGTGCTGCATGAACTCTGGGGGTGGGATGTCTGCTATGCAGAGTCATGCTTTGGCTAAAAATCCTTCTTTCTGTGGCTTGTAGAATTTCTTTGGGGCGCTCTGAGGGGAGGGGGGGATTGAGACCTTAAGCTTAAGCCATCTGTAGCTCTGGTGTTGGGCTTTCGAATTCAAGCCCCTCAGTATACATTTAGTAATTTACCAAGCCCACTCTTTAAGCTTAATCCTGTAAATTCTTGTCTTGTAGGAAGATGACGATTCAGAGACTGAGAAACCTGAGGCTGGTGACCTAAAGGTATTTGGAAGTGTGGTGTGGTGGGGTGGGGAAGCTCTTCACAAAAGAAATAAATCTAAACAGCGTGGCTTCGTTCCTGGCTTGTTTTGTCACGTAATTAGTTTAAGTTCTGACTTATTTTTGTACTTGTGACACGAATGTTCAAGACCTTTTAATCCTAGCTTGTGAGAGAGATTTAAGGAAGCAATAGTCATGTAACTAGACCTGTGATTAAGCTGAGAGTCAGGATCTGAAGTCCTGGATGAGCTGTACTGTGAATTGGATCTGACCTGGTGGGAAGTTGTCAGAAAGAATCAGTGCAGCAATGTGCATAATATAATACAAGCTTGTCACAAAATGATCAGAAGTCTGTTGTGACATACGTGTCTGAATGCTTGTATTTAGAAGATGTTGCATGAGAAATAGCTCAGTAGAGGAATCTGTTTGCAATGGGTTCACAGCCTCTAGAAACACTTATAATATTCACTGAGAAAGACCCCAAGGTTTTATGGTAGCACTGACTGGTGGTGTAGCCGTGATGGTCTAGGAAATATAAGAGGCAACAGTCTTTGCAGGTGATATATTTTTTTATTGCACCACCTGCAAGGCTGGGATACTTATTCAAACTTTTGAAGAAGAATGAATGAGACCTGAAGAATGTGGCGCATTCAAAAGCTTGTTTAAGTCTATCTTGCAACCCTGCAGTTAGTCCAATAAAAGGTACCACCCACAGAAATCCTGGCTGAGCTTTTTATACCAGACTGCTCAGTCATCCTTTTTAATAAGAATTTGTGTTCAAAGCTATTTGACAGTGAAAGAGCGCTATTAATCCCAAATTGGGGATTTGCAAACAATGGCCTTTAGAAAAATGCCTTTTACCTAAAATTGTGTCACTGCTTGCACTGCTGGCATTCAGTTGCTGTGTAACAGAGCATGGCAACACGTTTAAAGGCAGGAAATATGTGGATGAGCTGTATCTACCAGAAGATAGATAAGGAGACATGTATAGATAGGATATAATCATGCTGGAACTTGGTTTGGAAGCTAGATTATTCCCCATAACTACATGAATGTGCAGCGGGATACTGAATGAGTATAGATTGCCCAGGGAAGACTTTTACCTGAGGACCTATGTCCTATCTCTTACCTAAACTTTGTAGAAGGCAGGGTAAGATTTGCACATTGTGAACTAAGCAAAGTAGATAAACTCTGCAATCAGGCTTCACCTCAATAAATTGGAAATTCTGTGGTAGCTTCAAGTAAACGCAGAATAGAGGTTTTTATTGGCTAACATGTACATGAATGTAACTTCAGTGTTTTGGTACTCTGCTTGAATGTATTTGAATGCACCACCTAATCAGTTCACCAACTCTTTGCATCAGTGTAGGTCCTTGCTGTTGTATCGGTGAAGGTCTCGGTAGCTGGGTAGAACAATGGGTTCTTTCTGCCCAAAAAGGCATGAGGCATGCCTGAGGGTTTTGCCACAAAATTGGAGGCTGAAGCTCTAGGTAATGGGAATGGAAATGTTCCTGGGGAGCAAAAGTGACTTTCAGTTTAGGAGAGGGGAAGGAGGCCCCTTCAGTGTCATGTTCCTCATCTCGACACTCAGCCGTTCCAATTCCCGCTCCTAAATATTGGCCACTGGAATCAGTAATGTTGGCTGAGGTCATCCCTGGATGTATTTCTTGCTAGTTGTTTGAAAAATACTGCAGTGGTTTGCACTTGCTTCCGATTTCAAAGGTTTTCACAACCAAAAGTGCTAGATAGGCTTATTTTAAATGAAAATTTAAAAATATGTAATGGGATCTGGCCCTGCTATAAAACAAAGGGTCTTATTGCAGCTTCTTGTTTTGCACCTTGTGTGAATAAAAAACTTCAGTCTCCAAAGGAGTTGATCCATATCAGCAATAAATTCCTAGCAGATTGAAGCGGTAAGATGCTGCCACTTGTAGCAGTGATGCGTTTATTTGAAAATAGCTCAGCTGTATTGTTTGCGTTCTGTCAAAGCATGCTCTTTTTCCATATTTTCTAGCTGTTCTTATTAACAAATGATTTGTGGATTAATCCTTTTATCCATGAGACTCTCCATGCTTTGAATGCCAGGGACAGCTCTACGTATTTAGTGCCAGAGCTGCAGCTTTGAAACTGTAAACAATGGATTCTCAAAATGCAGGTAAAAGTGGCAGGAGGGAGTCAGTGAATGTCCCTGCACGCACAGTTCTTTGTAACGGGCAGTGAAAGGGAAGAAAATACAGGGAAGGCAGATGATGCACTGAGATTGACTTGAAGGCCATGCAGTACGTGGGAGCTGGGAATAGAACTACTGGGAGTTCTTATTCTCACATTGGTACCTTAACTTTGGAGCATCTTACCTGCAGCTTCCACTGATCAAACGGGTATATCCTAGCCTGTCAGCTATCAGCCAGTGACCTGCTGCTGCAGGGAAAGTAAATGGCTTTAAAAGCAATCGAGTCCTTTTAAGGTATTGTGTTTTTATCAGTTTAAGTAGACCATGGCTGTTTAAGACCTTGCCCTTGATTTTTAGCTTTCCAGTACAGTGCTCTGTTAGAATCAAGTGCCACTCACACCTGTTGTAGGGCAGAACAATTGTAATTAATGGAAAACCCCAAACTTTCTGCTCGAGATGTAGCAGAGTAATATTGCCATGCAGTAAATCTATAAAAAGGACTTTTCACCGAGGAGTTAACATTCCCTTTCAAATACAGTAGTCCTGGGAGATGGTCTAGTTCATGACTCGAACCCAGCATCAGTGAGAAGGTGGAGAGCATTGGAAAGCTAAAGGAAAGGAGGGAGTTGCGTGGCTCATCACACCTGCAGCAAGACATGGAAGAAGGGTGTGTGTCTAAAATTGAAATGAAAGCTGAGAGAAGGAGCCAGATTTGCAGCCATCATCAGGGGCATCTGCATGATTTTGTTAGGGGTACAATGCCATTCAGGAACAGAACTGCACACAACCTTGAAAGAAAAAAATCCATTATTTGGAAAAAGAAGAAAAGTAATGGGCATTTAAAATTTAAAAAAATCCTATTAACTGGAGGGGGAGAGTTATTACACTGAGCTGTGAAAGAATCCAACTGAGAGCCTGTACATAGTTTCTCATGACAGTCTGTACATAATTTGTGGTGATCTCGCTGAGAGCATGAATGTGGAAGAGGCTCTGTTTGAATTCTCTGCCCAGTTTAAAGAAGAACTAAACACTTACGTTCTCATACTGCAAAGATCATTCAGAAAATACCCCTTTTCTTGCCTGAAGAAGGAAATCTTACCTTTTAGGCACAGGATGAGGGATAGAAACCAGGATTCCTTTCCTAACTATGCTGAGGGATTGTCAACCATTGAGCATTAAGGTGAATTTAAAGTGCAGTAGCTGTCCCTGCATAATTTCATGTGGGGCATTCTTAGTTCACATGAATGTAATGAGGGAACTCTAGATGTAAATAATCCCTTAATGTAAATTTGGGCAGATTGTTTAATGTCTGTCGCCCCATGCTGGAGTTCTTGAGACTTAGTGCTTGCAGGCCTTTGAAAAGGAAGTGGTATGTTTTAATGCAAATGTATGTAACTTCTCTTGAGATTGGAATAATAGCACCAGGCTCTTATGTAACACTTAGCTGCTCTCACTGTGCTTTACAAAGGAGGCCAGTATCATTATCTACATTTTGCAGATAAGGAAACTAAAGGAGCAATTTAAGGAAGAAACTTGATGAACATTTCCCAGTGGGAAAGAAGACAAGCTAAAACCATTGTGAGGCTAAGAGGGCAAGTTAGAACAGGTGTCATCCCCTCCCTCTTTGCTTTTTGTGGTCATGGGTCCAGTGTTATGTACAGAGATCTTCCCAAGAATGGCAAGACTTATCAGTGTGCTTAATAAAATGCATAGTTTGCCCCAGATTTTAGGTTAGGTTTTAAGTGAGCATCTGAACAGCATTCCCCATTCCATTTAGGCCAACATCTCTGAAGCAGTGCTTCAGAAGATAGATAATACCCAGATTAGATCTTTTTCAGTTGCAGGATGTAAAAATTCCTTTGGCCTCAGTATAGAACTTGTCAGGTGGTAATGCAAACCCAGGTCTTAGCTAGCTGGAC
Organism: Crocodylus porosus; assembly: GCF_001723895.1. Taxonomy (NCBI): domain Eukaryota; kingdom Metazoa; phylum Chordata; order Crocodylia; family Crocodylidae; genus Crocodylus; species Crocodylus porosus. The sequence goes on from NW_017728928.1 coordinate 12,375,659, forward strand.
AGGGGAGCATCTCTTTACTTGTGGTTCATGAGACTGCCCCTCACCCTGAAGTGTCCGTCCTCTCACTTCTTTCCCCTTTCCTTCCGTCTTGGCATGGGATGAAAGACATGGAGGTAAGGCAAGGGAATTTTTCAGATTCCAAAGTTAACTTCCCTCACTTGTTGGTTTGAGGCAGTGATTCTCAGCCGGCGTGCGCTGCATCTCGGGGTGACTTGAGATCCTTTCAGGGGTGCCACACAATGTTAACACTGTTAAGTGTACAACAGGATTCACAAGACCAACCGGGAGATTGCAAATGGGAATCCATAGTGTCAAACACATGGTGACCTCTTGCATTTTTTTGAGTTCTTTGCAACAGAAAAATTGCTGTATTATTTTTTTCTGCACTCAAAAATGAGTACAAAATTAAGAGTTAGTACTTTCTCAGGGCATGCCTTGTGTCTAAAAAGGTGGTGAACCACAGGCTTGAGGTATTAAACCAGTTACCTGTGGTTCCTAATGAAGGGAATACCAGAAACACCCTTTTGGCTGTTTTTCTGTTTCCACTGTGAGCTCCAAGAGATGCTGGTGCTGATCTTCCCCCTCCAGACAAGGTCCTGCCAAGTGTGCCATCCCTGGGTTCCTACCAGACTGAAGGGCTGTGTAGAAGGTAGGTCACTATAAATAGCACACGGATTGTGGGCTACATTTGCAGTAGCTGAGAGATTCCTTGCAAAATGTTTATATTAAAGGAAGTCCTGCTTGAATTAACACCAAGTGTTTCATACCCTACTTTTTCCAGCAAGTGGCAGTATTTTTCTGTTTTTATTTTTTCCTGTTGCTTTGATCATTTAACACCAGGGAGGGAAGAAAGCTTTAATCATGGGTGTGGCTGTGGAAAGCAGCTTGATTTAACTTTACTAATAACATTGAACAACTTGGGCATTTTGTAGCTTCACATAACAGTTCCTCATGCTGGAGAGCTTCGGCTGCTTGGTTCTGGAAACGTATTAAAGAGACGGGCTGTGTGGGTCTGTGTGCCGTTGAAAGAGCCTGCTGTGGCCCTTTCAGAGTTTAGAGTCAAGCTATGTGCAGGAGATCAAACCCCGGCTGCCCTATTGTACAAAGAGATTAAACAGCTGCTGTGGATCAGTTAATTGTGCCGTTGTTCACAAGCAGCAAGCCTACATTTGGCACTCTCTCTAGCAGTCACATCTGTGAGCATGTGGTGAGAGCATGAATGTGAGCTGCTGGCTTTTGTCACCTTCAGTGTTGGATACTAGCTGAACAGTAATTAGGAAGGACTTTGAATTGCTTCTGATTTCGATGGGGTTAGGTGAGGAGAGGATTCCTGGTAGTGGCTGTATCCTGTGTGTCGGGTCCGTTCCAGAGACCATATAAAAGACTTTACAATTGATTTGCTGTCCCTCAAAACCACAAAGCCTGTGAGAGGCTTTTTGTGTGTCACTGCTGTTCTAGACCAAGGCTATAACATTTTTTCATAGTTGGGTAAGCCTATAATTAATAATGCAGCTTAATATTGAAAGGGATCAGGGAGACTGAATTTGGAGCCCACCTGGACTTCATGCAAACAGCACCAATATAGAGAAGTGCCCAGGTTTTTATCACCCCACAATTCTCTTCTGCTCACATAGCCCTCCAGTCTTCAAACCAGAGCATCTCCATTTACTAACTGGGTAGGGACACTGCCTCCCTTATCTCAGCCATAGATAAATGCAGCATGAAAGGCTGGACCAGCTGCACCTTCCTCTGTCTTTAACTGCTAAACTCCTGAGGAGAAAGTTGCAAGGACTTTTCACGTTCAGACACTTCTGAAGAGATGTCAAACTGCTCTGGTTTGGTTTTTTGTCTCTAGCCTCAGGAGAAAAATTAAGGTCCCCCATAAATGGGGTGTTTGGTCTGGGAGAAGGGAGCATCAGTAAGTGGAAACTGTACTTTTATAACTTCAGGCGGCAGGTTGAAACCTCTCTTACCCTGAGCAGACAGCTAGCATGCCAGTAGTTTGGCTGAATGGTGCTGTCTTGGCTGGAAGCAGATAGTGCAAGTGCTGATAATTGTAAATTTATAGCAAAAAAGAGCCTTTCTCAGAATGGTAATAAGCAATGCTAGACAGATTCGCATCCTATTAGCTAACTAGGGTCAGAGCAATCTGCAGAAAACAGGATGTCTTCCCCAAGGAATTTTCCTTGGGGAAGACATCTCCCTGATCTGAAACTTTGTATGTTCAGACTAGCTCCAGATCCCTCTATCATGCCTTATTTGCAGTGAATGAGCAGATAACCCCCTTAACTGTAAGCAGATTCCTGCTTTAAAAATATATTTTCAGGCATATACACAGATCACATTTAATAGGAGGGGAAGGAAATGATTGACAGGGCTTGAAAACATGGGGTGTCCCGCTGCCTTCACCTCTTTGGGCTTTTATTCTCTTGAATTTGGCTGAGGGAAAAGAAAAAAAGTGGTGGTTTTGAATGAACACGGATCTAAAATGTGGCATTGTTAGCTTTTTGCACTGCTTTTGTTTGGGTGGGGAAGGGTTAAGCAGCTGCATAGTCCATGCAGTTTGCTTGGCTTGTTTGTCAGGGGTTCAGATATTGTTACTGCCTCAAGATCCTGGTGCCTTTTTGGCTGGTTATTTAGAAATGCCCTTGCTGAAAATGACCTGGGCTGATTGTGGAGCATTGGGATAGACCCTTGGCCTCCCCAAAAGGACTGGGGACCTGACTTCGTGGGGCTGGGATGGCTAAGGGGTGACAGTGTTTTAAGTTGAGCAGTGACCGCACCCAACACTTCCTCTTGGCTAGCTGCTTATGTCATTCACTGGGGAATCATTAACTCCCAAACCCTGATTAACACCCTGATTACTCTTTGTATCAGCAAGTAAATTGTTGCCACTCCCCTTGCAGGTAAGTGTTCACTGGCTTTGAACACTGGTAGTCCTTGGAGAAGTCCTTTCCCTACAAATCCCTTCCCTCACTTTGTATTGCCATGGGAAGCTCTCAGGTTAGTCCTCGATGAAGGTTTCTGAGGAATATTGGGGTTGCCAAGAGAAACCCTGCGTTACAGAGTGCATCTAGTCATCCGCCACTGGATGGCCTTCAGAGACATGTTCAGCTTTTGCTGTAATCTTGGTCTGCCCCTCCTCTTCCTCCCCATAAAATCATTTGTAGAGTGAATTGATGGTCTCTTGGTTACCTCCATAAAGGAGAGAAGAGCGATTATTGTCATTCATGGTTTTGTACCAAAATAGGGGCAGAGGTCCTGAGCAGAAGAGTGATTAAATTGCTCTTGTCATCCCCTGGCCTCCCCAGCTGTCCTTGTTGACTTCAGGTGACAGTTCTGCTGTGTAAACAGATAGGCGTGCATGCTATAAAAGAGTCTGTCATTAACTCTTGCATTTTCTAGCATTTCTGTGCTCAAGGCTAAGAAACAAGCTTTCTTCAGGCCACATTCTTGGTGTCTGCATTACCTTTTGCCCATGTTGCCAGCACCATTAAAAAAAGAAACATCTTTTGTCCTGAAGTAACCTCATTAATCTTAATTACAGTGGTGGCTCTGTTACTGGAAGATTGTTTGCACACTGAGTTTCTTTTTTAGCTCAGACCAATGATTTACAGTGTTCTGGCAGCTTTTGATCCACTCTCAACTTGGGCACATACAGGTCTCAAATGCAGGGAACAGAGAGCTGGTACATCAAGAATCTGTGTTAGCACGTTTTAAAAAGATGAATATTTTAGAGGTTTCTTGGATGGCAAATCCTGAAATTAGGCTTAAGAAATCCTCAGTTCGTTCAGCGGCTGAGGGGAACTTCCTTTAAAACATTGCTTGGGAATTCTGAAAATTTGTCTTATTGGAGAGCCTGCTTTGAAACTGTTCCTCAGTCCCAAAAGCTGTGCATTCCCAGGGGAGTTAAGCAGAGAGGTCCTGTATTTTGTCTTCTCAAAGACATGCCTGGGTCTGGATTGTGAATACGCTTTTTAGCTCCTGCTTTGGTGGAAAGAGTCTGAATTGCTCTTTTCTTTGCAGCACTCTTCACATTTGATGTATTGTTTTTCAGTGACTTACAGTTTAAAAAAAAAAAAAAAAAGGCTTACAATAATACAGGAATAGAATTATGTCTTTTGACCCTTTTAGCTGGTATATTTTTTCCCCTCTTGGCTTCCTGCAATTGGAACACAAATGTTGACTTCCTTTCCCTTGTAGTTTGATCATGTCACACTGTCTAATCCATGTGTTTTCAGAACATCAGTAGAGATTCATGTCCTCAGATGCAATGTCAAAGATGGACTTGTCTTTCTGTAGCTGTTTGGCACCATTTGGCTTACCGGGCTTGGCTAGGGAATCCCAGAAGTGGGATAACTTGGGTGCTGCAGACAGCAACAGCACTGAAACATAGTTGGCTTTTCTTTTCCACCCAGATACTTGAAAAGAACAGCCCAGGTCTTTTCCAGTATTCCAGGGGTAAGCACCATATGCAACAAGGTGGTTACCCACGTCCTTGGGACTTACCAAGGATATGGTATGTACGATCTCTACCCTTGCCCTTGCAGTTCAACTCTGTGGGTTTCCTGACTAGGTGAGATGACTGTTGCCACATCTCCAGTGCTTTGTTTCCAGCTCATTTCTGTGTGCTTGCTGACACTGTGTGTCAAGCTCAGAAGTGATGAGGTTTATGGGGCAAGATGCAGACTGGACAATGGCAGTGTTGCGTTTTTATGGCGCATCTTTCATGCCAGTGTCATGAAGCAACCTAAGCTCTTCAAGTTTCCTTTAGAAGAAGCTGACACACAAAAGTTAATCTATTAGTGTTACCCGAGGAGTTGCTGGCTGTGCCTTGCCTTTCTTTTCAACACAAGACACATTGTCTTCCATCTTCTTGTTAAGAAACCAAGGGTTGAGGCTTCTCACATGGTAGTACTTGGGGAAAGGGGGAAATCCAAATTACATCAGTTTCTTAAGCTGTCTTGAACATCTGTTAAATTGAGCATGCTCTGTCCATCAAACTAAAACAATTGGTACATCTGTCATTGTCTGCTCCTTATAGGTAGACAAGATTGGTTGCATTCATGTCTGTCTGAGAACATTTGCAAATGGTAAGCACAAGTTGATGTGGAAGAAAGGAACCTGGTACAGGCAACCCCTGCTTAATGCTCTTAATTGGTTCCTGAAATCAAGCAAAATCAAATGTATTTGACGATCCACAATGGCGACTGGAAGTGTTTTTAATGACCCAAGATGGCAACGGCAAGCATTACAACGAAACTCGCTGAACGCTAAGTAGAATCAGGTATCAATTTAATATGAGCATTATAGCAAAATAGTGCTAAGCAAGTCAGTGTTAAGTGGGGGTTGCCTGTATTCTGAGTGGGTTTTTATTCAGTCATCCTTCCCTTTCTGCCTCCAGCCTAGTTGATCTGACTGTGAAGAGAGGTAGATCTTTACATTGTTCACCCTGAAATTTTGGGTTCAGGCTGCAGCTCCAGTATTGCCAGCCCCACCGTGCCAAAACTCATGAGACAGACTCTTAAAAAAAATCAGGAGATTGGCATGTAAATCATGAGATACTATTTTTGTAGTGTGTGTGTGGGAGTGTGTTATTTGTGAAGATGTTGGGGGGGTGGGGTTGGAGCCTGGAGAGGGGGATCTCCACACCCTGGCAGGATGTGGGGTACTGTGGGTCAGGAGTGAGAGGCAGCAGCAGGGCTGGGGGCCTGTGGCTTGGAAGTGAGGGGCAGAGTGACCGACACAGAGACTGACAGACTCTGAATTCAGAGAACCAACTTTTGCAAAGTTTTCTGAAGATGAGACGCATCCAAGTATGTGCCTACTCACTCCTCCCCCGCCGGGCATACAAGCCACAACAGACTTCACTCCCTGAAGTGCTGAATACCACAGATTATTACTGTAGGTGTGGCTCGACTCCTTTGGAGGGGATTTTTTTCTCTGTTTTTGTAAGAGCTTCCAGAGAAATAACTTCAGGTGTCCTTTTCCTTGCATTTTTACCACGTGATGGCGCAGGTTCATCCACTTTGTTCTGCTGCAGACTGATTATGGCTCGGCCCCTCGCTGCTGTTTTTAGTTTGCGTTCTGTGTGTGTCAAAGAAAGTGTCTTAGTGCCTGAAATATTTGTGCCGAGCAAATGCAGCACATCAGCCTTAATACAAACCTGCACCCACAGTGCTGACTCTTGTTTTGAGTGGCCAGGTTGCTTGATTTCTATAGTTCATTCAATCCTCGGTTTCTCTGAGTGGGGTGCGAGTAGTGCCAGATGTATTGATAGCTTCGTTTTGTGTAACAAACAGCTGTCCAATAGGAAATGCGTTACAGTAGTTAAGAGATTTATTTTGCAATACACTGCGAGCTTCCTTTTAACTGCTCCTGGTGGGTACTGGAGGCTAACTCGATGCCGAATCCTTCTAGACACTGCTTTGTGTGCAAGTTTTCAAGGTGCTTTTTTGGGGGGACTAAAACCCGTTTGTCTTTCTGTGTGTGCTGGTACAAAACACTAGCCATGCAACTTTTAAGGTAATGTGCTTTTTAAGGACTTTTCCTTGACAAACTATATGTAACTTAATGCACACTGGTGTGTGTGCAACTACAAAATCAGTCTGTCTCTCTCTCTGTTTGAGAACATGGCCTTGCTCTCAGGTTGAATATTTGCATTCTAGTCTACAGCAATCCTTCAAGCCACCTCTGTCTGCATGTGAACTCTTGCTCCAGGCACTTGGTCTCCTGGTCTACACTTTGGATTTTGTGTTACGTACTTGGCAAAGAATGTTGCTGCAAGACTTTCTTTTGTCAGCACTCCAGAGCCTTTTCCTTTGCTGCTGTTGAGATTTAAAGTTTTCTCATAACCCAGCTTTGCCTTTAGATTGATTCTGCAGGGAATAGTGCTTAAGAAAAATCCTCAACGCAGTTTGACAGCTCAGTGACTGCCATGTGATCCTGATATTTAGGACTTCACCAAACTGTGCAAAAATTTCCTGGAAGCAGTCAATGCATCTGTGGGCTTCCCACCATGAGAGCGAGCTTTGTAGAGCTTACAGACCTCTACTGGATGCTGCAAGAGGCTGTAAAATTTGGCTACCTCGCTGGTTTTCTTGGAGCAGGGGAAGCATTTTAATCGGAGATTAATACATCCAGTCCATGTCACTGATGGACAGAAGTGAGATGAGGTGGCCAGTCGAGAGGTAGCGTGCTTTAATGGGTCGTTATTGGACTGGTTATCCAGTGAGTGTCGATTTGGGTGGTTTGTATTGCCTCCATCAAACCAACTTATGTCATCATCTTCAGGAGGAGTGCCTGTGGAGCCCAACTTACTTTATACTCCTGTGGCTGAAGCTGTCCAGCTGCTTTACAGACGCCCAGCTTGCAGAACCTCTGTGATGAGACTAGCCATCCCATTTAACAGATGGGGAAACTGAGGCCTGGTATTCCAGTGATTTACTCAAGTTAGCCAAGCTCTACAATGTAGTCTACAAGTCCTGTCAGTCTTCCCAGCTGTGAACTACCACTCTAGCGAAAAGCATACGGTTGAACCTACGTGAGGTGAAGGGAATCAAATTTCAGATCTGCTATTTAAAGGTTCCCCTGCTGAGAGAGTTCCTTTCAAAAGCATTTTTTTTCCACCGTAACATTTTGCCAGATCTTCAATTTTGGTGTTTTGCCATGAAATAGAAGTGAACTTGCAGTGAATTTGTGTAGACTTAATACAGCTTACACTGGAAAAGGCGGTGTCAGCTAAGCTTGCTCTTTGTTTGGATAAGAATCTGAGGAGCCATGATCCCTTTCCTGCCTCATTCGCCTTCCTCTTTGTCTGCCACTGGGATAACAACTCAGAGGTGTCTAAATCTGTGCAGACTGTAGATAAGTCTCGTACTGCAGTTGGGAAAATACGAAGCCTCCCTGTAGGAGGCTCGCCTCTGAGTCTCTGGCCCTTCCCTGCATCTACATTGTGGCCCCAGCCTCTTCCGCTCATTTTTCTGATGGGTTTGGTTTCTCGTCCCGTGTTGGGCAGTTTGCCTGGGGCCATATGATGGAGCTGGCAAACAGGATATGGCCATAAGCAATGGGTTTGTTTTGCGCTTTCTCCCGGGATTCTCTTCTTTTTTTTTTTTTTTGTTTCAACGGGAAGGGAAATAAAGCACTATCGTCCAGTTCCCTCCACCCCCACACACACTTGGACTGCATGCAGGTTATGTGCCACTTTGAAAAAAGATGATAAACATCAGGCTGATTTGGTGGGTGAGAGGGAAATTCCTGTTGCTTCGTGTAACTTGCAGTTTGAACCTGTACCTGGGTGTTTTTTCCCCTCTTGGTCTGACATCACAATCTCTACTAGGCAGAAGGAATCTAAGAATTTGCCTTTAAGTTGCTGAATTGGGAATGATACACATCAGCAAATGAGCAGTCCTGCTTTTTCTCATGCCTGATGCTGACTTGCTTACAGGGAGGTGTGCTGTGTTGCTACTTTTTCTGTTGAGTAAAAATCTGCAATAGTTAGTAGGCAGGTCCTCGGATTAAGCACTTGCTTTAATTGCTTCAACTGTTAGCCAAAGAACACTGTCAACAACCTAGAACATGCATGAATGATCCTCCTTCTATGGGACACTTCATTTTTCTGGGGCAATGGGTGTATTGGTCTGTTTCCTTTCATCTCTTTACCAACATGTCTATGTACATAGATTTCCTGATAGTAAATCAATCTCTACCAAGCTCCTTGTAGAGTCACATCAGTCTGCTTTCATGGACAGGAACATTGCCAGAGCATATGTTAAAATTACTATAGAAGCACATGAAGGCTATATTCAGGAGTAGGACACACTGTGCTGGGTGTTAGCCAGGCATATTGGAAGACAGTAGGCTCAGGAATAAGAAGCATCTAAAAGACAAGACTGAACTAGTACTTTTAACGAGTTACAAGAAATGGGGAGGAAGCATGAGGTTATTGGGTATAGGATCATTTACTTGTGCCAGTTGTATGCAAAACCACCTCCAAACCACTTAGATTATTTTTTTTAAATAAGTGCTAATTGGCAGTGATGGGAGAGCAAAATAGTTTGTGTTATGTTGCCTTGGCTGAAGAAGTCTGGGAAAGTAGAGAACTCAAGGTGGGGAAATTGACATTAACACTGATTTCTCAGGTCCCAACCTGAAACTTGGATTGGCTCTCAAGCAGCCAAATCCCTCTAGTGAAGATGTGTGTTCCTTTCTCCGTAAGATTGTTTTTTCCTTCCTCCTTTTCCCCTATTGCTGCTGCTTCTCCTGCAAGTTACAAATGCTCCGCTAGTAGCTTCTGCCACCCTGAGTTGAGAAGTTGGGAGTAGGATTTGCACCCTTGGCAACAGCTAATGCCAAGAAGAGCTGCTGTGTTCCACAATGGAGGGGCAAGCTGCACATTGGATTTATGGATCACGTTTCAGGAAGGACTTAGTAAGCGTTGCTGTAAATAAGTTCATTCTTTGCATCAGATGAAATTTATTTCTCTCTAGGCAAATCTTCCCAAGCTTAAACTTTTCAGCTGCACAATTTCATATTGTTTTCACTTCCTTCCTTTTTGGTTTAATCTCTGCTTCACACAGAAGAGACTGTGCTTTTTTTTCTTCCTTGTGCCATTGGACCTGATTGCAAACAGCATTCCACTGTGTGTTTACATAGTGGGGGAGAGCACCCTGCGGTGTGTTGGAGTAAATCTGTGCCTAAAACAGTCCCCATCTCCCAACAGCTGGGCAGGGAATTTAACTAGAATTCAGGGCCTCCCTGCTGGAAGGCTTAGCTATAGCAAGCAGATAGGGTGCGGGTTCTTGTCAGTGGGTACAAACCCAGATTGATGATTCAGTTCTATAGCATTAAGCAGTCTGGCTGACTGTTAGGAGTGCCTTTATTGCCCAAGGCTTGAAAAATAGGTACTTGCCATCTGTGAGCAGGCAAATGGAAGGTAGTAATATTCAACTTAAAAGATCTCCTCCCTGTTTAAGATTTGTTGAATGTCTCTGAAAGACCAGCAATTCTGTGCCTTTTGTATAGGTGATCAGTCTAGATGGTCATAAAGGTTCCCTTCTAGTCTTAACATCTGCTCATTTTGTTCTCTTGTCTACTCAACACCTTGTTGTCTTGCCACACATTACTCTTGGTCAGGATCTGGTTGACCTTTGTAAGACTTGTAGCTTCTGGTCTGTAATGAAGGTGACAAAACAGGAGTGCTGAACCTGTGTTTTGGTAAAGTGCTGCTTGCAACAGCTGTGAAGGGGAAACAATGAAGTGGAGATCCAACCCTACCACTGGGAGGTGAGAGGAGAGAGGAAGCATTCTCCCCTCCTCTTCCAGTGGCAGGGGAAGAGACAGGCCGATCTTACTGGCACAGCTCCTTTTGTAGACTATCCTTGTCTTTAGTAAAAGTAACAGGTATGCTGGCTCTCCAAGGGACAGGCAGCCATATTCAATGTAGATTTAGCTGAAACGAGTCAGTTCCTCCCTAAGAAGACTTCGGAGTGCAGCTGGAAGCAGGCTGGGGCTGCAGGTGGGAAATGGGTGGGAAATGGGCAGAAGTAGGCGTTAAACAAGCGAGTGGCTTAGATCAGTGTTTCTCAACCAGTGGGTCACAAGAATATATGAAAAGGTCACAAACACTCTTTAAAAATGGATTCTCCTTTGAAGGAGGAAAACCTGGGAAATCGTGGCAGGCAGAGTTTGGGGTGGCTTGGCTCCCCGCCCCCCCCCGGCCTCATGCACTCTGGGGCTAGGTTCTGGGGGAAAGAGGCAGTGGGATGAGAGTGAGGGGCACTGGTTCAGGACTGGCCATTGATGCTTACAAATGAGTCCTGGTACAAAAACGGTTGAGATCCACTGGCTTAGGTGGTCTCTGGAAAATATAGCTTAGTGGGCTACATTTGAAACACTGTTTTAATACTTTGCCTAATTTTTCCCCCCCATACACGCATCCCAGCTGTCTTTCTGTAGCTTTTCTGGATTTCCTCTCCTGATGACATTGAAAGCTGCCAGCTAAACTTCACACATGAACAAAACTGTCCTTTCTGAGCTGGAGACCCAGATCAACAGCCTTTCTGCAGAGACAAGCAGCTGCTTGCAGCGATGATGCCACTTCAAATACTTGAGGCCCCAGTTTCATTCTTTGCCACAAAACTTAGAAGTTATATATTTTTCTTTTCCCCACATACTTGCCCATGGTGGGCTGTGCTTTTCAGAAGCCATATCGTCCCTCTGCTTCAGGAACTCCTGTAAGTGTCTGTTAAAGTCTGCAGGTTTTTTCCTCCTGGGCTCTTCCTACTGGCAACTTACAGGATTCTCTGTACCAGGCCCCAGATGATTGAACAGGAAAGAATGGCACCAGTCTCTTAAATGAGAAAACCAACCTCTTATAGTAGAGAGCTTTACTGAATATGTTCTAATTGATATCCACATTTATAGAGTAGTAAAACAACCTTTAACACCTCAGCCTGACCATCTTCAAGTCAGTTTGCACTTTCGATGAGACTCAAGCTTTTCTTTTGGGCCTTGAATGTGAAGAGGGAGATGCAAGGAGCAGCTATTTTTATGTAGCTCTTCTGGATTTCCCCTCCTGATGATATAGAAAGCTGCCAGCTAAACAGGCAGCTATTTGTCCCCTAGATAGATCACAGTGGTATGGCTGGCAGATTGTCTAGAAAATCAATGTGTCGTGTTGACCACGGAGGTGGAGGCAGAGCCCTCCCACACAGCAGTCCAGAGCTCAGGGTTGTGAAAATAATGCCGTTCTGAGACATCCTGGTTGCCATCTGCCCTTGTTGACTTTGAGGGGAGCATTTCCTCCTAGATCCTTATTATTGAGTGCTGTTCCACACAGCTGTTTCACTTGCAGCTGAAAGAAATGGGCCCGAGTGAAAATTGCGTCCTGCCCTAAATATCATCCAGCTGTATAATTACTGATGTGCCATGACTCTGAACCCAGTTGGTGCACAGTGCCACTCGTCTTGACTGATTTGTGCTCTGTTCATACCTCATTTACAATGCCGTGGATGTTTTTGGTGCCTTAGTTATATAGAAAAACAAGATTCCTATGCCAAGGGTTTAAAAAACTTCCCTTCACTTTCATTGAGTTGGGAGTATTCCCGTGTCGAGTGCTCAGGAAAAATTCTTCTGTCTCTTGTCAGTGCCAAGACCTGGGTTTCCTGTTCTCCTTTACCACCCAGAAAGGTGGTAATCCCAATGCACAATTGTTGTGTGCCTCAGTGTCCATTTGGGAATCTGATCCAGAGCAAACCATGCACTTAGAATAGCTTTTTCTCTCATTTGTGCATTGAAGCCTCCGGGCTGCCTGCTCAGAGGAAGCCCTAGTTGCATTAGGGAGACTTGCCTGCAGATATGTGCCTCTTTTGAAAAAGTTATTGTGAAACAGGTTGGCTCTGAGTTTGCAGTGGACTAGTGCCTCCACGCTGAGTCCCCATATAGATGCTGTATTCTGCTGTTGTGCAGTTTGGGTTAACCTGCTTCCGAAGTGGATCTGTCCTTTTGTGTGTTAAATTAATGGACTTCCAAAGCAAAGCAGAATAAATGTGTCCATGCAGGGGGTTAGCGCACACTGCATTAGCTGTTTCAGACTCTGTGCTAGGAAAAATACTGGCATTCTGCTTCTTCATCACTCAAGCATAGGGATGCTTTTTGCCAGCCTGCAAGTTGTTGAAGATTACTGAATGAGCAGGGCTTTTAAAAAAGTGTCATAGGAGAACTAAGAGTCAGTCCCTCGCTTCAATCCAGAGTATTTGGGGGTCTTGAAACAGGAGGCTATGACTTAATGAAAACCTGTTTGATGCCTCCAGCTTGTTGATAAAGGAGTGGTGGGCACATATCATTTGGCAGTCAGCAAAATTTATATCCTCTGAGCAGAGAGTGTGACTACAGTTCCTTCACACAGCACCTTCACTTCACTTCACAGTGTGTATCTGAGGTTAAGGGTATCTTAGCTGTGCACTGAGGATGTGGAGAGCAGAGCTAGCTAGTAGAGCAACCGCAGAGCCAAAGAATCTAGAGGAGATGCGTAGATTCCCCTGTTAAGTCAGTGTAGATGAGCTATATGATGTGGTCAGTTTAATATAAACGGGACAGAAGCACAATTAGTCCGAGGCCTTTTATTGGACTACTGTTGTATTTGGTAGAGATAGTAGACAAACTTCTTTGTATACAAAACATCCTTCCTCAGGGCAGGGGAAAAAATATTTAGTGCTAAATCAGTCTAATCAGTCAGAACAATTTTGTTTACTCCTATGTTAATTGATTCCTTAAAAGGGAAGTGAACAGTCAAGCTGTCTGTCAGTAGTTACAGACAAGGTAAAAAAATTACTGCAGATAAACAAAATTAGGTAAAAGGATAAGACCATGTAGGAGGTAAGAGGGCTAATTCCCACCTGTGGAATTTGGGGAGCGTAGCTAGGAGCAGGCAAGTAATAATGAGCCGTGAGTCCATTGTATGTGTTAAGTCCCTGGTTTTCAGTGTCCAGTAAAGTTGTATACGTTTTTGGTCCCAGATCTGTCTTCTGAGGGTATTGCATACTTTTCTTGGGGGAAGAGGACTGTAAGATCAGAGCTGGAGAGGTGGTTCTCCAGAAGTGTTCACCCACTGGTTTTACTGTTCTTTAACATTCTTAGAGCTCGTTTTGGATTGTAGTGGTTTTTTAGCTCTGTCCACATAGTACATTTGATCAGGAATATCACTTTTTGTGAAAGGGCCCTTGGATGCTGATGGTTTTGTTTTTGAATGGTTCCCTGTTGATCATACTGATGGTAAAGATGCAGTGGCAGGCTTTTCTTTTGGTATTTAGAAAGGTTTTTATTCCACTTTACGCCCTGCTCAGTGGAGGGCAGACTGTCTTCATTGCGCACAGAGATGGAGTGCAAACAAAAATAAAGAAACTTCTCCCACAAAAGGGGGGACCCTTTCTTTCAGAGTGGATTTTGATTTAAATAAAATTGATTTAAATCACTGGTCAAGAAGCCTCGATTTAATCACTGTTTAGGTAACCGGGTCTTTTATCTCTCACTCCATATACTGCTGTTAACAAGGATGTTCTCTCTGGAGACACAAACCCATGGTTTGAGAACTGAAAGCATCGCAGAGATGCTTCATGGGATCTTCTGGACTGAGCATGGGGTCCGATTGGGCAGAGTGGCTTTCTTTAATCTTTACTTAATCTATAGAGGAGCCTCTGGGAACCCCATAAGATTCAGCCCCTAATATAGTCCATGGCCTGTTGTGATCTATTTATAAAACTTTTCTAAAAATGTTACATGAATATACTGTCTCAAATAGTATATAGTTAGAAGTTATAATCCCTATTCCATGATGATATATTTTAGCTGTAACGTCTAAAATTAAAACTATATAGGTTTGTTTTTTTTAAAAGCATCTTTAAAAACATACAATTAAATTAAAAAATCCATTTTTTTTAAATAATTGATTTTTTTCCCACCCTGTTTTCTTTGTGGTTTTTGGAAGTCCATACAACATACTAACCCTACCTTAAAGCTACTTTTATTCATGATCTATTAGACGTTTCTAAAACTTGAGTAATCCCATACATGGCAAGGATGGCACCAGATGACTTGTAAGAGACCTGCAGATGGAGTTATGAAAATGTATAGACTTCAGAAATATGTAGTGAATGCCCCGAGTCAGATGCTGAATGCTCCTCTTAGTCTAGGTATTAGCTTAAAAGCCTTGAAATAAGAGTTGCCTGGTTCAGAACTTTTCTAAAAGCTGTTGAATTTCTGACATTTTCCTCTCGTCACTTTAGTATTTCCTTTCTAAGAAATTTATTCCAGGGCATATTTTTTCCTTCATTCTGTGTAGTGAAACAAGAAGAGATTAGATAAGGCTGAAGACCAGAAGGCAATCGCTAAAGAAGTCCTCCCTCCTCCTCCTAGATTTTTGCCCTGAATAAGAGACCTGAGGAGTCTTAACTCCATAAGACATGGAGAAAAAACAGCTTTTTTCATCCTGCTCCCCCAAAAGATGCTAAGATTTTAAATTACACTAGAATACTTCTGTAGCTAGAACTCTTCGGTTATGGAATAATGTTCCAGGAGAAACAGTGGACGTGGGTTTTCTTGAAACTTGTAAGATGATCT
>NW_017728928.1:12390973-12393921 GCF_001723895.1 Crocodylus porosus
ATTTTAACAAGGATGAGAACCACTGCTCTAGTGAGCTTGGCAGAGACTGGAGGGGATGGACATGACCTGCTAGTTCTCTTCTACACCAGTAATTACATGAGCTTTTCTTATGTGTGTGTTCACAGGCTGGCCTACAGTGTTCACACTGATTGTGTAAAACTACACATTTAGAATTTGCTCTCCCAGCAATCCCGCTAGACCGAAAAGGAGTCTTCCACTTTACAGCTGGAAGCTGAAGTGAATTGCCCGTTGTGCGCACACAACTTCCATCATCTGAGTGCTTTAACCTGAAGCCAAAGTCTCTCCACTTGGCAGATACTTAACACAATATGACTGGAAATGTCATGCACACTCCCACTTTAAGCATGTAGTTTTGATTCTCCTGGCTTCACTGCTTTTATTTTAAAAGGCTCTAAATGTCCAGGGAGAAAGTCTATACTGACATATAAAAGCTTGAGTGTGGGCACATTAGTTATGCATAGGAAAACTGGAACAGTTGGACACAGCCGTTCAGTCCACTTCTGTTCCACACAAAAGGCTGGCTGGTTCCTAGCCAGCTGGCTAGCAAAACAAAATGTGTTTCTTCATGTACCCCATTTTTTTTAACATAGCCTCAGTCTTGTGTTTCTGTGACCCTGGTGTTCTCAAAGGCTGTAAAAATTGCCACACTGCAGCGAGCACTACAAAAGGAATGTGCATTTGATCCCAAAGAAACAGGAGCCTTGTGGGAATCTGTGATTTTTACGATGCCAGCCTGACTTTGGCACAGCACATTCCCAAACTAGCTTTGTAGCCTCCCTCTTTTTCCTCTTCACCCCATAGAAAAAGCCCGTGCTTTGCCCACCTGATTGGAAATGGAGTGTGGTGGGGAAAGCTGGGTTGCCAAGCAGCAAAGAAGGAGCATTGTGTTCGGTTCAGGTTCAATGAATAGCCTCAGTGTTCAGAGGAGCTGAGGAATTTTGAATGCCGAGTTGAGTGAGCCACAAAAGTCCGGGGCGGGGGGGCATTTGCTGCTGTTGCTGCTTCAGACATCTTATTTGGGGTCAACTGAGTAAGAATTGGTGGTTTTCCTGAGTGTGTGTGGTTTTTTTAGAATGCTCTATAATCCTGAGACCATCTTCCCCCACCACACACTCAACCCCCATAAGCCCCCTTCCTTTCTAGAAATATATAGTACCAAATTCTGCTGTTGCACCTGCATAATTGAAGCACCTGCAGCATATGCTAGTAAGTGTGATGTAAGCAAGGACACATTGGCTTAGGGTCTTATCTCCATCTTCTGTTCAGTAAAGTTCGTAAATCAGCAGCATTTGCTCTTGTGGTAGCTCTTGCTTTCCATGTTGGTACTCGGACGTGATGCAGCTGATCTCTGAATAAAAATAAACTGGGGGTGCTTTGGAACGTAGGTCTCTTGTATCGCAGTGCAAACTCTGCTGCTAAAATGTGCAGTGAGCACTTTGCTCAGATTTGTCACAAACTTAATAGTTGAGCGATTATTCTTCGCCAGTTTATTCCCTGTACCACTCCTCCATACTCATCTCTGTGATCTAGACAGCTTTGGGATCTGTCAGACGGTTTGCACAGCATCTTGTTTCCAGTCATTCAGCTTCGTCATTCAGGATGTTGCAATCCTGTTACAGACTGAATGAAATCAGCCTTCAGGATATATGGGAGGTGCATACACTGGCCTTGCATAGTTGGCTGTCAAAGTGCTCTGCATCCTTGGCTGTAGTGGTGGGGATCCTACTCAGACACTGGGTGGCAAACACTGTCAGTGGCCAGTTACCAGTTTTGAATCTGTGGCCTGATCCTATTGAGTCTAGGCTTTGGTCGTGGTTGTAAGAGATGTTGTGTCACAATTCTCACTGGAGTCTGCAAGCATTTTCAGAGCTTCCAAAAATGATGCTCGTAATTCCTCAGTAAAATTGTAATTATGGCTTTTGAAAGAGAATAGATAAGTGTTGGACAGCTTTCTCAAAATCAAACATCGCTATGTATTGGACGTTTTACATTCCAGTCTTCCTTTTATTGTCTAACTGTTCCAGTGTGTTGACATGCAAACAAATGACTGTGGTGTGTGAATCAAAAGCTTATTTTGCTAATTTTTTTCTTTTGTTTTTTTTTTTGCCCTCAGGAGTTTGCAGAATTAGAGAAGAGAGATCCCCAGGAGCTAGTTGGTAAGTTTACACAACTCTGTTTAAAGCACATACATAGAACATTTTCTCTTTTTTCCCCCCTCTTTTGAAGAGCATCTCAGTTTTCTTTGGTTCACCCAATCTCTGGTTTATCATCTGTGCTTTGTTTAATCTCACTAGAATATTTTCGGTGACTTCCTCTGTTGGCCCTGTTTCCCTTGAACTTTGGAAGGGAGATAACCAAGCCTGAAATGTGTGAAAATATTTTTATATGTTCCTGGCATCTTGTGTAGGGAAAACAGAAAGTAACAGCAGTGACTAAAGCAGCCTGTTTTGGAACCTACATAATCTGAAAAGAGCCTCGAGGAGGTGTTAGAGGCATAGTTACTGAAAAGAGAGACCCTCAAAAACACACCAGGGGTAGATTTATTTTGTTTCAGATATAGATATACGTGTATCAACACATGGATTTCATATGCAATCAACACCTTAATGCAGCAATCCCTATACACTTTGTATCATACTTTCCATGTCAGTTTTGCAGTCCTAATTTACAGAAACTTGCAAATCTTAAGTGCTCACTTTTCCAGGGACAGGAGGGGAAAAGAATCTGTTTTTAATTGCTGGTCAAGCACTTATTCTTCGAGTAAATAGACCTGATATAAACAGTATGGCATGGCATTCTACACATTGCTCTGTGTGTGTGGCTGTTTAAAAAGCACCATTGTATTTCAATCTCAAGTGCTAAATATCCTCTCTTGTTTTTGAAAAAGACCTTCTTACTTGCAAGTACTAGTATACCTGAATGGTAGA
>NW_017728928.1:12394641-12397207 GCF_001723895.1 Crocodylus porosus
AAAAAGTCATCTTCCTCCCCCACCCCCCACTTTGCTCTCTTGCTGCATTTGAACCCAAGGCTTTGAAAACACTCAAAGATGTCACACCTGTGCTTTTGAGTGTAGCACTGTATAGCATCTCCAAGCAAAATCCTAAGCGTTAAGCAGTGGTTCATTCTTAAGATGTCTGTTAACTCTGGGATCTATGCTAATTTTCTTTTCCAGTAGCATCATAAGAACAGCAGCCAGCATGCATTCAGTGTTGGGTTGCATAGGGCCAGATGCATTGTCATACAGGATTCTTTGTTGTCTGAGATGAGCCCAAACCTTATCAGCCTGCCAAAGAGACTGGCGGGAGAGTCTCTTCATTGGGAAAAAGGGTGGCTTTTGCATTACACCAGTGTGTTTCTTAAGCGTTTAAAGTTCACTTAATGGCAGCTTCAAAAACCTCATGATTCACCTGCTCAACCCAAGGATGGGTCATGAGTCATGGGTTTTATTTGTTCAACTCATAACTCGTCTGCTCAACCCTACAATCTCTTGGGACTACAGAAGTGTGTAGGAACTGCGTTGTACCTCCTTGTCTCAACAGAAGGCTGCACAGCTTCAGGTTATCTGAGGAGGGAAAAGCTGTTCCTCCACTGTCTAAAATAAGTTCTTTTTCTAACAGTAGCTCTGCCAAACATTAAAGGAAAGAGCGTAGGGTACAATGTAGATCAAGGTGTAACATTTCTTTTTTTTCCTTCAGAAAAGATTGAGCCTCGGCGTTTTGTCACCTAAATAACTTCTTGTTGCATGGGAGGGGGTAAGCAGTATGTAGGCTGTTATCTCTACCCTCACTGTAGTGTATGGTGCTGCAGTGTCATGGAGACTACAAAAGCAAAATCCCCGTTTTCTCTCATGCTTTGTGGACAAAACTGCAAAGAGAATCTCCTCTGAAGAAAGGGCCTATCCAGTTCCTTGGTGCTTTAACGAAAAAAATAATTAACCAAGACACACTAGTCTTTCTCTGCATTCTTCAGCCCACAAAGGGCAGTTAGTTAACTATAGTGGCCTTTCAAAGATGGATGACTCAGATTCTTCCCTGTGTTTCTGCTGCTTGGTGCCAGAAAATCCTAGAAACCCACACATCAGGCAAGTGTATCTGTTTTGGTTGGAGGAAAGATCATGTTCCCTTTAGGTTTCCTCATTTTTATAAATTTCTGTTTATTTACTGCATTTCATTAGCCCCTTTGCTTTGAGGGGGGGAGGGGGCAGGTTTTAGCCTCTTTCGCAGAGAAGTACTTCTGCAGACAGACTGACTAATTGGCACCACGTACTGCCCATAATCCTAAGCAGCTGCTTAAGGTACAGTGCACAGACATGTCTCAGAGTGAATGGTGCTTTGTTTTATCATGACATCCCACTGTTTGAGGATCAGTGTCTTAGTCATTGTGACTAAAGCCTGAGCAAATGTACTGGCAACTTCCGTTGCATTTTGCTTAACTGCAGGATACATGTTCATTGTCTGAGGACTTTGCACTTTCCCCTGGCAGCAAGCTACTCAAATGTTTTCCAGTCGCTTGAGTTTTCACTCCAGAATAAGAAGTTGAGTAACCTTTCATCTAGGAGAACTAAACTTCTGCCTGCTTCCTCCTCTCCATAGATTTCATAGATTTTTAGGGTCAGAAGGGACCTCAGTAGATCACCGAGTGTGACCGTCTGCCCCGCACAGGAAAGAGCGCATCTCAGCATCTTTGAACTGCGGGAAGCTATTTGAATTCTGAAAAGAGCTAGCTGTTGAGGAGCTGGTTCTTTGACCACCTCTGTTTATCTCTTCATAGATTTCATAGACGTTAGGGTTGGAAGGGACCTCAAAGATCATCAAGTCCAGCCCCCCGCCTCGGGGCAGGAAGTTAGCTAGGGTCATAGATTTCATAGACATTTGGGCTGGAAGGAACCCCAGAGGATCATCGAGTCCAGCCCCCTCCCCCATGGGCAGGAAGTCAGCAGGGATCATAGGATCCCAGCAAAACAAGCATCCAAATGTGTCTTGAAGGCGTTCAAAGTGGGTGCCTCTGGCGGCAGTCTATTCCAAACCTTGGGGGCTCGGACAGTAAAGTTCTTTCTTATGTCCAGCCTGAATCGCTCACGGCAGAGTTTGTGACTGTTTGATCTTGTCATCCCTTGGGGGGCTCTGGTAAACAGACATTCCCCCAGATCCTGATGAGCACCCCTGATAATTTATAAGTGGCCACCAGATCACCCCTGAGCCTGTGCTTTTCCAGGGTGAAAAGTCCCATGGCTCTCAGCCTCTCATTATAAGTTCTGTTTTCCTAACCTCTGATCATGTGCGTGGCTCTTCTCTGCACCCTCTCAAGCTTCTCCACATCCTTGTTGAATTGCAGAGCCCAAAACTGGACGCAGTACTCCAGCTGCGGCCTCCCCAAGGCCGGGTACAAGGGGAGAATGACGTCCCGGGATTTGCTTGAGAAGGGCCTATGGATGCAAGCCAGCTTTTTGCTCACTTTACTAGCCGCAGCATCACATTAAAGGCTCATGTTCATTTTGTGGTCAATCATGACACACCCCCGCCCCCCCCCCAGTC
>NW_017728928.1:12397307-12398664 GCF_001723895.1 Crocodylus porosus
CATCATTAATGAAGATGTTAAACGGTGTAGGCCCTAGGACAGAGCCTTGAGGGACCCCACTAGTGACTGCGCAGCAAGACGGTTGGCTTTCATCAACCACCACCTCTGGGTCCTGCCACGGAGCCAGTTCCCTCAGCCAGCAGATCATGGTGAGGTCAAGACCGCAGTTAGACAGTTTTGCCAAGAGGTGATCGCGGGATACTAGATTGAAGGTGTTTTTGAAGTCAAGATATACCATGTCAATCTCTTCCCCCTTGTCCAGGTGATAGGTCACCTAGTCGTAAAAGGAAATGAGATTGGTCAAGAAAGACCTACCCACAGTAAACCCACGCTGGCTATCCCTCAGGATGTTGCCCTCAGCCAGTCTGTTAAGGATGGCCTCTCTGATAATCTTTTCCAAGACCTTCCCTGGGATAGAGGTCAGGCTGATTGGCCTGTAATTCCCGGGATCTACTTTCCGCCCTTTCTTGAAGATGGGTACCACATTGGCCTTTTCCAGTCTTCAGGCACTTCACCAGAGCACCGGGAGTTCTCAAAGATCCGTGCCAGGGGCCGGGCTATGATGCTTGCCAGTTCCCTGAGTACTCTGGGGTGTAAATTGTCAGGGCCGGCTGACTTGAAGGTATCCAGCCTCTCAAGGTGTTCATTCACGAGGTCAGCTTCAATGGAGGGCAAGGAATCTCCCTCACCCAGGCCTCCCTGACCCAGTGGGCAGGGCCGTCCCATGGGACAGGTGAAAAATTGACACAAAGTACCCATTTAGCAAGTTTGCTTTTTCATGGGCATCAGTTGTCCCATCTGGTTTAGCAGAGGTCCAAAGTTGCCCTTGCTTTTCCTCCTGCTCCCCACATATCTAAAAAAGGACTTTTTATTGTCCTTGATATTTGTAGCTAGCTGGAGGTCCATCACAGCCTTGGCTTTCCTGGTTTGCTCTCTGCAGGTCTGGACTAGACCAGAGTATTCCTCCTTGGTGGTGGTTCCAGTCCTCCATCCTTTGTAGGTCTTCCTTTTAAGATGCAGGAGGTCTGCCAGTTCCCTGGAGAGCCAAGGGGGCTGCTGTGCCCTTTTGCTGCCTTTCCCCCAAGACAGGATGGACTTTGCTTGTGCCTCCAGGATTGCTTCCTTGAGGAGCAACCACTCGTGCTGAACTCCCCTCCCCTTTGGGTTGTGGCCCATGAGGGCCTCGCTGACAAGCCTCCTTAGCTTGTCAAAGTCAGCTTTCCTGAAGTTGAGGACTTCTGTATTACTGACTGACTTGCCAGCTTTACAGCAGATGGTGAGAGTGATCAGCTCGTGGTCACTGGCACCCAGCTTCCCTTTGATAGGTTGCTGATTAGGTTGTCCCCAGTTACTAGGA
>NW_017728928.1:12398764-12409268 GCF_001723895.1 Crocodylus porosus
GACCAGAGTATTCCTCCTTGGTGGTGGTTCCAGTCCTCCATCCTTTGTAGGTCTTCCTTTTAAGATGCAGGAGGTCTGCCAGTTCCCTGGAGAGCCAAGGGGGCTGCTGTGCCCTTTTGCTGCCTTTCCCCCAAGACAGGATGGACTTTGCTTGTGCCTCCAGGATTGCTTCCTTGAGGAGCAACCACTCGTGCTGAACTCCCCTCCCCTTTGGGTTGTGGCCCATGAGGGCCTCGCTGACAAGCCTCCTTAGCTTGTCAAAGTCAGCTTTCCTGAAGTTGAGGACTTCTGTATTACTGACTGACTTGCCAGCTTTACAGCAGATGGTGAGAGTGATCAGCTCGTGGTCACTGGCACCCAGCTTCCCTTTGATAGGTTGCTGATTAGGTTGTCCCCAGTTACTAGGAGGAAGTTGAGCAGCGTCTTGCCTCTCGTCAGCCCGTAGACCTCCTGTGTCAGATAAGAGGTCATCCACGCATGAGAGTTTTGCGACCGCTCGGATTTGGCCAAGCGCTCTTCCCACGAGATGTCTGGGTAGTTAAAGTCTCCCATGACAATCATGCACTGGGAGTGCACAGCCTCAGCTAATTCCCTGGCAAACTCCTGGTCAAGGTCTTGACCCTGGGTTGTGGGGTCTGTAGTAGACTCCCACCATAGTATCCCCTGTGCTGTGTTCCCCATGGATTTTAACCCAGAGGGTCTCAAGTTGCCCACTGTGGGTGCCAGTGTTGGCTTGCAGGGACGCATAGCTTTCCTTTCACGGAGCGCCATGAGTCGCTACCATCGACCACTACTTTCTGGGTCCGACCTCAGAGCCAATTTCCCAGCCATCAGCCGAGGCCACAGTTGGCCAGTTTTTCCATGAGGCGGTCATGGGAAATCAGATTAAAGGCTTTTTTAAAGTCCAGATAGATGACATCAATCTCTTCTCCCTTGTCCAGGTGATAGGTCACCTGGTTATAGAAGGAGATGAGATTGGTCAGGCAAGACCTACCTGCGACAAACCTGTGCTGGCTATCCCTCAGGATGATGTTGCCCTCAGCTAGCTTATCCAGAAGGGTCTTCTTGATAGTTTTCTCCAGAATCTTACCAGGGATTGAGATCAAGCTGATTGGCCTGTAATTCCTGGGATCTACTTTTCGCCCTTTTTCGAGGATGGGTACCACATTGGCCTTTTCCAGTCTTCAGGTACTTCACCTGAGCGTCACTGGTTTTTGAATATTTTTGCCAATGGTTGGACTGTGATGCCTCCCAGCTCCTTGAGTACTCTAGGGTATAATCTGTCAGGACCAGCTGACTTAAAGGTGTCCAGCCTCTCAAGGTGATCCTTTACTAGATCAGCACCGATGCTGGGTATAAATACTCCCTGACTCTGGCTGACCCATGTCTTGCTAAGCAGGGCAGTCCCACTGGACTGATGAAAAACTGATGCAAAGTACCCGTTAAGCAGGTTTGCCTTTTCCTGGGTGTCAGTTACCAGCTGTCCTGTTTGGTTCAGCAGGGGTCCAATGGTGTTACCCTTGCTTCTTTTCTGACTCTCTACATATCTGAAAAGGGAATTTTTGTTATCCTTGATATGCGAAGCCAAATGGAGCTTAGTTGCAGCCTTGGCTTTCCTGATCCACTCCCTGTAGATATGATCCAGTGCTGAGTACTCCTCCTTGGTGGTAATTCCAGCTCTCCATCCTTTATAAGTTTCTCTTTTGATGCATAGGAGGTCCTCAAGTTCCCTGCTGAGCCAAGGGGGTTGCTGTGCCCTTTTGCTACCCTTCCTCCGAGATGGGATGGCCATCCCTTGTGCTGTCAGGATTGCTCCCTTTAGGAGCAACCACTCCTGTTGGACTCCTCTTCCTGTCGAGTCATGGTCCCTTAGGACCTCGACAATGAGCCTCTTGAGCTTGTCAAAGTCAGCTTTCCTGAAGTTGAGGACTTCTGTATTGCTGACTGACTTGCCAGCTTTGTGATGGATAGTAAAGGTGATCAGCTCGTGGTCACTATTGCCCAGCTTTCCATCGATTCTTAGGTTGCTGACTAGGTCATCCCTTTTGGCCAATACCAGGTTCAGCAACGCTTTACCTCTTGTCAGCCCATAGACTTCTTGAGTCAGGTAGAGCTTGTCCACGTACACGAGGAAGCTTTGCGACAAATTGGATTTGGCTGAGTGCTCTTCCCATGAGATGTCTGGGTAGTTAGTCTCCCATGGGAACCATGCACTGAGAGCATGCAGCCTCAGCCAGTTCCCTGGCAAATTCCCTATGAGGTCATAATCATTCTTGTTTAGCAGGAGGACAAGTTCCTCCTGTTTCTTCCCCAAGCTCCTGGCATTGGTGTACAGGCCCCTGCCTTCCCTACAGATCGATCCAGGACTAGGGTAGAGGTGAGTTCCCTTAAGTACTTTAGCCTGCTGGATTTACAAAGGTTGCTCAACGGGTCAGCAGGGGCAGTAGTCCCTCCCTCCCCCAGTGGGCTTAGTTAAAGCTCAGTGAAGCGGGTCAGCCAGTCTGGCTGCGTAGAGCCTCCTCCCCAGTGGAGTGCGGTGGAGGCAGTCTCTCCCCAGCAGACCACTGCCTCTCACCAAAGAGCAGACTGTGATCGTGGAAACCAAAGCTTTCACGATAACGCTAGCACCGCAGTCTTTGGTTGTCTACCTCGACCCATCTCTCCCTCCTCAGCCCATGACCCACAACTGGGAGGAGGAAGGAAAAGACCACCTGCGCCCCCAACCTCCTAAGCCCCGCTCCCAGAGCCCTGTAGTCTCTCATGACCTGGCTGGGATTGCTCCGAGCCATGTCATTCATGCCCACTTGGATAAAGAGCATAGGGTAGCAGTCGGAGGGCCAGATAATCTTTGGGATCCTCTCTGCTATGTCCCAGATGCCCCAGGAAGTAGCAGACCTCCTGGGCTAGGGGGTCGGAGCAGCAGATTGCCCCCTCAGGAGGCAGTCTCCCACAACGACCACTCTGTGTTTCAATTTAGAGAGAGTAGGGGTGGGTGATCCTCCCAGGTCTGCAGGAGCTGGCATCTCTGCAAGCTCTACTGGGGCTGCAAGAGGTTCGTACCTGTTGCAAAGCTCCGGAGGGGAGGGGACCTTGGCAGGCCTTGGGCCCCTTGACCACCTTGGTCCAACCCTCTGGCTAGACAGTATGGGAGATCCCCGAGTCCTCCCTTGTCCTAGAAGGTGACCTTGATCTACCCTCTGCCTCCAAGGGGTGAAGGGCCTGGTGGTAGGAGTCTGTCTCCTGCTTGCCATCCCCGATGGCACACAGTCTCTGGACTGTGGCCTGGAGCTCCTTTGTCTGGCACCCCAGAGACTCCGAAGTGGAGCAAACCTCACAAGGGGATGTGGCCATGCTCCTGGTCCCAGAAGCCTGGAAATGAGCCAGGCAGCCCCTGAAGCTGAGAGCCAGGGAGGGGCTCTGTCTGCGTGGAGGCCCCTGAGGTGCCGGGGGGGTGGGCCGCAGACCCCGAGGGGTGCGGCATGTGCCCATTCACATTGTGCCACTGGTAGGTCAGCTGCTGATGGCTGCTGATGGGAGTAGCTTCCCTAGGGCTCACTGGCAGGGCCTCCGGCCCTCCCGCTCACCCTCCTGCATGAACTCCCATGCTAACTCTCACGCTGGACCCAGAAGCGCACCTGTTTGCACGTCCTGTTCAAGGCTCCGGTCGCGTGGCTCCCTAGGCAGTAGGGTGGGACAAGACCCTCCTTGGCTCCACTCAGCTGCCTCGCAGCTGAGCTGTGTCTCTCCCACCATGGACCCCTCTTACTCTGGCTGTGCTGGGGGTCAGCGGGGTGCTCCACAGCTGCTGGGGGTCACGGGGGGCTGGGGAGGGGGGGGCATGACGGGTTTGCACCTGTGCGAGACTCACCACTCACAGAGCTTCTTTCCTTTCCTCCCTCTTTTTGTGCTGTGCATCTTTGTTGACTGAAAAACCCCCCAAAAAACAAACAACCTCCTTCCACCACCCCACCGCACCCTGGGTCCATCTGGATAACTAGCAGACCAATAACATAATCTTTGATTAGCTGTGCTCTTTAATCAGGAGCTCTGGGAAATGACTATTCCTACTGAGTTCTGATGTCTGAATCTTTCCTGAACCATCCTGGTTACAAGAATCCTGATCGCCTTCCTCCTTGGAGAACAAAAATAATTCCATCTGAAAGCGTTTTTACCCTTACTTGGGTACAGGTTTCCCTTATTTTATGCTGTACATACATTCCTGGAAAATGGTGCATAACTCAAATTTGCATAAAGGGAGCCCACTTTATAATGTAACAAATAGGGATGCATTCCAAGACCTCAACTGTACTGACCCCCAAACCCACTTCCACCATTTTTACAAGACAATTTTGGTACTCAGCAACAGGAGACAGTACACACAAGCCCAGGGTGGTGGTGAATGTTACCATAATGGGGATGGCAAGCACAGAAACACGTGTGGCAGACAACGAGCAAGGACCATAGATCCCTACAGGAGACTATATTTTGGTGCATGTCACTCCCATGATGCACTGCACAAAGCAGCTGACTGCAGGCTTCCACCACACCGATTGCATAACAGTGAATTTATTTTGCGTGTAACGAATTTTTGGTATAAAAAGGGTCATTGCATAAAAGCGAATTTGCACATAACCCGCATAAAGCGAGGGAAACCTGTACATTGCAATGACTACCCCAAAAGCAGTAGGTATCCATAAAAGCTACCTGAGCTGTAGCCTCATGAACTGAATTTTAAACTGGTTAAGTGAATCTGTCAAGGAACATCCACAGATTTGGCAGTGTTGGCCAGCAGTTCATTCTCAGAAAGGAGAGGTACTTTTATTTGCTGATCTAGTGATACCTTCAAAGGGACAGGCTTCAAAGCCCAGTTCAACAACCAGCTTGAATCATTCAAGTCTTAAGAACCATTCCTCATGAATTTTTCTCATCCAGATCAGATCCATAGCTACCAGGTACAGCTATATACTTATACTGCTAGCCATAATTTGGGTGTGCCTGAAATGATTCATCATATCAATAGCCAACTTCCTGTGTTCTCCACACATGGAAGTACTTTGGGCCAGGAGCCAGCAGATTGCAACCTCTGACTGGGCATGCAACTAGTGTTGCTTTCCTCTGATCTGCATAAAGTAAAGCTTTTGATCGTTGCAGGGATACCAGGATGCACAAAGCATCTGGATGCTTTCTGTGAGGACTCACCATGGCATCAGTTACCAAGGCACATTCACATCTGCAGGCATAGAAAGTGATGAAGAAAACAGAGCCCTTAGATTTCATTTCTAAAGGTCTCTGCATTGTTTCATTGTTTAAAACATGCATTAAAAGGCCCAAACAAACAAGACCTTAAATCAGGTTTTGTGGCTAATTTTTTTTTCATGCAAGAGTTTTGAAATGTGAGGATAATCCTGGTTTGGGCTGGGAAAGAGATGGGGAGAAGGTAGTGCCTCCAAGGCACTTCCTTAGATTCTCTAAACTGACCTGTAGAACACCTGTTTCCCTACATCAGCACATCCAGCTCACTGGACGGATTTATAGTTTGCAGTCGGTGGTCTTCATTGCTGCTTGTAAGCGAGTTGTTCCGAGACCTTCTATGTATCTGTGGTTATTCTGGAATTGCTAGTATACCTGGAGACACCTGGGTGTTTTTGCTGTTCGTTTGTTCCTTCAAGTTAGGCCTCCTATCCTTGAAGTAATTGCTCATCACTCATTCACAGTGGATCTGAATTACTTTGGGTCCAAATATCCCCTTTCTCAGCATAAGCCCAGCATGTTTCCTCCCTTGATTTGTACCTTCCAAACCTTCCTTATTTCAGGGATTTTCACCCTAGCTACTCACCTGAGTTCCTGAGACATCTCCGGTTAGACTTGAGAGTCAAACCAGAGCCTTTAGTCCTCTGCAGAGGAGTAAAAGCCAGAGATTTCAAGACTGTGTCTGAATTTAGTTTGGGTCCTTTGCCTTTTAAGCCTAGGTTTACCTGGGTAACTTCCTTGCTCTTGTAATCTCTCTGCCAGTAAATGTGAATGTTTTCTTTGAGGCCGTTCATCTGTTTCACCACTTCTAGAACCTCATCTCCTTTTTATCACTCACTGTTTTTATGCTCTCTTATTTTTCTGCATTTCTGAAATTCTAATTAAGTTAAAGACCTCCCCATCCCACCAGCAGCTGTCTGCTATAACAAATGTTGGCCTTGTTGTCAAGAAGCCCTGGAGTATGACTGCCTTTCTGTACGCGCTCTGGCAACTTTTCCCTTCTCCACAGAGGCGCACTTTTAGCAAATGCCAAAGATCACTTTTTTGTTTGTGACTAGGAACTGCCAAAGAATTTAACTCTCCATAACTTCCTGATCAAACAGAATGAGTGGTCACCTGCCAGTTCCACATCCCCAAGGGCTATTGTCCTTGTTGCTTTATGCTCTTATAAAAAGAACGAGGAAGTAGAGCAACATTGAACAAGTGTAGTGTTAATTTTCTGCAGAGATGTGATAGCCTACTATCTTGCTTTCTAATACAAGCCGTATATACTTGGATGAGCCTTTGGGGGGCCCTTCTGGGCTTCAGTCAAAGGGGATTTAGCTGGGATATTTTGGAGCTGCAGCTCAATTGGCTTCTACTTGGGAATACATAGCTGTGGAATCGTGACTGCTTCAAGGGTGATGTGGTGCGGGTGGTAGGTGTTTCATTAGGAGATTTCAGATTTAAGCATGAACTTGGCTTTTGTCGAAACATACAACATGACACCCCTTTGCCCATGCTTTCCCATCCAATTTAAATCCTTGCTTCTTAGCTGTGTGGTAAAGGTACAAGCAGAAGAGGATTGTGTCCCTTTTTCATAGTGGTATTTTGAACTCAGTGACTTGAGCAGACTGTAACATCCAAATACCACAGTGATGGTAACACCAACAGCAAAACCTGGCTGAAGAGCCCTGCCTGCCTGTACTGCTCTGTCCTCAGCCCCACGGGACAAACCATTCCTTCTAGTGACAGATCCACTGCATAAGTAAAGATCAGAGCATCTGTTAAGAAAACATTAACTTTGGGGGAGGGAATGCCATTTCCAGTGACTATCTGTGGCAGCTTTGGAGGGGAACTGATCTTGTTCAGTGCAGTGCACATGATTCAATGCAAGGAGGGTGTCCTGAAAGCAAGTCCCAATTTGATCATTTCCAAACTGTGGGCAGTTTTCAGAGATAAGGTGCACAGGGCTGGAGTAACATAACACCCCCTGTGCAGGCAGGGCCATTTGTGCTTTCTTGGATAATCAAAGGCAAACTGCAAATTCTGTGCGTGGAGTGGAGAGTAGGTAAGTTGGAAAAATCCAGGCTTTGCAAAACGCTATTCTAAGTAGTGGTGAAGGAGAAGGGTTAAATATTGGCTATCATCAGCCACAGCATAAGGTGCTTGCAAGTGCTGCAGATTTTCCACAGCTCTGCTGATGTTCTCCAGCCTCATTCGGAAAAGCCCCGCAAGTTCTGAGCCTTTGGCACAGGCCTGCCAAATCATCTCAAGTCCATCCCTGTTTAAGCCTCTCCTGCAGCCTCAAAATGGCATAACAGCAGCAGCGGAAAAGTAAAATGAGTTTTCAAAGTTTGTGTTAGTTTAAAACCACTTACAGAGGGAACAGATCTCATTCCCCATTTGTTTTTTTCAGCCTCCTTCTCTGAGAGAGTAAGGAACATGTCTCCTGATGAGATAAAAATCCCTCCAGAGCCCCCAGGCAGATGTTCCAACCAACTGCAGGTAGGTCTGAGCTCTTCTAGGTGCTCTGAGTTTCTAAGGGTTTGTATCGGGAAGATTTTTTTTCAATTCTCCAGGAATCTGCACATTGCCATTCTTGGATTGTCTGGTCAATATTGACCTCAGATCCAGCATCAAGACTCCTAAGCACTAATTGCCACCTTTTTGCATGAACTCTATGCTAACACTCCAGCACTGGGCAAAGTAACATTTGGCAAATATAAAACAGGATCGTGTTATCACCTTAGGTGTTCATAGGGTGTTGTGTTGTTTTGGCCAGCTCCCAGAACCACCTGAAGAATAACAATACAGGGTATGGGAGGAGGCAAGAACTACAGCCTGTTTTTGCTTATTGCAGAACTGGAATTCAGAAGTATCAGGTTTTGCTCTGAATCAAGAAACTGCCACTTTTTTTTATGGGTTCCACCTTGGCGATCTCCCGTCAGTATTCGCGCACAACTTTCTGGCCTGTCTCCTAAAGCTGACATTTCAAACGCTTTAACACTGCATCAGGGTAGCTCCTCTTCTATACATTTAGGTCAGCCAGCAGTTTTGAGAGCTGCTCAGAGTAACCGAGCATCAGCCCCTTGCCTGTCTCATTGTTTTATGCACTGAAATGGCCCTCCATGCTCCAGTGTTTACTATGAAGAATGAAAGTTGCTATCTTACCTCAGCAAATTGAGCTCTGTAGGACAGCATAAACTCATTGTTTCTCTGCATGAAACTGAGACTCTTTATACAGTTTGAAATGACTGAGGCTGCACTGACTGGATTCCTTCTCCACCTACATATTTCTCTGAGTGATAAACATTCAGGGGAATTAGTGATGCAAGCATAGAAAGATACAGATGAATGCTGAGGATGTTAAATACCAGCCTAGCTCTAGTGATCCAGATACTATTTTTTCCCATCAGGGTTTAAAATCCTGTCCAGGTCCAATCCTTGGCATTAGCATGTCAGAGGTCTGCCTTTTAATACTAGGAATCCTTTGAATAGGGATGACAGAGTTTCTTAGTGGCGGTAGGAACTAGTCATCTTTGAGTCCTGCAGAAGGCTGTGATTTGCAGCGTTAGCTGAGTCGCAGGTCTTTCTCAGTGTGGTAGAAGCATCAGGGTAGCAGAACTGCTTGCAGTCTCCCCTCGGTGTACGTTCTAGATCAGCGGTTCCCAAACTGACAGATTGCACACCACCAATTCAAAATGATACAACCTTAAATTTTTCAGATCACCCTCAAGTACCACCAGCTCATTTTTGTCATATAAAATACTTACAATAAAACTGTTAACACATACCGCTGACAGGTTATCTGCGTACCACTGGTGGTACACATACCACAGATTGGGAACCACTGTTCTAGATGAAAACATTGGCTTGCTGGGGGCTAGCTAAATGTCATATAGGATGTCATAAGTGGCTGTCCATCCATTTTGAACCAAGCTGAAACAGTGCTTCCTTTCTGAGGCAGAAGCGAGGCTCGACTTAGTAGGCATTTGGGGGAATACATACAATTGTCTGGCTGTTCCCAGTGTGGTGAATAGTGACTTGGTACATTTGGAACTAGTACAACTTTTTCTTTAAGCAACAGACAGAGGGGCTATCTGCTCCAGAGCAGAAAGAGATGATTTGGGTTATTTTTTTGATGATAGTTCTTGGCTTGGATATGCTTCTAGGAGATCTCTGTAGCAGCCCCTTTACATTTTTATCTCCCGATCCCAGGACTTGATAGAGAAGTGTCCCTATTATCACTTCAGAGATCCCCATTTTTATATACTACAGATTGGTGGAAATTAAATGAAGAAAGCAGAGAGCTGCTCTTTCCTGCCATTCTGTAATATGTTTCTCTTTCAGCTGAGGCTTTTTGCTAGCCCAGGAGTAAAGCAGCATGGTAGGGAAAAGTCCATAAGGTAGTTGCCTAACCTGCAACAGATAGCAGGTCGCTGTGAATCACCATACAGACTGCAACCTCCGGCTTTTGTGTGCTGTACCTTGACACGCCCTTGAGTTATGTTTTGTTGAGTGACACTTTAATGGCCTGAAATCAGTAAATTAGCAAGAGCGCATAGATCTGAGGAATGTAGTAACTGATGCAAAGGTACATTGATTTAATACAGACATGTTCCCTTTCTCACAGGGCAGAGTTTGCAGGAGAACCTTGAACCCTTTAAGTAAGGAGTCCCGATCCTTTTACGAGCCGAACAAACTGCATTTTGCAAGCTGTACAACTAAATACACCGGGCATTCTTCCAGGGCAGAGATGAAGTGGAAGATAATATTTTGGAGATTCAGAAATAAACTGCCTTGGGGCTTTTCTTGTATTGGTGCTGCCTGCCGTGTTGAAGTAGTTCCCCCGACATGCTGTATCTTGTAATGCTCTGTGCAAATTGGAGTTTCTTTCCTACTTTAAAAGTGGCTCCTTAGTTCCTTGCTTTTTGGAAGTTCCAAGCTCTAAATGTGAAATGCTTTCCATTATCAAAGGTCTTTCAGTGCTTCTGACTTAAGGGTCTCAATTTTCAGTGCCTGCTAAAATTGTTACTTCCAAAACAGCAGGGTACCCTTCAGATGTGTAAATGGAGTGTTGCTCTTTATGAACTTTATGGAAGTATTTTGGAAGGCCTGAGACCAACTCAGCTTAAAGGATCAGCTTTCATAGATTTCATAGACATCAGGGCTGGAAGGGGCCTCGGGAGATCATCGAGTCCAGCCCCCTGCCCAAAGGGCAGGAAGTCAGCTGGGGTCATAGGATCCCAGCAAGATAAGCATCCAATTTACT
>NW_017728928.1:12410483-12515347 GCF_001723895.1 Crocodylus porosus
TTTTCCTGGGCATCAGTTGTCAGTTGCCCCATCTGGTTTAGCAGGGGTCCAACATTGCCCTTGCTTTTCCTCCGGCTCCCCACATATCTGAGTAATATTTATTGAGTAAATATCAGTTTCTGAGCTGATGTTACTAGAATATGGTTGATTTTTGCATACAAGGGTGTTCATGTACAGCAGCAAACTTGTACCCCATTCATGAACTTGTGCTGCACAGGTTTTCCCTGTTTTACATACAGGAGGGATACTGGGAAGCTAAAGGTCCTTGGGAAAGTCGATTGCAGAGAAAGGAATATAATCTTGCTGCCCAGCGTTAATCTTGAGTTTCAGCCAAAAACTGGAATCTTGCTGTTGTAAGGGCTTCTGACTGTTGCTTCCTGTAACAGCCACATATGGAGCTTCTCAAAGTGCTTGTGTCCCAAATAAATTCACTTTAGAATGAAGATTCAAATACCAGTTGCTGTTTAAAACTTAACAAAACTATCTTTCCCAGTTTGTACAGGGTTGAAAGTACTTCCTTCTATCCTAGGTAGCTCCCTGCTTCCTCCCTTAATATTGCTTCCACGATGAACAAAATGCATGCAATTCTTTGCTTCACATCTTCAATGTCCTTGACAGTAGACTGTGTTCAGCATTTCCCACCTGCATCTCTTTCAGTTGTCTTTCCCAAGGGATTTTTGCTTTATTGGAGTATTCCCAGTATTGTGCAGCTGCATGATTCCAGCACAGGTAGTTGCTTTCGCCTAATCAGCTCTACCTGTGGCCAAAGACTTGTTTGCAAGTGTGTAGTTATCGAGAACGTTTGCCTGGCAGTGGGCAGCACTGACAGTGCCTGCAGATAACACTGTTTGAACAGGACGACTTAGTCAGATTTCCAACAGAAATTGGCTCTCCCTGCCTTGCATTTCACAAGCCTGGCACTGAGCCGTGTCTCTGCGTAGCCTAGCAGCAATTCTGTTTAGTTGCATGTGTGAGACCCAAACGAATAAGAGTTGACTATGCTGTTTAGTACAAATGCTATATGCTGAGCCAGAGCTGTTGATATCAACCTACATCTTGGTGCCCCCTAGCTTTAACTCCTCCCAGTACCTGCATGATTTATGTTTCAGGGGCTTTCAGGCAGAGCACTGGTGGCTGCTTTGATTACCAAATCAGTCCCCTGGGATTTCACCAAATCTCTCAGTAACCTAGTAAGGCAAATTTTGTGCGAACTCTGAATCTCATTGAGTTGCTTAGCCCCAGCTTTATAAGTCACTCTAAGTAGCTGTGGTTATAAGGAAAGCTACTGAACTCATGCATTCAGGGACTTCTGCCCTCTTCCAGTTGTGTGTCTTCACCCCTCTAGCCTTTGTTCCCGTGTCACTTTCCTAAGTTGGATAGCAGGACTGGGCTTGGTTGGTTTTTCTCTTCACCTGTATGTACGTGTCATCTCGCCAGCTGTCGTGGTACTTTTTTTTGTTGCAGTGGCTCTTAACTCTTTTGCCCTCTTACCCAGGACAAAATACAGAAGCTGTATGAAAGAAAAATGAAAGAGGGTATGGACATGAACTACATCATTCAGAGGAAGAAGGAGTTTCGCAACCCCAGGTGAGCTGTCCCTTGAGGCTATAGCCCCATGTGAAAACAGATCCCAGGATACGTCCTCCCTGATGTTTAGATCATTTTGGAAATGGAATTTTAAGCAGCAACGGTCTCTTGCTCATGAAGCGGGTGACAACTTAGGAAAATATTGTGTAGAAACGAGGTTCATGTTACTTCAGAGATGTGTATAGATGAGAGTGAGCCAACGTTTAGGCTCAGATTTTAAAAGCAATAAGCATGGAGCTGTGGATATGAGAGTTCTGTTTTGGGCTGGGAGGTGGGAGATGAGCCATCCCTGGGAGCAGTGGGGGAGGACCGTGGCTTGCAATTTGTTGTGCCAATTATGCTGGAGGTTAAGGGTCCTCAAAGTGTGACTTTTCAGGCTGCAATTCTGTTGCTGTCCCCATATATAGAAATGTCTGTTTCTTTGCCAGCAAATCCAAAATGATCACATTTGAGAAGAGGAACAAGGAAAGCAAAACTAACTCCAGTTTTTCCATTTCAGCATCTATGAAAAGCTGATCCAGTTTTGTTCAATTGATGAACTGGGGACAAACTATCCAAAAGTAAGTTGAGTGAAAGATTTAATGGGAGAATCAGGATGGGTCTGTGAATTTTCTGTCTCCTTTCTTGGCGGAGTTCTTCCTGCATCAGGACTACTTGTGAAAAGAGTTGATCAAGATAGTTGAGTTAAAGTACACCATGCTTTGTGCAATACTGAGCCCTCGTAGCTGAAGTCTTGCTATATGAACTTTGAATTTCACAGCTGGAGCAACTAATCATAGGGTTTGCAATGGTAGAGCTAAAACTTTATTTCCTGGGCACGCTCTGGGCCCTGTCATAAAGCTCAAGTTTGGGTAGCTAATGTCACACTGGGGGAAGAAACAGTCTGTCTGTCGTGAAATTGGCATAGCCAGGACAAGTAAAGCAAATTGTCAGCTAGAAAATAACAGTTATGCTAATGGTTCCAAGCTACAAGCAGAGACTTCTCAAAGAAGCCAGACAGGTGTATGTCTGGCTCCTTCAACCAGAACATCTTAAACAATGTTTATCAATTCATGCTTAAAAAGGGCATTTCAAAAGAACATGTGGCTTCCATAAGCATCGCTGTCATTTGTCCCAGCTTTTCTGTGGATCACTGAGATGTAAAGGAGAAGCAAGAACAATGGTAGTGATCTTACCCACAGAACTTCTTTTCATTGAGGTGCATTTATATATGATTCATATACAAATATAGTCATACTTAAACCATTTATGTATTTCCTTTTGAGATACCAACGTAATCCAAAGATGACTTTTCTTTTAGGACATGTTTGACCCTCATGGATGGTCAGAGGATTCCTACTATGAAGCACTAGGTAATTCATCTTTCTGGTCTCCCCATGCTGTTACCTCATAATTACTACTGGATCATGCTGAACTTTAAACACCTGTTTTAATCCAACATCCATTTGAAGGAAGAGAAAGTCGGAACATGCCTGCCATGAGGCATTGCTCTGCTTTTAATTAGACAGATAGATGACTTTGATGTTCTGCCAGTTTGGAAAACCCCTCTCTTAAAATTATTGTTTTGGTATTCAGAATTGGTGGCAGTAAAAATTTCAAAAACGGTTACTTGATGGAAAGTAAAAACATTTATAGCAATTTTTGCTGGTTTTATATTCTTCATTTCAGAGATGGGGAATATGGTAGAGTTGCAGACTTACAGATTTTGCTGAATCTTTTGACCTCTTTTTTTTAGCCAAAGCCCAGAAGATTGAAATGGACAAATTGGAAAAGGCTAAGAAGGAGCGCACTAAGGTAGCTATTCAGAAACTGGAAATGCAAAGTTTAATCTCTAGCCGTAATTTCTTGTTTACTAAATTTCATTCTGTCGCTTTCCTGCTCCCTCATGAACCAGGGACTGCTGAATATTTTTAGATGATTGCTTATTCCTCCCCATAATCATGCCTTCGCCAAGATGTGCAGATTTAGCTTTTAGCCTTTCCTTATAGGTCAGTTCCTTTGGGCCATTAATTCCCTTGAGTTCCTGCCAGTTTTGTCACTAGTCTTGAATCAGAACACCCAAAACTGCCCCTTTCATTCCAAATAGAGGCAAGATACTGGATAAAGAACTATTATCTCCATAGTCCTTGACATTTTGCCTTGGTCGCACAACCTAATTTAGATTAATTTCCCTCCCATTTCATACTGTGAGTGAGTAACTCGATTCTATTCTCTCTTTCTAATATTGCCATTTGCTGTTATCACATTCCAAAAATATTGAGACCCATCTCAACGTATCTATATCTGCAAATATCATGACAGGAAATTGAATCACTAAGAACATCCACATGCCCCACGTATTGGAAGATTTTTATTTTCCCAGGATTAATACGCTTGGATTAGTGACTGGCCTTAAGAAATCCCATCCAAAGGGTTGATGAGATTCTCTCCCCTTCACACTTGTAGAGTGATTTACAGGCAAGTGGTATATCAGATGGCTAACATTGTTAGCCATTTCTCTTTGATTATCTCTTGTTCTGCTTTTTGCACAGAAATAGTCACCTTTGACCGTATCCCCATACATAATCACAGGCTATTGTAGTTCTTGTTACCAAGCTGTTTTTGTGATCTACTCTCTTCCAGCCATGCATGTAAGAACATGCATTTTAGAACAGTTCTTATTTTCCTAGTGTTTCTTGAAGAAACATGTAATTATAAGAACATGTTTACACTGACCAAGACCTGTCCTTGTTCTATCCAGTAAGAACAAAAACTTGATTTCTGTGGAGCATTCAGAAATGTGATGATTCTCTGCATCTACTCAAAGATCTCAGTATTTCAGGTCATAGTGGTTATAACTCTTGATATACTTAAGAGAGCTTGAATTCAGGGCTGTGTATTCATCTCCCACATAATATTGTCAACTGGAGTAGTCTAATACATGTGTTCATAACTCACAACCTCCTGGATCTAAAGGAGAGTTTTACAATAAGGTAAGAGAGGGTACGGATAAATAGATAACATCTTATTCTTTCCTTTTATCCCCTCCTCCTTTCTAGATTGAGTTTGTGACTGGCACTAAGAAGGGTACCACAACAAATGCTTCATCTACTACAACCACAACAGCCAGCACTGCTGTTGGAGGTAAAGGCACGTTGTACTTCAAACTTGTATTTTTTTTGTAATTTTGGAATTGCTTTTGCTACATCAAAACCGTAAAAGTTCCCTTACTTCTCCTTGTCTTTTTTTGTCTGCAGGAAAAAAAGGTTTGTCAGGGGTTGGTAGAAGTGAGGCACTGAGATTAGGGAGAAGCTTGATCAATCATCTGGTATAAAGACCTGGCATTTTCTTGCGTAGAAGATTTGTCAGGGGTTAAAGAAATGTGTTCCTATATGTGTTTGCTGAGCTCTGTTAGGACAGGTCTTTCCCGAAAGCCTTGGAAAGATGAGTGGAGGTGGGGAAGAGAAGGTGCAGTTTAAAGCATGTTGCAATCTGGAGAATGACTCTTAAAATGTGAAGTGTGATAAGATCTCCAAGTAAGTAGTTCTTTGCCCTATACCCTGGTATTATGCACTGGGGGGATCGTTGTGTTCTGTCAGAAAGCAGACATAATTTGGGCAGTGAGTGAATTTGTCATGTGACTAGAGGTCAGCGGTCAAGTGTAGATTCCTTAATTTTGCTCTCCAGGTTTTGACATTCCGTTTGGGCTTTTCCTAGTGCATCTGATCTAAAGTGACATTTTGCTCCAGGAAGAAGTGAGGAAATAGGCAGGATGTGGGGAGGAAGGTGCCATTAAAAGATCCCTGCCAGTTAACAGTAACGCTTATCTTTCTGTTTTAACCAAATGCACAGATGCGCAGAAAAGGAAGAGCAAGTGGGACTCAGCCATACCAGTAACAACAATAGCTCAGCCCACCATCCTCACCACCACCGCAACACTGCCTGCTGTTGTCACAGTAACGACCAGTGCCAGTGGCTCCAAAACCACAGTCATCTCTGCTGTTGGCACCATAGTGAAAAAAGCAAAGCAATGACAAGTGCAATGGACCTTGACCTGGGTTTCCGGGCTGAAATAAAGGCATTGTCCTTGGAAATAGGGGAGGGGATCACTCTTATTCCCTCAGTGCAAAGAGACAAGACTCTTTTTCCCCCCCAAATGGACCACAGCTCCCATTAAAGGAGTGAGCAGGGTTGCGTGCAGCCATTCTGTCTACGTGCACATGGGACTGTGACCTTCATGAAAAGGAGTTTCTGTTTCTCTTTTCAGGAATAACCGGTCACTGTGCTGCGGGGAAGCAGTGTACAGTGTCAGCTTGTAAACTTTAGCTTTATGGCATTAACAATGCTGATGTGGCGTGGGGTTCTTCTCCCTATTGGAAGTCTGGTTTAAACCAAGTACAGGGGGGACATACCAGTGTTGTTCCCTTGCATCCCAGACAGTCTTTTAAAGGCTGCTTCCCTGTGACTCAGTCTCCCCCAACACTTACTCACTCTGCTTCAAAGAAACCAAAGCAGAGGTCTGATCAATGTTTCTGCACACAGGCATAGCTGAGATGTGAGTAACAATCTACATGTATAAATGCAGGCTCCTTTTTCCCTCAGTGATGCTCACATCTGTAACCTTTGTGCATACCCATGTACGTTTCTAGTTCTGTGATCAAGTGTTAAAAGCATTGAAGCTTTGTTAAAGTGAAATGTGGTCAGTCTTACTAGTCTCTTGCAGAGATGGAGATTCCTGTGCAGAACCTGTACTCTCTAGACGTCTTACACTGTAGATGTGAACTCAGAATGCACCGTTTGGAGAGAGCTGCAGAGAGAAACTGTCCCATCACCATGGAGTGAGCTTGGATACCAGATTGTCAAAAAGTAGTGGAGACATAAAAGCTGTGGCATGTCTGTATCTGTGTGGTAGATGGTGACACAAACTGTGAAGTGTGCATTGCAGTTACTGCTTGCCCCCACTGTTGCAAAAAGGATGCTGTCAGTTGATAATTTTATTGTATAAGCTTTCTTACCCAGGTTGCTAAAACTTGATTATAAAAATGGAAAAGCTCAAATCTTGTGGAGTATTCTGTGGGGTTTTTGTATTGCCCTCAGCTTGACCTGTGGAAAACAAATCCGTAATTTCATCTTCAATTTTGTGCTATCTTGGTGGCACGGACTGCCAAGGAAGGTTTAATACATTTCTCCGTAGGATTTAAGTGAAATCATGGAAACATCTTTAATCTCAAGCTTCTGCGGGGGGGGTTTAATTAATTTGGACATGACATTGGTTGTCACTTTTTAGGGACTTCTCTGCTTGTATAAGTCCTGCTGCAGTTAACAGCTGAGATGTCTAGAATTCCATTTCTTTCAAGGTCATTCCAGTTTCTTAAATTTCACCCGCACTTAGGTGTTTTATATAAACCCTTATCATTCAGCAATCTTCAAGTGAGAGAGAGAATCACAAGGTAAATATATAGTAGGAGTGACCTGTGCAGGGTCAGCCAACAAACCAGTAAAATACTGTTTGATGTAGGTGGGAAGAATAACTTAAACTCCACCACCTGTTTCGAGAAATACCTTTTTTGTGAGGTCAGTAGTTCTATCTGAACATTTTTTTTTTTAACTGCATTAAATCCTGATTTATTTATTTTTTTCAGGTTCTATAGATCAGCTTTTTCCAGTTGATCTCTGACCATTCTTATCTCAGTGTAATCTCTCCCATCCATTCCCTCTGGGTTATGGAAAGAAGATTAATAGATCAGCAGGCATGTAAGATTTTTTAGGATTTCATGTTTACAAGCTCTAGACAGTGTATTGCCTAAATAATACTTAAAATATTGGGTTTTGTATAGTCTGGGAGACTACAGAGTTGGAAGGATTC
Organism: Crocodylus porosus; assembly: GCF_001723895.1. Lineage (NCBI taxonomy): Eukaryota > Metazoa > Chordata > Crocodylia > Crocodylidae > Crocodylus > Crocodylus porosus. Next base: position 12,417,916 of record NW_017728928.1, read on the forward strand.
TAGTATGGCAGATATGTTGTGGAAGGATGGTGGTGATAATGTGGCTCTGCTATTGACTTACCTTGCTAGTAGGAACCAAGTCAGCAGCTCTGTTGGGATTTTGACTTCTAACTGACAGTGGCAGATAACATGTTAACTTTGCCCTGTCTATAAGGGAAGTGGGAATTGTACCCTGGTTAGGTACCTAGTGCTATAGTTTAGAACAGAGGCAGATGCTGTAAAGGAGCCGTGCCCTGGAGGGCAAAGTTTTAGATTGGAATCTTCTGTTCTGTGAGTTTAAAAGACTTACTTTGTGGTGGTAGGGAGGCGAGCTTGTATGTTTAGAGAGTACTTACATCTGGGCAATAAAAAGTGCTACCTGCTGGCAGATGGGAAGTGTGAGCTATTTGGCACGTCTTACAGAGCTGAGTTAGCACTTGTAAAGCAATAGTCTCCACTGCCATTTCTAGATCATCCTTTGATGCTGCCAATTAAAGTGAGTGTCCTAACCAGTGTGTTGTTTTCCTTCACGGGCAAAGACGGCTGCATCCTGGAGGTCATCAATCCAGACCTAACCAGTAATCTTTTTCTAAAGATGCATTGAATGGCAGGATTGAAAGTGCGCCACTAAATGGAAGCAGAGCAGATGGCGGGCTGCTGATAGCTCCATCTCTAGCTTTGCTGAATTAATGATATGTGCATTTTACTTTAAACTCCATTTTTCTCCAGTGACAGAAGATGCTGCTTTAGCACCAGAGATGACACTTCAGCTCGCTGCAATCCTGTGAGTATGGGTATAAGGTTTGAGAAGAAAGCCTGCTTCTCTGTGAACTTAACATCCTGGAAATAGTTTGCTTTGAACTGACGGTCAAAGTTGCTGCGAGTCGGGGGGGATTAAAATATCTTCTCATTGGAATGTGAGCAACCAAGACACTCAGCAACACAGGAATCGCCAGACATAGCAGCTTCTGATCCTTCTGAATTAACTTTCTTGTTTCAGTTTATAGTTGTCTTTACCAACAACCTGGTAGAGACTAGGTTACTTGCCACCTGGATAAGGGAGGTACGGTCAATGTCATTTACTTGGACTTTAGGAAAGCCTTTGACTTGGTGCCCCACGAGACTCAAAGTAAAACTAGGGGACTATGGGCTCAACAACTCAGTGGTCAGATAGGTGGGAAACTGGCTGTGGGTTCGGACCCAGAGAGTACTAATAGACAGATCTGTGTTGCCCTGGCCAGTGGGGTCCCTCAGGGTTTAGTACTTGGACCAGTGCTTTTCAACATCTGCATTAATGATCTGGAGTGGGGGTGAAAAGCACACAGGCAAAGTTTGCCAGTGACACTAAGCTTTGGGAAGTGTGACCACATATCGGGGTAGGCTGATAATCCAGGCAGAGGTAGCTTAGTTAGATGGGCTGAACAGAACCAGATGCTGTTCAGCACTGAGAAGTGTGAAGTGCTCCATCTGGGGAGGCAAAATCCACGACAAACTTGCAGGCTTGGTGGTGCTACGCTAGCTAGCACCACATCCAGAAGGGACCTGGGGGTCATAATTGACCATAAAATGAATGAGCCACTAGTGTGATGCTACAGTTAGCAGAGCAAACAATACACTGGCATACATCAAGCAATGCATCTCTAACTAATGAAGTTCTCCTGCTCTACTTGGCATTGGTGAGGCTGCAGCTGGAGTACTGCATCCAGTTCTGGGTGCCACACTTGTGGATAAGCTTGAAAGAGTCCAGAGAAGAGCCACTCGTATGATTAGAGGCCCGAAGAGCAAGCCATATGAGGAAAGGCTGACAGATATGGGACTTCAGCCTACAAAAGAGAAGGCTTTGGGGGGGATTTGGTGGCAGCTTATAAATATATCAGGGAAAGCATCAGGGGCTAGGTGAACAAGTATTCACCAAAGCACCCCAGAGGAAAACCAGAAGCAATGGTCATAAACTCCTAGAAGAAGGTTTCAGGCCGGATATAAGGAAATACTTCTTCACAGTTTGTGAGACCAGACTCTGGAATAGACTCACAGCAGGGGTGGTGCAGGCATCTACCCTGGAGATCTTCAAAAGGAGACTGGACACGCACCTTGCAGGGGTTATTTGACCCTAGCAGTCTTTCCTAGCCAGGGGGTTTGGACCTGATGACCTCACAAGGTCCCTTCCAGCCCTAAACTTCTGTGAATCTGTGACTAGTTCAGGTTTAACCTGAAGAATCAATTAAACCCAATTAAACAACAACATCTGTTGTAATGAAAAAGACTTTTTATGGGTCTGACAAGTGACCATCCTTTTACCTGATGCCTGGCAAATTTTAGCTCTACTGGATCAGCCCAGTGGTTCACTAGTCTACCTGTCCTTCCTCTGAATAAGGTGTAGTCCATTCTACGGTGTTATTAGTGTCCTGGAAGTGGAGAACACGTTCCTTACTCCTGTATCTGTTCATTTTGTGCTCTGAAGTATGTTTAATGAGGTAGAAAAACTACAACTGGGTATAAGATAGAAGTGAATCATTTGTATTGCAGTGAAAGTACTTCTTTACCCTCCTCGGTAGCTCTAATGCTGTCTCGGACGCAGGTTAGTGGACCAACCCAGAACCTCTTTTAACAGTTACACTTGGTAAACTGCAATTCATTTGAGGAATGCAGTTCCCATACATATGCCTAATAAAAGCTGTTAATGAGTTATCTTTCATGTGTATACACACTTTCACAATGCTCTTAATCCAGCAGTTTTTCCTAGTTGTGCAGACTTCAGCTTTCTGAAAAAAAATATAATAACCTAGCAGGGCAGCCATTAGCCAATGGGCAATGGCTTTCCAGGAGGAAAAAGGGACTTAATGGTGGGAAGAGGTTTGGTATTTTTGGCAGTGTCTGCTTCCAGGCGCTCGCTCTGCCAGTTGTCCAGTGTCAGTAATGGAGAATTTGGGAGATGAATCATCAACTACGCAGAGGTTGATGATTATTGTTTAACTTATTTGATGCAGATATCTTACTCATCTCTCACTTCCCGGCCACCCCTCCCTTCCTCTTTCCATGTTCCCCTTCCCCTATATCTCTGGCATCTGTAATGATTCCAAGCCCATGTCAACCAATTCCCTTGGCTCTTTATATTCATATGGCCAAGAAAAACTTCTGAACTGACTGCTCCTCTACTGTACTTAAGAAACAGATTATGAAACTCAGATATATCTAAAAAATAGCTGAAAGCCAGGAGACCATCAGTTTGCTTGCACTGCACGGGCCTTTCTTCCACCTGTTTTAATCTAAACTGTCACAACCAGAGAATGTGGCAGACCAAATATCATCAAGGTCTGAGGGAATGGGTCTTTGAGAGGTGCCTCTTGGTGTAGAAAGGGGCAGTCCTACCACAGTCCCTCCCACTGATTTTCTGCCACCCCTGAAGTTGCTGCGAGCTCTCGGCACAGGGTCCACCAGTGAAACCTAGAAAGAGGAAGCTCTGTACTGCCGAAAAGCATTGATTCGTGCCATCTTGTGACACGTTCCCAGCGGTAGCTAATCTGATGCTGTAGAATAAAAGGTGGGAGAAGAATAAAATACCTCCAGCTGAATGCATGTCAAAGGGCGGAGTGTTTTCTTTCCGACTCCTGCAGGGCACTGCTGAAGCCTTGAAGCCCGAGTTGTGATCCAGTCATTAATCCAGATGTGCAAGGATTCTGTGACCGGTTGGAAGCACTTCTGTTTTCACCCGTTGAAGAAAGGGGATGAGCAGGACAACTCATAAATTAGTTGCCCTCAATTCTGTTAGTGCGGCAAAGTGTAAATTGCTTGAAATAAACCTGGCGTGTCTATGACTTTTTAAATCACAAGCTTCTGCAGATTTATCCGGTGCTGTACCGCATGCTGCCATAATGAGAGGGAAATAAGGCAGTGCCCATACTCAGTAGCCAACTTGCCAAAAATACCCTCATTTTAATAGAAACAAAAAAAAGTTCTTAGCCTGTGGATAGTCATTAATATGTTTTTGGCTTGCTGTTTTGGAGGGGTGGGGGTGGGGTAAGGGGTTAAGGAGGACATTTAAGCCCTGAAAAAAATAGGGCTTATAAAAAAAAAAAATAGTGCCTCTGTAGCTAGTAACACTAGTGTCACTAATGCGATGTTGTGGCTTTGTGCTGGTAAAATAATAAAAACTGCTAGGTGCCCATAATGCCAGCTTGTAGGCATTGTTCCAACAAAGTCTTTGAAACTACTGGGGAGAGAGTCCAACTCTGAGGGCCCATCACGTCTCTCACTGCCTGCTGCTGATAGTGTCCATAAAATGGGACTGCTTTTAATGAAAGAAGTCCCAGTCCTCTAGAAATTTGGCTTGGACTGAAACCACCGACTCATTTCATTTGACCAACCAGAGCTTACTAAATGGCAGTGAACATCTGGGAAGTGATTGATCTGAAGTGGTAGCAGTAGGGGTGAGAAGTTGTGAATGCCTTTGGTATCGTAGCAAGCGTTTGAGCCATACTTCTGACTTTGCTTGTAAGAGCTAATAACCAGCTACCCGTCCCCTTCTCCCAAGGGCATGCTATTGCCATGCCGTTGGAACGGAGTCAGCATCTCCTCCCATTTCTTTCCCTCCTCCTGAAGGATGTTGCCATTTCTGGGTTCTTAACTCTATTGGCTTTCTCTGTTTGTTATAGGTTTATTTCGTCAAAGCCTGCATTCAAAGCCCAGAAAGCTTCCGGTGTGTGCTGACATAGCTTGAGCAAGCAGGCTTAATGCAGTTGTTCTTGGCAGACATCTGTCTCATGTTACCTCTCCTTTTGAAGGTTTTCCCACCTCCAAGCCCTAAGGTGTTTGATTCTTGATTTGCTTTTCCTTCTGCCCTTTGCCATTGCTCGGAGACATGTCCTGGTGTGTTGCTAGGTTTCATTTGCTGTTCTCAAGGTGTGCCCTCTAATTGAAGAACCAGGTGAGGCCGTCCTCGTCAGCACCGCAGCAAATGCTAGCGCCTAAAGCTATGAGTTGGTCTTTGCTGCCATTTCCTCCATTGCATGCACAACATCAGTATCATAAGGTTATTTATTTAGATGTCAAATAACTGAAAACCCACCTAAGCAGGACCCAGCATGGCACTGATGTTGCAATCAAATCCCAGCCATACCAAAATAATTGTCTGAACAGAGATTTAGACAGCCAGGCCACCAGAGTCTCTTTCTACTCCTTCACTTGTACAAGAAGCAAAACCTCAGCCCTCTTGCAGACGTGCCTTTTGTAGGATGTGCTCTGGCCCCCGAGCAGGCTGGGGTGTAATGAGACGTGAGCCCAGGGCGGTAGAGAATTGTTACTCTTCCAAGACAGAATCGTGTTTCCCAGGAGGGCTTTCAAAACTGTTTCATGCGTAAAGACAAATCACTTTTAATAACCAAGAATCGGTAATGGGCCGTAAGATGCCAGCGAGGTCCTGTTTCTCCCTCTCAGTGGGATAAATCAGCATTGTTCACCCCAGTGCTTTCTTCTGTGTAACTTTATTAATAGTGAATTTTCCATTGCCCAGCCTCCCACGTTTAGTGCTGCTGCCCTTTTAAACACAAACCTAAAGAGCCGTTGGACTTCCTCCCTATTGTTGTGTGCATGAACGATAATTCCTGACAGCTCCTATCTTTTGTTCATGTTTGTACCTTTCTTTTGATGTGGCTGGACTGATGCTTTTGTTTTCTACAGTAAACAATGTGCTCCAAGCCAGTTCCTTTTGCCCGACTAACATTTTGCTACGAAACTTCTCACCTTGTAGCACAAGGGACTCTTTCCCTTGCTGCGAGTAATGTGGAGCAGCAGTGGAAGAAAACAGACTTCCTTGGTGTGGTTTCTTTCCGCTGCCTTTTAAAACGTCTGTGTAAGTTTTCTACAGACAGCTTAGCCTCGGAGCACCTCTGCCGTGTTTGTTGTTAATGCAGTGGCAGATTTTCTCACTGGTCCTGCAAACTGGCTCATTGAGGAGACACTAAATTGTTTGCAGTAGGATACTTCTAGGGAGAGAGCCTTCCTACAGACCCTGATAGGACAGGTGTGATTAGAAATTAAACGTTCCCCCGTAAAGAGAAACCAGATCAATGAATGAATTGATCAGCCTGTCCTTTTGGGTAACTGGACTTCAGGAGGCATGGTTTGATCCTGGTGTTTTCTGTTTCATAAGTACATTCAGAAAAGGTACGCCTTGGGGCCTGAGTCATTTTCAGTTGCTGGTTCTTTTTTTCTGTGCGTGCCCCAGGGCTGGCTTTTCTTGATGATTCAGCCCTCCTCCCATGTCTTCTGCAACTTACTGATAAAATATTCTGTCTGGTTGTTCAGGTTTAACGATCTTCTGTCGGGGGGCTGTTCTAATAAATTTTGCCATGCAAACACCGAGTTTTGTCTGTTTTGTCATTAGTGAGGAGTGAAAAAATCAATAGAGGAAGAGCGGAGATCTTTTTGGCCAGCAGATTGAAACATCCAGTGGGTAAGCTGAAGGCATGAGGCAAAGGAGCTGAAACGTCCAGGAGGAAGAAGAACGTCACTGTGCGCAAGGCATGGCTCCGCTCTGTGTTGCAGTAGCAGGAAGAATTCACATGAAGCAAACTGCACATGCCATGACTCACCTGCTGACACATTCATATTGATAGTGCCAATATCACTGTTTAATAGTAGGAGGACGCCACAGCTGATCATTTAAAAACAGTTTAGTTGTGTTCTTTCCGGAAAGACTTATCTGCCGTCTTTGCATATTTAACGCTCTACTTAAGAGGAATCTCAAAGCCCTGAGTAGGGGCTGATTTTCCCAGTGTATGTTTGTTTAAAATGGCTTGCACCATACTCTAATGGGAGCAAGAGGCTTATATGGCCTCTTCTCCTGTGCTAGCGTATGGCTGAGCTGAGGGTCCTTGAAAATGCCCTATCCTCGGTGAGTTTGAACCTGGTGTCCACATATAGTGTGAATACGGTGCTGGGTGGGTGTTCCTTCTGATCAATGTACATCTCACTTCTTTAGGACAGCAGCTATGTGAGGTCTTGGAGCTGATGAGAGAATGAAACTTCAGAAGAAAGATCATCTACATTGGCATCCTAGTTGCAGGTTAAGGTATGAGGCACTTGATTAACCCAGTGATCTGCAGACTTTGTTTTAGGCAGGAAAGAAGCACTCTTATGGAAACAAGGTTTCTCTTTCCTCTCCACCCCTTTACTTCCTATTCTCTTGTTTAAAGCCTCAAGACTAAGGGAAGGGAGCATATTTATGCCTAGGACCTTCTTTTAGTTTTTACTGAAGACCTAAAATCCCCCCGCCCACTAGCTTCCATATATAATTTAAGCCATAGCTTTTTCCTCTGACCCTGGCTACACTCAGAAGTTGTCAGAGAAATGCATGTCCAAGAGCATTGCTTGCCTGGAATGGCCAGCCAGGAGAGGAGGCTGCTAGAAACATAAAGGCTGGGCAGCTGAAATAGGCAATCTCTCTTCAAACATGGGTCACAGATGCATAGATGTTAGGGGCTTGAAGGGACCTCTTGAGATCATCAGGTCCAGCCCCCTCCACCCGTGTACTCACTTTGCTGGTTGTTCTGCCTCCATGTCCTACAGGCTCTCTTGTCCTCTCCATGCAGGTCAGAAGATGTCCACCTTTGGCTTTCATCACCGCCTAATGGCGTTTTTGTCATTGCTGCCGCCTGTGAATTTGGAGGAGCAATTGTGCAGCTTTCCCTCCACTGAAGATACTCAGACTTAAGGCATGACAGCACACCCTGGCAGGGCACAGGGATAGAGATAACCAAAAGCTATGCTTAGCAGTCTGGATCAGTGCACCTTGACTCCCTGGAGTTGTAGCACTGTAGCAACAGTCAGCTAAATCCTTCAAACAGAGGTAAAAACAGTTTCTTCCTAGAGACATTAGCCAGGGCATTGAGGTCCTATATCCTCTCCTGATGGATGCTCACCTGCTCAGAGGGCTCTAAATTAGTGTGCCATGTGGTTCTTTGCCAGAATTTCTCCTCCCCATGTTGTCATGTATTGTGCCAGAAGTGCAGTTAGCTACTTCCCCACCCCATAAGTGGCTATATTTTGGTCATGATTAGGGTGAGTTCTCTCCTTTGCCATGTATGACAGAATGTCTTTCCTTCCTGAGCCATCATTTGCATCATTTCAGTTTGAATAATTGTGGCCTGAAACACTTCCTTTATTTATGATGAACCTTGATTATATCATTAAGTAATCCTAATGCAAATTTGTGATTAACATTGTAAATGAGGCTGTCGAGGACTTCTCTTCGGTGTAATGCCCAGTACAGTAGTTCTCAACCTCTTTAGACTCAAGGCGCCCCTCCATCACTTCTGTGAATTGAGCAGGACCCTGTTTCGAAAGCAAATTGATTTATAGTGCTTTTCTGCTTGGAGAGGGGCTGAGAAGGAGGAGGAGCAGCTAGCAGGGTAGAACCTATGCTATAGTGAGTGGGCTAGAAGTGAGCCTGCACTTACCACCTTATCTTGCTTATCTCCTCTTTGCCTGTTGCACCCTGCAAAGGCCACCATGGCCTGGGGTGCGGGTTGAGAATCATTGAACTAACATAAAACCACAATACAAGATATTTAAAACATTTCCCCTTCAGATTTTATTCCATGATATAATTTAAGGTGATTTTGTGATCCCAAATGTAGCTGTTTTCCAAGAGAAACACCTGTGATAGGATCTGACCCAGTGGAAACCTATGGGCTGTCTTAGTGGGTATCCTGCATCCAAAAGTCAGATAGTGAACAGGCTGGCATGGCATTAAAAAACCCTATCATAATAGTTAGCAATTGGCCCCCTGACTGATGATCTCAACAGACAGATTAATGGTTGAATGGTTCATGGAAATGAATTATGTTTGCCCCTAGAGAATCACTTCTAAGGAAGACCTGGGAGGCCACATTACTGCTTCAAAATAAGTCCAGTGATATGTGAGTGAGACTGATGTTGCTAGCAGCCTCATGGGTAATAATGTCTGCACGTAAGTTTGCTAATGTTTGCTGTGTAAAGACACTGCCCTCAGGGTGCGTTCAGTTGCAGAGGGCTTTAACAGAAGTGAATCAGGTCAGTGATTCAGAACTGTGCCAGGTCTCACTTGTTTATGTCCAATCCTTCCCTATCTGCTGTCTGCCTCCGGATGAAATACTTCCAGGGAGTTTATACACAAATGTTTTGGCTGTTTCCTAGAGTGAAGCTGGGGGGAAAAATGTTGCTTTGTTCTGTACAGCCATAATGCTGAGAAGTTCTAGCGCCCCCATACTTTGTTGGCAGCAACTTGAGGTTGGCAGAGGGATGGCCGGCTGTCAAGGATGTGCCTTTTGCTGTCTTCATGGGTTTCTGCCCCAATGTGCCCATGTTTTGAAAGCCTTAGCTGGCCTGGGCATGGAAGTTTGCTAGAGGTTGCCTGCATTATTGCTAAAAGATTATGTGTATGCTAGTCATGCATGCACATGCGTGCACCCCCGTACCTCCCCGTGGAGGGACTGCCCTCCATTCCTGCTTCCTGTTGCACCAGTGCTAAGTGTCCGGGTCGTTCTCACCTTTTGAATACTCAAGGCATCCCTCAGGAAATGCCAGCTTTTAGATCTTCATTCATTTATTGACTACATTTCACTCATTTCTTGACTACAGAAAAATAATAAAGCAGTTCTTCCATTGCAAAGATCTCAGAAAGACCACAGCAGGTCAAAATAGTTTTGGCACTCTGGCTTCCTATTTGAAATCTCTGGGTTTATCTTGCAACTTATGTAAGTGTTTGAACAACTACAGTGCTAAATATTGTGTGGCACCCACAGCGCCCTTAAAAGGATCGGGGTGTTGAGGCGCCCTAGTTGAGAATCACTGGTCCATCTGTACTCATTACGGTACACTCCCTTTCAAATCCTGGAGTTGAACCCCAGACTTGCCAAGCCGCTTCGTTGCACTCTTCTATAGTGTCCAGCACAGAGTTGGGGCTCTCACAGGCAAAATATGTCATTTAGTGGGGGCTGGTCCTCACAGGGGATAAGACTCTACTACTGCTATCCAGGTACTTAGGCACCTCAAGTAGCAGACTCTGAGCTGTGGATCTGAAGTCTCAGGCTCTGCTGATGTCCCTGGTGGAAGTCATTGTAGTTTCTTATGCTATTGCCAGTGTTTTTCCTCGAGCTGTGGACAAACCTGATGTAACTGCTTCAAAAGGAATGGGGAGCTGTTGCATGTCTGCCTGCACCTTTCTGTAGCACCCACACAAGTTATCTTAAATCACTGGCACTTTAACCAGAATGAAACAGGATTAAAGTTGCAATCTTAGCATGCAGTTACATTGTAACCACTTACATTTTATCAGTGGATAACACAACTTGTTACATCCTGTGCCCTCAGTTTGCATTTTTTTAAACAAAATTGCAGCCAAAAACACTACATTAGGAAAGTTAAAGTTCGCAAAAATAAAGCAAGCAGAAGTTAGGGCATTCCACATGCAAGGTCTCAGTGTGACCTTCGTTCAGGCCTTACGTGGGGTATGAATTATGCTGTTAATATATCATCCTGGTCTGGGCCCTCCAGGATCCCAGCTGTCTCCATTTGATCAAACTTTAAATCCATCTGAATTCCCTCTAGTACTTTCTACGAAAGAAACCAACCTCTTTATCTGGACCAATGCTGAGTTGCTAGCTCAAGAAGGGGTGTTAGATAGGTGTTATTTCTAATAAAGAGGCCTCCCCACCCCCATTTTTAAATTCACCTTTAAAGAAAAGACAAGTTGTGAAATCAATTGCCTTTGGAAATTGCTTTAGTCTGACTTCTGCTGCAAACATGAGTGATAGCGAAATCGTAACAAAGCTGTCCACCAAAGCCAGGCACCCTTCCAGATCACAGAGTAGGTAGGACCTCAGTTGCATCTCCTTGGCCTTTATTAAACTTTTTTCATAGTCCAAAGCAATAGCATAGTTCAGCAGCCTAGTTAAGACCCTGCCTGCACAGCTAAGGTCTGTGCATGGTGAATATAACCACAGGATGGGATCCAGGTGTGTCGGGGTACCACAGATCACAGTCCGTGACCAAGTCTTCAGTGTAGTTCAGGAACATGGGTGAGTGAGTCCCATTTATATGACATAAAACTGCACTGCAACAAGAAGCACTGCCATAGTTACAGCTGCTGCATCAAGGCCTCGTGGCTCTTTATTTTTCCAGTTGGAAAACAAAACACAGATTGCTGACCATTAATTGTTTTGTCAGCCAGACATGGAAATAGAAGTGCTGGGATTGTTACTGGCAGTGCTGGAACTGGACTGGCCTTTCTGCAGGGATCTGCTTGGGCCTGAAACCTGGAGTACAATATTATCTCAGCTTGCACCACATAGGAAGTCGGAGGAAAAGCTCCTGCCAGGCAGGGGGGGTTGCAGAGGCGGGGGAATTCAAAACAATCCACAGAGGGCCCTGGGCACGCCAGAGCTGCAAGCAGCGGATGGCGCGTTCAGCACTGGAGTAAACAGTCTGACTCCGCTTGGCTGATCTCTAAAGCACAGGCTAAGCTGCAGCACCCTTCACCCCCACATACATGCACTCTAAACAATCCTTTCTGCAAATCTTTGTTTCTGAAGTGTAACTGGACTGGGCTGTGCCTTAGCTACCAGCCCCGGCCCTTTTCCTGTGGGTGGATGCCTGGACGGGGAGGAGGGAGTGAAGGCTTAGCTGACCAGGCTGATCTTGCCCATACAGGTGTGCATAACTCAAGGAATGTGAGACAGGCTGAGTCATGGACACTCCTCCTCCCTCCACCTGAGCTAGAATAAAATCAGCCCTCACCTGAGAAGGGGATCCCACTACAGATTTCTTACCTGCTCTTCTGGTCATACCTCCCCTCCCCACACACGTCTGGTGGGGGAAAAAAGGCACGGGTTGAAGAAACGACAGCAAGGAAAAGGGAGCAGTTGATATTTGACCAGAGGGAGCAGAAATTCCTGCAAAGGTAGGTCAGGTCTGTGAGCCGTGCGGCTTCTCTGAGGATTTAAACCTGGCATCTAGGCGAAGAAGAGGGGGGAAGCACAAAAAGCAATCAAAGAGAAGGCTGGAAATCAGCTAGCGGTAGCAAAGCAGTGAAGCTTCCCTTTTTGCTCGCAGAAGAATTTCTTGGCTTGGCGTGTGGGTGCCTCTTGTTTGGATTGTTGCAGAGGATTTCGGCTTTGAAGCAGACCCAGCGCTAATGAGGTTTGTGGAATTAATTCATCTGTGTTCTCGTGTCCGGCTTGCTTGCATTTTTTTCACTACTGATTAACAAAGGGGAGTGGTTAGGTGAGGCACCGGGCTTCTTGCACAGGTAGGCATGGAAGGGATTAGGGTAGGCTTAGTTGGGTATATACTTCTTTGTTTTGTTTTCCCGGCTGTGTGGTGCATTTTCTTGTTCCTTTGTGCTGTTTGGAAGTGGCCCAGTTGTTGATCAGACGGGTTGGTTTTGCAGAGTTGTACTGTATTGGTAGCTTTTTTTTTTTTTAAGTTACTTTGCTAAAAGGAAAAAAAAGTCCAGAGTTGGATCTGTAATGCACACATGGGCACATTCATGTGCGCTCACACCTAGCAGCAGTGATCTAACAGGAGTGAAGCTTTCAGAGAGCAGATCCCAGCTGTCTGAGTGGTGAAAACCTGTCTCAGCTTTCTAAGGTTTGCTTTTTGTGTTGTCTCTCTGTACCTGGGGAAAGGTGAACATGCCCTGGACTTGGCATAGGGAACTTGCAACTGAAATTTCAGCCTGCCTAAAGTGTTCAGAGCGGCAGGATGGGAACGACCTGTTACAAACACCCAGGGCATTTTTCAAAACTTGGAGCAAAATCCAAACCCTGCCTAAGTTTGGCAGGGCAGTTAGAGTAGGCCGGTGGGAGTGATCTGCTGAGAAATGGACCAAAAGTGAATCAAGGTTCAGGTGCAGGAGTGGGGGGTGGGGTGTTAGTCTTCACTGAAGTGCAGATAGAGATCTGCTTTCTTGTGCTAGTAATGGAGGGGGCAGGAAAGCAAAAGATAGGATAAATGTGGGGGAGGTGGGAGAGTGGGTGAGATCTAGAGAAAAGAAATCAGTCTATCTCTGGGATGGGAATTTAGAGCACACATTGGTTGGAGGAAGATACAGGGTGCAGCATAGGTTGAGAGGATGGAGGTGCTGTGTTGGCATTTGGAGGTGAGCAGTCGGCGTGGGGTGTCCATCAAAGACCTGAAGCTATCTGCTTACAGTGCAGACAAGATTCCCAGTACATTCCTGCAGACTCACCCCAACAAAATGGGCTCATTGTTAATAAGCACCTCTGTGGGTGACAGCTGGGGGAGAGAGGGGCATTAGATTGTCCTCGTGAAAGCAGAATTATTTTAATGGAGATTGTCCCAATGGGACAGGCCATTCCCTGTGGAGTAGCTGGAACAGCCTGAGTTGGGGATCAGCCACCTTCAGGTGTCAGGATTTTGCTGCAGAGCCTTTCACATGCAGAATGAGTCCTCTCCAGCTCGCTGGGTTCCTGCCTAGTGGCTGCGTGGTGGCTTTCAGTGGTTCCCCATTCTAGCTTCCATATCACAAATCTATCGCCATGTCTTGCATTAGGTTATAAACTCCCAGTGAGCCAGGCAACAGCTGGTACAGTGTGACCAGGGCCCTGTTATCAGTCAGAAACTCTTGCTGCTGGGACTAAAATGGCATTAGCTTGCTATTAAAGATGAGAGTTTGCAGTGCTGTTGTGTGTGTTGCATGTGCACACGCACACTGGGGGATGGGTAGGAGAATTAGAAGATGCATGTGATTTCATCCTTTTTTTTAATGGAGAACCTTGGGCCCTGATTTATGGGGTTTCCTTTGTGTTTGCAAAGTTTTTGAGCTGTGATGTCTATCTCCCTGCATGCAGCTAGGCATTGCCCTGTATGCCACCTCTGCAAGTGACTTTGGAAGAGGGACTCGGAGTAGGGCTGCTGAGTCTGCAGTCACGTGGACCCTTCTGTCACAGCCCTACCAAGCAAGGAGGGCCTTAGCCTGAACAGACACTGCTGCAATCCCAGTCAAAGAGCAGTTGTGACACCCCTCAGCAGCATGGGAACAGACCACCAAGCTTCCTGGGGGAATCTTTCCTACTTAGACTAGTCACCTTCATTGTTAGCATTGTGGTAGTGCCTGGAAGCCCACATTTTGTGCCAGTATCCCGCTGTGCTAAGTGCTGTACAAACTGAACAAAATGCAAGTGCAGCGTGTTTCATTTCTGCATGGATGAATCCTTCCCTACTTTAAGGATATCGCAGTTGTGATGAGGTGCCATCGGAAGGGATGTTTTCCTGTGGTTTAAATTAGCATCTCTGACTGGACCTGTTGCTCAGAGATGTGTCTGTGCGCTGACATACAGAGAAAGATGTGGGCTTTCATTGCATTACTAAAGAGCCTGTGCTGAACCTCCCCTGGATATGTTCAGAACACATTCAAGTGTTTAATACAGGGTGAGTGTGTGTGTAAAGCAGTGCCTCTCAACCAGGATACCATGCACTCTCAGGTGCCTTGAGATCCTTTCAAGAGTGCTGTGGGGTGTTTAAAGCCATTCTGACCTGTTCATAGATTTTATAGACATTAGAGCTGGAAGGGACCTCACGAGACCATCGGATCCAGCCCCCTGCCCCAGGGGCAGGAAGTCAACTAGGGTCAGATCACCCCAGCCAGATAAGCAAGCATCCAAGCTTTTCTTAAAGCTATCCAGAGTAGGTGCTTGCACCACTGCTGGGGGGAGTCTATTCCAGACTCTGGAGATTTAGATGGTAAAGAAGTTAAACTAGTATAAGGACTAGATGGAGTGCAGTTAGCCTGATGCTCACACCTGGGCTAGGACAAGAGATCCCTACTGCCAACTCATTTCTCATGAGCAACACAGTTACAGGAGGGAGATGTTAAAGTAGCTGGGAAGTGTTGTGCGACATGCAGGGAGTGGGGTCAAACTCTGCTCTCCATCACCAAAGCCATAGGAGCTACAGTCTCTGTCTTCCATGCAAAGAGGTGGCTATTTTCAAGGCTTTCTTTGTACCCTCTCCTTTACCTCCTCAGTTACTCAGGTCCAGCTTTGGGTTTTCTGAAACCCACAGTACAGATCTAGGTGCATTCACCACTGTGGGAATAGTGATATCCATCCCATGCTTTACCTGTTGTCACTTGTATCTGAGAAATCAGTGTGACCTCCATCCCCCAAGGAGCAGCAGTCCAGTGGGATACCAGGCTGGATAGATTAGTGCGCTAAGCTCAGGGTAGGAACCAGTGGGGTTCAGGTGTTTTTAACTCCCATCAGGGATGATCCTGTACTGAGCCAGGGACTGGACGTTATGAGGCCACTTACAGCCTGACCTTCCTATGATCCCGTGCTGTAGCAAGGAAGTTTTGCACCTGGGGCAAGCCCGCAGCAGCAGTCCACCCTCACCCTGCACACAGATGTGGGGCACATGCCCCCCCCCATGTTTTTCCAGGGGTGCATGCAGCAGCAGGAGCCACCTCCCTGCCCAGATGAGCTGCTCATGGTTCTGCCCCAGGTGGGCAGTGTCTGCCCCAGTCCCAGCCCGCCTTCCCCCTCACCAGTGGGCTTCCATCTGTGCCCCCATGCCCCTTTCCTCCCCCTATGCCTTCCCCCACCACCCCACAACAGTTTCACCAGCCCAACGGTGCTTTCCAAGCTGCTGGGATGGCCGTGTGCATGCTGAGGCTGTGCACATGCATGTGGCATTTATCAGTCACGTCAGCCAAATTTTTTCAAAATATTTATAACAAAATATTGACTCAAGACTCACCTGTTGACGCCACTTTGCTTTGCTGCCTGGGGCGGTCACCTTGCTATGGTACTGCTGTGATCTCAAACTGATTTTGATGATGCAGTCTCTCACTGTGGGCTTCTGAGGCAGGAGGTGTTACGGGGCTGTGCAGGGCAATGGGCCTTGGAGGGATTTGCATCCAAAACAGAGACAGCACAGGAGGGAGTGGAACAGCTCAACCTGGTTGAAGTCCTGCTGCTGAAGGAGCCATGGAGCAGCCAGCCCAGAGAGCTTCCTAATAGACTGGGCAGCTGCCTGTAAGGGACAGCTCATCAGGCCCTTACTCAGGAGTACATCTAGACTGCAGTGGCTGTGGGTCATGTAGACATATCTGAGGTAGCCAGCCATGTCACTGCAGCAGCTCTGAGCTCATCGGGGGGCTGACTGTCCAAGGGTTTAACCAGCTTCTTGGTGGGTTTGCCACCCATGCTGAGCTCCTGGCTCTTTCGCAAATCCATTGCTAGCAATACCTGAGCCAGCAAGGTTAGAGCTATCTCAAGCATGACCACACAGTCAGCAGCCACTGCAGTGTAGTTGTGACCTCTCTGAAATGGGGGGAGACTCGCTGGACACCGGGACAATAACTTGAGCTGAGGGTTGCATTTATACAAACTGTTCAGAGCAGGGATGGTCTCGTAGTAATGTGCTGGAGTTGGAAGATCTGGCTTTGCCACAGACTAGCTGTCCAAGCTTGAGCAAGTAATTTAATCTTTCTGCTCCCCTGTAGTCAAATGGGGATAACCCCACTTCCCTTTTCCTGTCTTTTGTCTGCTTAGAGTCTAAACCCTTTAGGAAGAGACTGGCTATCACTGTGCATGAAAAGCACCCACCACAATGTGGCTGGATTTCGTCTGGTGCTTCTGAGTGCCATTGGAGTTCAAGTAATAATAATATTTTCCCTCGTGCACCTACAGCATAGATCTAAGCGTAAGTCAGTGCAGTCATAACTCAGTTTGCATGCATGGTTACAAAGAGGAGACCTCTGACAAGAACTGCCCCATTTACCCGGGTAGTATAGATAGAGTTGGGTAAAGGGTTTTTCAACAAACAATAAATTTGTCCCAGAAATGGAATTTTGGCAGGTGCAAAATGATTTGCAAATTCAAGTCAAATTTGTTGAAGTTTTGGCTGAAAAAAGAAAATGGGGGACAATGTTGTTTCATTTTGGTAGTGTTAAAGTGATGTTGTAGCTGTGATGGTCCAGAAATTGTGAGGCAAGGATTTCTTTGGGCGACACCTCTTATGAGACCAGCTGCATGGTTGGGATAGTTAGACAAGCTTTCAGTGCAAGACTGGGACTGGAAAACGAATGTCTTGCATTTGAAAGCTTGTCTAACTTGCCCATCTAGGCAGTTGGTCCAATAAACAATATCATCGAAAGAAATCCCGCCCCCTCAAATCATTTTGTCATGGTCCAACATTTTTAAAGTGAAACTTCACCCTTTTTTTAAATGGCCTTTTTTGGTTTAAAATTGACCCAAATTAAAAAACATGAGAAAGAACAAATAAAAAGGTTAAATAGCTTTAAAAAAAATGGAAATAAAGTGTTTCTTTTTGAGCTGAATGACATTTCTTCTGGTTGAAAAGATTTGGTGTTTTTCTCATTTACCTGAAAAAGCTGACACATTCTTTTTCCATTCAGCCAGACCTTTTTTGCGGGAGGGGTGGGGTCCTCCTAATTTTCTGCTCTGGCTATTGAGCTACTGGTAAATGATCCATTGTGTGTCTGTCTAATCAGTTTTGAGGAGGAGGGTGGTTATGGGGAGAATATGATATAGTAAAGGCTACAAGAAATTAAAGTTCAAACTGGCTCTGGTGGGAAGGCAAGAGAAGTATGTGAGGAGGTCTGCTCCACACAACACCACTGGAGAGGAAACCATCACATTAAATACCAACATGAGAGGTAGAAGTGTGGTGTTATATGAGCACCGACGATGCGCTAGATGCTGTTAGAGAGGTGGGGGCAAACTGAGCTTCTCTGTGCTGGTATAAATGTGGTGTAACTGCTGAGATCAGTGGAGTCTCCCTAGCTTGACACTAGTGCAAGTGAGACCAGGAGTCAGGCCTGGGCTGAGCTGGGTGCTCCGAGAGAGGGCTCTGGGCTTTTCGAGCATCTTACTTGCTGCATCAGGGTAGCAGACCCATGCAGTTTGCCTCTCAAACCTGTCCTCCTGTACGTAGTTACCTGCATCTCTGTTGCCCCCTGCTCCTTCTTGGAGCTGGAGATCCAGGCAGGTGGAGAGTTGGGAAAGGGAATCGTTTTCACCGTCATGTTGCTGGTGGTAAGCGTAAGATGTTGAAGGGGAGGCTGCAGAGAGGGAGATTTCACGCTGACCCCTCCGGGTTTAGCCTGTGATCCCCCCTGTGACCTGTGCAGTCAGGGGTGAGGAGGAAGGAGCAGGTTACTGGGAGGAGAGACTATGGGAACCCTTGTTGTCCGACAGCACAGAACAGCCACCGCGGAGACAGCAAAGGCCCGAGGGGAAACCTGAACACAGTGAGTCGTTTCATTATTTGTGGGAGTGGAGCACAACAGAAGGCTGTTCTGTCCCTTCCCTCTGCCCCACCCGTTCCAGTACCCAGTGGGTCATAACCCGCCTGTGGAAGAGCTCAGCTCCCTCCAAACCATGCTACAGACTCCAGCACACGTGCACACAAATGCAGCACGGCTGATGGTCTGTGCTTCCCTTGCTCAGTTCAGGTGCCATCGCGGTCAAACAGCAGCTGCCCCTGCCACTTAGTTCAGCAGAGGAGCCGTGCGGGGTTTCCCCTCTTCTGAGCACATCCCATCTCTCTTAGCCGAGGCCCTTGTGACAGCAGCAGCCCAAGGTGAGCCCAGTAATGCCTGCCACTTGGCTGCACTAAGCTGACTACAGCAGGACCCTTGCCCAGCACCTTTGCCTTCTTGCCAAGACTGTCTAATACAGGGATGGGCAATTATTTTGGGCGGAGGGCCGCTTACTGAGTTTCGGCAAGCCATCAAGGGCCGCATGACAGGCAGCCCGGGGCAGATAAAAAATTTAGAAACTTAATATATAGGGGTCCCGTGGGCTGGGTAGAATGGCCTGGCAGGCCGCATCCAGCCCCCAGGCTGCATTTTGCCCACCCCTGTTCTAATACCTTCTTTTTAGTGCCAGGAGCAGGGCAGGTTGCGTGATCTTGACTTAGCCCCGCACCTGGCTAAGAAAATGGCTCCTTATGGTAATGCTTTTGTTGAATGAGATGGGTGGCTCCCCATTAACCCTTGCACCGAGACCATGTTGCATCTGGGCTCTGCTCAAAGCTCCTGGCTAAGGGGGAGTTGTAGCAGGGTCCCAGCTCCCCAAAACCAGCCTTCCACCCAAGGTCTCTGCCTGATCCATGGGTTTCTTTTGAGCCAAACCTCTTTGCCGGGACCCTGGCAGTTCAGATCCGTCAAGATCCCTCTGCCAAGCAAAATGGACAGGGGAAAATGCCTTTAACGTTGATTTTTTTTTTTGTCTGGAAACAAATGGGGAGAAAGCTCAGGCACGAGCTTGGCATGACTCTGTAAGGTCAGGTACAAGCTTGGCAGTGAGAATTTTATACTGACCTCAGTGGGGTCAGCATTTCACCTTTGGACTCCTGATTGTGCATCTCCTCCCATATACTGCCTGAGGCTGCTGTCTGCTAGTTGGGATCTGGTTTTCTGTCTATCCATCTATATCCATTCCTGTCACAGCGGTAGCTAGAAGTAAGCAGCTTTCCCATGCCGTTAAATCAGTGATTCAGTTCTAAAGCAGGGTTGTGACGTTTCCCTTGGTTGTGGTGGTCTGTGCTATATGGCTGTTTGTCATGGGATGGAAGGAGAGGGAGAAAGCACTGGGGCTTTTGGGGTGCACAGTGGATTATTTGGTTTAGGGGAATGCATGCCTCTATTCTGCACTTTGGATCCACTTGAAGATTTAGGGGTTTGATGCCTGTGAGGAAGAACAAGATATACGAGGTTAAAAAAATTGTCAACTTTCATTGTGGCAAGAAGTTTAGGAGGTTACCAATGATCCTGGGGGGCGGGGGCTGAGCAGGAAGGCAGCAACATCTGCAAATGCCCTAATGTTACAGAGGTTCATCATGGCTTCCAGGGTTCACAGCTCAGGGGCAGCCCAACCAGGTAGACTGGCTTGAAACTGGGGGGGAGCCTAGGTCTTTGCGCCTTGTACCCGGGAGCCTGGAAGCTCCGAGACCCTCAGATCTGTGGGTCTACACTCCCAGTGCTGCAGTAGGTAGACTAGCCACCCTGTGAGCAGTGCAAGCTGTCTCATGGGTCTCTGTGTAGCTGGGATCCTGGGGACCCCGGCTGGAGTTGGAGCTCTCAGACCTCCTATGCCAGGGGCTGGCAATGATTTTGGCTGGAGTACCAAAAACACCCAAACCTCAACCCATGCCTCAACTCGGCATGCCAGAGGCAGATGGTGGGGGAGTCGCAACAGGCTCGATCCTTGTTGCTGGTGGCGGGTGCACATGTACGTCTAGGCGGGTGATGGGGGAGGTGCCAGGGTTGTGCTGCCCCAGGCCCCCTCCCAGCCATGCGCCCTGAAGCACGCTTGCACCCACCACCAGCACAGAGTCCGGCTGCGGCTCCAGAACCCAGTGCTTCTGTTTGTAGCTTCCCAGCTGCCTGCCATAGCCAGCCCAGGCTCCAGGCAGCTGCTGCCTGCCACAGAGCCCCAGATGCTTGCAGCAGGGCTTGCAGCCTCCTGGTAGCCTGGGCTCTGTGCTCAGTGGCAGCTGCCCAAGTCCCAGGATGGCTGTGGCATGCCAAGTAAAATGGCCTTGCATGCCATGCTCTGGCACAGGTGCTGGGGGTTGCCAACCCCTGTTCTAGGCTCGCCACTCCATAAATGGTTAACCTAGGAGCCTGGGCTTGAGATGGGGCATCTAGACTTCTTGTTCCATAGTGGTGAAGTCTCCTAACTCTGACCCACTCGTCAAGCTACCCCTGAGTCAGGGACCCTCACTGGTGCCCCCTGGCATCAATGTAACCAATTGCTCCATTTTGTTTTGGATGGACACACGCGGGCACATCGCGCCTTACGGAAAGTTGCTGCTCTGATTCCCTGGCCTATGACATGGCAACAGGGATGCTAAAATTGGCCTGGCCTGGGCTGAACTGCCTTTTATCTAACCGCTTAAAAAGCCTTTGCAGCAGCCTGTGTCTCCAAGGCATTGAATAACGTGCTGTGACTCAAACTCTCCCTTAATGGTTCTTTCCTGTCTTTTTGCTGAAACAATCTGAGTAACTTCTGCCCGCTGGAATTGAGAGAAATGTGTGTGTATCCATGAATTTGGCGCTGTACTGCCTGTGCAATGCAGCAGCCACTGCACATGCAGGCTTTTCACAAGAGACCTTGGCTCCTTGGCCTAGTCAAGGGAGCCGTTTTTGCTGAGCGCCTGTAGTGCTAGCACAGGGAGGTTTACTCCTGTGCTTTCTCTTGCTGGGCATAAAGTGGTCTTGATTCACATGTTGGTTTTTCTAAGTGTTTCTGTCGCCCTTGTCTGCCAAAGTTACTGTTGTATTAGTGACTTCAGTTGTGAACTGCATTGTCAAGAGCGGGGCTGAACAGGGCATGGGGCAGATCATCTTCTTCCCCCTCAGATCCAGCCCCACACAGTAGCCCTGGGCAGATCTTACCATCAAATCGTAGAAAATGGCTCTTTATGTTAATGCTTTTGTTGAATGAGGTGGGTGGCTCCCCATTAACCCTTGCACTGAGACCATGTTGCACCCAGCAGGAATTTGAATTTGGCTGGTGATGACTCCAGAGCCTGAAAAGAGAAGACTGAACTGTCCTCTGATGCCTTAGAGCAAGGGCATTTCTGGAGGAGTAGGTAAAACATGCTGGCAGGGAGCTAAAGGAGGATGTCACAGCTGATCTAAGGATAAATAGAGGATGTCTGTCTCCAAGCAATCAGACACACCCCTCGCCAGCAATAACTGCACTTTAAACACTTAAAAAATAAACTTCCGCTACCTGTCAAAGAAAGGAGGGAGTTTGGTGACAAGTGGGTGGCACCAAGTCCGTAATTCATAGTGAACTGTTGCTGAAGGCCATACGTTGTAATTCACAGCATAACAGAAATGAGAATGGGTCTCTCCCAACAAAGATGTCGTGGTGTGATATCTTATTACATGGACTACCTGCACCGTGGTGCATTTACTGGCATGCTGTATGTGTACTAAGCACTGTCAGAAAGCAGAAATGCAACAAGATAAAAGATGCCAGTCCATTTTGTCAGGTATTATCCAGGTTCTCAAATGCCAAGAGCACTATAAATAGACACAGGACAAGGGTCAGAGAGATTCTTGCCATATAAATGTTGGCTTATTTAGGCCTTTGTCTTGAAAATGCTTCTAGCCATGCCCGGTGTTATGCGCTGTGAGAATTTCCACTGACTTGCATAGGGGAAAAACCTTAAATATGTACAACTTTTTTGCTGGGGTCAGGGCTTGTACCACATCCAAAATCCACAGTTGGCAATGGGACGCCTTCCACTCATTTCAGGGGGCTTTAATCAGTGGGGCCAGCTAATTTTCAAAGCACAGTTCATCCCACTGGGTCATCCCACTAGGAATCGGCAAGCTTTCCGCTGTGTGCAGCAATCCAGTGGGCATCATTTCTGGCTTCCCTAAAAATTCCTGCTTTCATGTGTTTCATAGTCTTGTTCATTTTTAACATCCTGCTCATGGCCGGGAGCATGAACTACAAAGAGAAGGTGCAGGGATGGGCGGGGGGGGAGGATGGAAACCACTATCTGGAGGTAGTTCTCATTGTGATATTAAATCATGCATGTGGTGCTTATATTCTCCAGCCAGCGGTATATTAGAAACATATTAGACCAGATTTTTTGTCTTGAAGTTTTTAATCGGGTTGTCCCTCAGGTCCTAGTATAGGCTGTCATGGTGATTTATATAGAGGAGGTGTTCACCATAGAAAGCCACTGCAAATACAGGCAGAATAGATGGCTCAGGAGTGGTGCTATGTGGCTTGGGGATGTTCCCCTCTACCCAGTCCTGGTCTCAGTCTCTTTCTTCCATGACAAAGAGCCTGAACGCAGCACTGGGACGTAAATTCAGAGCTACTCCAGGCCATCTACTCTGCGTAACTGATCTTCTCTAGTACACCACGAAGGAGTAAGCAGGCGTACTTTGTCAGTGGGCTTATTTTGCCAGTGAAGGACCTTGGGTTGGGAGGCAAAGACATGCTTGCAGATGAGCTTCTGATAAGCTTGAGTTCCAGTTCAGTCTCCTTTGTTTACCAGGAGCCGCCTGCATCGGGAGCATGTTGTAGCACCACAGAATATTATATTGGTTTTATTGCAATTGCGGGAAAAGTGGTCAAGCACTTCCACGTTTTATGAGCAGCTTCTCTCTAGCAGCTTTGGGAAGGTCAGGAGAAGAGGAATTGCTTTTGCTGGCTCTCAGGAATGCAGACTTCTTCAAAAGACCATTGTAGGCCAAAAATCAGGACTCCCTGGAATCGTGGCGCTTTCCAAGGCCTCGGCTGATGTTCATTGTTGGTTGCTGCCATCCTGGAAACTCTCAGTACAATAGAAAATAGCCAAAGGGAGGGGTTTGTTTAGCTTCAGGGGCGAGTTTTGGAAAATCTCCTTGTTCTTTTCCTTCTTCAACTCTCTCATTAGTCCACAAGACCTGACTCAAGGAAAAGGGGGTTCTCGTTCTGGCCATGAGTCACACACGTGGCCTGGCGTTTGCGTCTGATTAGCAGTGGCCTGTCCAACTGCTACTCCATAGGTCTCTGATGAAGGGTGCAGGCAGTCTATGGCTGTCTGCCCTACAGTAGGGGAGTGTGCAGTCCAGGTAGCTTTTAACCTAGACAGCTCCATATCGGTAGCAAAGAGTACCCAGGAGGGTGAGTCCAGTGTGGGCTTTTCATGCCTGGGCTGAACACTGTGCTGTCATGTCTTCACTGCTAATTGGTGCCTAAATTACCTGGATTCAAGTGAGGTTTGGGTGTGCCAACCTGTAGACATGCCCCATCTGGTAGGGGTTTCCCAGTCTTAGTTTGGCCTGGAAGACAGAGAGCTGTTTGTGTGTTTTACCAGTGCTGAGAGTGGGTCAGGGTGTCTGCAAAAGAGTCAGCAAGCGCTGAGCAAAGAAGAACCCAGGTATTTGGATAGGGCTGTTTCCCAGCCCAATTAATTCACAGCCAGCTGTCACACTAAGAATGCCTGCTCAGCTGTTTGTTTCCAAAGTTTCTCCACTCAGGTGGAGCTCATCAGTTGTTGCACACAGCTAGCTCATCGGAGAAGAAAGGCTGTAGCACCTCCTTTCCCTGTGCAGCTGTTTGCTGGGGCTCTACATCCCCCTGGTTACTTTCTAGGAAATCTACTTTGCAAACCTCCTCTTTGCAGAGGGGTAGGAAAGCTGACCCAGTGAAGAATCCCGATCCTACTGTGCTTTAAAACACACATCTGAGAAACAAGAGTCACTGGGAGAAAGGGCCAGCTAGCAAAGGGGTGGAGACTGCACAGCCTGAATAGCACTGTCATGTTCAGACACAAGCATTGTGCAAACATCCCCGACACAGCCCAGCCTTTGCACTTTGATTGCAGCCTGCAACTCTACAGGTGCCCCTCCAGCTAGACCTGCAGCCCATGCAAAGTGCAGGGCTGAGCCTTTGTACAGAGACTGCTCGCCACGCCTAACGGCTCCTGAATATCCAGGAGACCTCCAGGCTCATAGACGCGGAGCCTAGCATGGAGATAGCATCTGCCAGGGAAAGGTGACTGAGCTGAACTTGTGCTGAGTGGCAGGTGCCAACAGGAAGATGTTGCACAGGGTTCACTGATGACTAATACATTTGCACAGACCATCAGGTGTTTCTTCAAGATGGGAACATAAGACTGGGGGAATAAAGTCTACTGTTTGTTCTCATGCCCTGCCCCAGTCCTGCATGGCATAATTCCCATATAAAATTTGTCTTCCTTGCACTCCACTCCACCAGGCTGGGGAGCGTTCCTCCCTGTAGGGTTTGCCAGTCCTGTGCCTGGCACTGGCATCCTCTGTGGCCCCCCAGCATCTCAGCTGTGATCATTCAGTGGTTGGATGCCATGCAGCTAATCCCACAGTTTTTGCTCCCCACTGTACATCGTGGTAATATTTCTAGCTGCTGTATTTCAGGAGGAAGAGGATGGATGTGTCACTCCACAGGATATGGGCCAGGCTGCTCCTGCTGTCCCTGCTCTGTGCCACGGGCCTGTGCCAAAAGAACAAAAGTAAGTTCAGCTCTTGGCACCCTCTGCCTCTCAGGAAACTCCTGGAAGTCTGTACTTGCCCCTCCTTGGCCCCATGAATGCTCAGTTTGCCCTGTTGTCGCCCACTAGCCTCCTTGTACAGACTCTTCTGCCAGTCACCGAGTTGGGGACTGAGCTGAGGGGCATGCCAGGAGTCCTGTCTCCTTGGTTCCTGTGGTGATCCATAAAACCCCACTCTTTACCACATCCCCCTTGTGTGCACTCTCCCTTCTTCACCATAGCTCTTCCACTGGTCTGGACAGCTCTGTCTTCCCTACCTGCTGTTTTTGGCTTGAACCAGCTCCCATTCTTGTGTAGTAAAGCTCAACTTCAGGGAGCCTCTTCATTGTGACTTGTCCCTTCTCATGCCTCCAAGGGATGGCAGGACTCCTGTGCTCTTGACACTTTGTTCTTGCCTCCTAGTTAACCACTGTGTGGCCTCCAGGGCAAAGAGCTGCACAGAATGTATCCGAGTGGACAAGGACTGCTCCTACTGCACAGAAGAGGTGAGCATCCCCCTTCCCAAGGACATGGGGGCCCTAGTTTCCCCAGTCCCAGAACCTGTGACAGCTCCAGTTTCCACATTCAGTCGGGTGTCTTCCCCTTCCAACAGTGAGGGACCCCGTGCAGAATCCAGGATGGGGCCACTTCACAACACAGACCTCTCTCGATAAGGGGCCGGACTTGATTTTGAGCCTATTCAGCTCCAAGCTGAACCCCTCCAAGCTTGGTAGTATTTTGGCTTCAGCCTATCTTTGTCCTTCAACCTGTTGCTTCTCCCCTTTGGCCCAGTTCAGTACCAGCCCAGCCCCCTATTCTCAGGGGGAAATTCAGGCCAGCCCTTTGAACGCCACTATATATGAGGCTTCTTCCATGTCTGCGGCTTCTGGACATGAAACAAATGGGAACTGGGAAGAATGAATTTGTTAGCGGGGCAGTTTATGAAGGACTCAGAGAAGGATGCACAGGCTGCTGAGGGTCTGGTCCCAGCTCCCAGACTGTGATAACAGAAAGGGGGCTTCTCTGGTGCAGAGTCCCTGCCCACACCTGCTCACTCTAATCCCGGTGTAGAAGAGAACCTGCCCCCTGAGGCATTGCATTGTGTCCCTCCACGGAGGTCTCTGCTGAGCTTTTGTGTTTGTGCTTTTCCCCTCCTCTCTTACCGCAGAACTTCAAAGACAGCCGATGTGACTTGAGAGAGAACCTAGTGCTGTACGGCTGCAGTGAGGCCAGTATCGTGTACATGAAAAGCGAGATGACAACCCAGAAGGTGAGTGTAGCATGGTTTGAACCTCAGCAATAATCCACCAGGCTATGGCTCATCACTTCCTTGAGCAGGCTTTTATCCTGATTTCATTAAGAAAAGGGCACCAGCATGTCTCTGACTAGTCGTGGGTTGGTTACAATTGCACACCTCTGCCAGATTTCTAAATGTCTCGTTAGGATTCTTCGCTATGCTGTTGGGAGGGTGTCAGTACAAGGAGCTGTTGTTTATGTAGGGCCCACTCAAACACACGGCTCTCCCTTGGCTAGTTGCAAGCTGGTAGGAGGACCCAGCAGGGTGAATAAGCATCAACTCACTGGCTATAGGGAGCCATGTAGCTAATGGGAAATCTGTCCCTGTTAATGCAAGAGAGAACTGGGGGAGGAGGGTGGTTCACCCAACTGTGGTGCAAAGCCCAGCCTTCCTGCCAGGATCAGTCTTGCCATATGCTTCCAACAGTCCTGGCCCTGAGCACGCAGGTCAAGGGCAAAAGAAGTTCATCCCATGTGTGGTAGGCATCTGGGTGTATCTCAGCTCCAATTTCCTCTGCAACTCTCATAACACATTGCTGGTCTCTCCCCTGGTAGAACGTCAGCATCAACACCTTTCTGAAGAAAACCCAGGTGTCTCCGCAGCAGATGTACGTGAGGCTGAGAGCTGGGGAGGAGGCCAACTTTGACATGGATGTCTTCCAGCCCCTCGAGAGCCCTGTGGATCTCTACATCCTCATGGACTTCTCCTACTCCATGTCTGACGACTTGGATAACCTCAAGAAAATGGGCCAGCAGCTAGGTGAGGCCTGGGCCTCCCCCACTATTGACAGCTTGCACCAGTTGTGGGCTGAGGGTGTCCCATCAGGGGTGGCAAGTGCTATGGCCAGCACAGAGCCACACTCCTGGTTTGCTCAGGCCTAGCCCCTTTCTCCCAGCTTGGGGTCGTCCTCCTGGCCCTTGCTGTCACCTGCTAATCCAGGATTGGGGACCAGTGAGTTAGAGCTGAGGCTAATCCCATGATGATAAGAGTTATTAGTTATTTCAGTGACCATAGTGGTGGCAGATGATAGAGCAATTGTTTCAAGTTGCAGCAAGGGAAGTTTAGGTTAGATATTAGGAAAAACTTTCTCACTAGGAGGGTGGTGAAACACTGGAACAGGTTACCCAGAGAGGTTGTGGAGTCTCCATCCTTGGAGGTTTTTAAGACAAAGCCTTGGCTGGGGTGATCTAATTAGGGATGGTCCTGCTTTGAGCAGGGGTTTGGACTAGATGTGACCTCCTGAGTTCCCTTCCAGCCCACATTTTCTATGTTTCTATAGCACCCAGAAGCCCCAGGCCCTGACTAGGACCCCACTGTGGTAGGTTCTCTGTGGATAAAGAACAAAGAGTCCATTTCTACCCCAAAGTTCTTGACATCTGAAGTAAAATGAGAAACAGCAGGGAGTTATGGACAGCCCTTGTGCTAGCCAGGAGTCCTGCCTGAGATGTGGCAATCAGAAAAGTGTAGGGAGAAGGTGACCAGAAAAGGGAGCCGTCCCTAACAACAGCCGCCCCAGGGCTATCTCCCAGCTCACTCCTCTCTCCTCTTCTCAGCGGGGGTCCTGCGAAAACTGACCTCCAATTACACCATCGGGTTTGGCAAGTTCGTGGACAAAGTCTCAGTTCCGCAAACAGACATGAGACCTGAGAAGTAAGTGAAGCCATTGGGTCCCAACAGACAGGCTTAGATGAGAGGGGACAGGAAACACTCACCTTATTTCTTACTGTCTCCAGGACTAAATCACACCCTGACCAGGCTTTCACCCTCTCCTGCTGTGATTACTGCAAACCTCTGCTGTCCTGCCTTCCTGCCTTCTCCCACACATGGCTGGCAGTGCCACACAACCACGCTGGCCCTGCTCCTTGGATCCCAGCCTTGGCTTCCCACATCTTGATGCACGTAATTCAGTGCCCATCCTCTCTGTCAGAGCCCCTCCTAATCCCATCCCCACCTACATCTCAGCTCTCACTTCCTAAGCTTGTCCCAGTCCTCTCCTGTCATTCCTCCACCTGTTACTTTTTGACTCCTTAGCTTTAAGCCTTCATTCATGCTACCCAGCTCTTGGAAGGGGGCTCGTTCACTCTGAGTCATCTGTGCCCCCTGCTTCACATCTCTTCATAAGCCTTACATCTTTTGAGTTCCCCTCTAATTTCTGCCAAAGTCCTGCTGAGGTTTGCGAGGCAGGAACAATTTCATCCACTGTACACATGATGCTGTCATGATGATCTGTCCATGACTTCCCCAGCCCCATTTGAAAGCCCTTTGCTCCCTTTCCCCCACCAGGCTGCGAGAGCCCTGGAATGATGCTGACCCTCCCTTCTCCTTCAAGAACGTCATCCGCCTGACCAGCAACATTGACCACTTCAGCCAGAAGCTGATGAAGGAGCGCATCTCCGGCAACCTGGATGCCCCAGAGGGTGGCTTTGATGCCATCCTCCAGACGGCTGTTTGCAAGGTGGGGCCCAGAAGGGTTTGGCTTCTCTGGATGCTCTGTGCATTGGAGTAGGGGAGAGAAGTGGTCTGGGCACCTAGCAGTGCAGCTCACCCGCAACCCAGACCTCAGCCCCGTGTGGCAGGAGCTACTACTTTCCTGGACTGTCCATCCCACTCCTCTCACTGCTGTCGCTGTCTGGCAGCTCATCTTCCCTTTCTGGTTCTCCCGGTAGTAAGGCTTTTTGAGTGGGCAACCCTAGCCTGGTGGTAGAATGGCAGGCCCAGGAGCCAGGCCCTGGGCACACTGTGCTTCCCTTGTGTGTCCTTGTCTCCTGTGCTGTCTCCTCTCCCCTTGCTCCTGTGGCTGTGTGGATCCATTCCCCAGGTGCCTGCAGGTCCTGGCTGCAGTTGTTCCCACCAGCTGGGGAGCTGGGTCTTCCAACAGGTCCAAGTCTGATATGGCTGGATGGTGCTGAAACACCCTAGAGTTAGTGGGAGGGGACTGCTGAGGGACAGCACCACCATGGGAGCTGACAAAGGGCATTAACCCTTTCATGTGTGCTGTTTTAAGCGGCTTATCCTTGCAGCAGTGTTTGTGGCATGGGGAGGAGGGGTAATGGTGAAGGCGGGGATTAAAAATCCCACGTACCTCAATCCCATCGACCCTCTGTGGGGAGTCAGGTGCTTCGCTCTCTCGAGATCCTTTGAGAAATTCATCCAAAGAGTCCCATCAGCTGACTCCAGGCCTTCCATTTAGGACTGCCTCTGTGCGCTGTTTCTGGCGGTTAAGTAAATATGAACATCCCTCCCTTCCCACCCCTATGGCCCTAGGAGAGCATTGGCTGGAGGAAGGACAGCACTCACCTGCTGGTCTTCTCCACTGAGTCCGCCTTCCACTACGAAGCCGACGGCACCAATGTGTTGTCTGGGATCCTGCGGCGTAACGACGAGCAGTGCCACCTGACCCAGGACGGCACCTACACCTACGACACCAAGCAGGACTATCCCTCTGTGCCCACCCTCGTGCGCCTGCTGGGCCAGCACAACATCATCCCCATCTTTGCTGTCACCAACCACTCCTACAGCTACTATGAGGTAAGGAGGGGCCTGAGGCAGAGGGTCGGGGAATATGGTCTGGAGGAAACGCTATGGATGCAGTTAACGATAAGGGTTAAACTTAGTGAAGGGACCCACTGGTTGGCCTGCAGTTTGGCTACAATTTAGGAAAGGGGACACCAGTCATTATCCAAGGGCACTACCTAATCTGGCCTCCTTCCATTTGCTTCATCAGGTCTCTGCTGGGCTGGAGCAGACAGCCTGTGTGAAACGGCACCTTTAACCTACAGGTCACTGCTTGAGGAGCAAATTTCAGATTAAAGTTAATAGGTCCAGGCGTGAAACACATTTAAGCTGCTGCTCGGCGTCCTGAGCAGGGAGCATGGGGGAAATGGTCTCTTGCTCTCCTAACTTCAGGATTAAACTGCTGCACTCTGTTTTTTCATGGGTGAAAAGGAATGTGTTGGACTGATCACGATCAGTTGGGGGATGTGAGGCCTTGAAGTGAGATTAAAAAAAACCAGGGCTCAGAACTGTAGAGTTTGATGCTGCCATGGGCAGGGCTTGTGAGTATGTCTCTTGTGAAGCAGTGGGGACATCCAGTGGCTAAATGCATCCCAGGGAGATCGCTGAGTGTATTTGATCTCTGTATGAAGCTGAGGGAGAGAGACAGGTGTTGGGTCAGAGCTGCACAGATCCTGGGTTCTAGAGCAGCCTATTATAGATGGAGGGGGCGGCTATAAAGTTTGAACTGGGACCAGTGCTTTCCCATAATTCAGGAGTGATGGTTATCCAGGCTTTTGGAGCAGCCCCAGCTGTAACTCCAGTTTGCTAAATAAATGTACCCAATGTGCCAGTTGTACATAGGAGGTGCAGGCTGGGGCGTTGAGAGGGTGCTGGCAAGGGGTGCAGAGGAACTCTGGGTTCTGTTCCCATCTCTGGCACAAGTCTCCCGCTTGTGCCTTTGGGTGAAACAACAGCTCTGTGCCTCAGTTTCACTAAAATGGGGAGGATAACCTGTTCCTGCCTCTGGGGATGCTGTGAGGACAAATTCGTTCATGTAGGGGAGGTTCTCATGGACTACACCGATGAGAAGCCTCAACATACAGTGCAGGGAGGGAGGGGGTGTGAAGAAGGGGCCTTCTAGATATTAGGCTGCCTCAGCTCACCTCCCCCTCTAAAACACTCATTGAAGCTTGTCCCCTCTTCCAGCCTGTGGTAGTGGGCCTGTCCCTGGAGGGTGACATGCTGATGAATGTATCTGAAGCAGGAAAAAACCTGAGAGAAACCACCCTTTAGCCCCACCTGGGGCCACCTGCCCAGTGCAGAGGTCTGGCTCATGCCCACTCCTCCCACTGCCACTGGCATTTATTCAGTAAATCTAATTCCATAAGCAAGATGGAGCCATTGGGACAGGTTGCAGGGAAATGCCACCTGGCAAGTCTGCTGAGCAGCATATCTGGTAACAGCATCCTCTGCAGCAGAAATTTGGAGCCTGTTACCTTTGGTGGCAGCTGATGAAAATGAACCTTTTCCTGCCTGTCATGGGAAGCACAGCATGACAGCAGGGTTTTGGGGCTGACCCTATCCCTCTGGTTGTTTGCAGAAACTGCACCGGTATTTCCCCCTCTCAGAAATCGGAGTGCTGCAGGAAGACTCCTCCAATATCGTGGAGCTGATTCGCACAGCTTTTGAGGTAAGGGCACCTGTGGGCTCTCAGCCTGGCTCAAAGTCAAGCCACTGGATTACTGCGGGCAGGGAAGAAGGAGCAGAACAGTGTATGTACACTACAGCACCTCCAGGCAGACTGAGGGGAGGAATAGTGCAGGGAAGCTACGTGCCAGTGCCAGTGCCAGCACTGATACCCTCTCTCCACCCTCCCACCAGCGTATCCGTTCCAAGATGGACATCCGCATGGACTTTGTCCCCAAATCCATCAAGACCAACATTACTTCCTTGAAGTATGAAAAGACTGAGTCGGGCTCCTTCTTTGTCTCCCGTGGGGAAGTGGTAAGTCCATGTAGCTTCTTGGGGTATCATGGGGTCCCTGAGCACATCGCACATGGAGGTACTTATCTTCAAATGCCTTTGCAGTGAGGCAAAGCCATTTCTACCATTTTATAGGTGCGGAGCGGAGGTAGAGAGAGATTGAGGAATTTGTCCCTGGTCCCACAAGAAGCTATAGCAGGGGAGGGAAATGAATTTCTCTTCCCACTCTCTGCCCTCTGGTCTCACCTTCTCAGCCCGTGTAGGTTAACAGTAGTTTGTGAACATGCATGATCTCTTTGTGTTGTGGGAGCAGGGAATAGGCTTTCTTAGATTTCAAGTTCCTTCTTTCTGTTTTGTGTATGGGATCTTGCTCCAGACACTATTATAATACAGATAAAGGTGGAGGAAAATACCTTGAAGTCCATCTGTGTGGAGCCAGATCTCATTGACCTGGAAAGGAGACATGGTAGAAAGGTCCTTCCTTCCTTTACTTGGCCATTTCCCCAGCCTTCCCCTACAGGAAAAGTACCAACTGGATCCAGAAAGGAGCTTTGAGTACAGGTCGCTAATAGATGCGTGTGTCTTTCCTTCAGGGCAAGTTCAATCTGCGTTTGAAAGCCCTGGAGAAGGTGGGTGGGGAGCATGTCTGCAACCTCCAGGAGAAAGACCAGCAGGGAACAATCCACGTGAAACCCTCCTCGCTGAGCGACAGCCTGAAAATTGATGCCTCTGTCATCTGTGATGTCTGCCCCTGTGAGCTGGTAGGGGACCTACCAGCATGCCTTAACGTAGGGAAATCCCTGTGTCTTCCCTGATAGTCAGGGAAGGTATTGAACTGGCCAGTGTGTCTGTGCACTGCTGCCTGCTACTGGATGGATTCTGCACAGATCAATTGTGTCATGTGCCCTGTACTGCCAGTAGCTGATGCAGAGTCCAGGGGGGCAGGGAGAACAGGAGGATCCAAGTGCTGCTGCTGCCACCCTGAATGTCCAGGTATTCATAGGCTGAGCAGCACAGCATTGACCCTGACTATGGCTTTGTTATGTTGTTAAGGACCTGAGGATGGTTCTGGGCTCGAGCTGGGGTGTGACTGGTGCAAGACTTTCACAAGTAAAGTGAGTTTGGCTGTTCCCAGCACAGTCCTAATCTGGCCACAGAGACATGTGCTGTGGCCCAAACACAAAGCCATGAGCCTAGGACCCATCACAGAGAAACTGCTAGAGATTTGCCCATGCCCCAGCCCTGCTACCCTTCCTCCTGAGCAATAGCTCACAGAATAGTTGAGCAGAGCCTTTGCCCCACGTGGGCAAACATGGAAGATCCAGATCCTAGACCATGCTCTGTGACCGCAAGGCTGAGCTCAGTCTCTGGAAGAGGGTTAGTGACTTCTCCTCTGCTTCTTGTTCACAGCAAAAGGAAAGTAGATCGTCCAAATGCGGATTTAATGGGGACTTTGTCTGTGGACGGTGTGTCTGCTACTCAAACTGGTAAGGATCCTGACTAGCACAGCTCCTGAAGTATGCCCCATCCTGGGAACCCCACCCTGCACGTTCAGTTATTCCTGGTTGTCCGAAGACATTGGTGTGCCCTTGCTCACCTTGGTGCAGTGCTGTGCGACAAGTATTCCCAGGTCAGGAGTCTGTGTCCCTGTGGGGCCAGCAATGCTTGTAGCCTCTGAAGCACGTATCTGAAGCATGTCTGTATTTTCCAGGCGAGGGGACTCATGTGACTGCTCCTCTGACTTTTCTGAGGACAACCAGGCCTGTATCCGCCCTGGGGATGAGAAGCCTTGCTCAGGGCGGGGTGAATGCCTCTGTGGAAAATGCCAGTGCTACTCGGAGGACCTGACCCTGCGCTACGAGGGTGACTACTGTGAATTTGACAACTTCCAGTGTCCACGTACATCTGGCTTCCTCTGTAATGGTGAGTGGTGGGCAGGGAGGCAGACCCCAGCCCAGCCCAGAAACCTGAGCAGCTTGCCAGTCCTATGCTCCTCTGCTTCAAGTGCTGCTGGGATTGCAGTAGGGGGCACACAAGCTGTGGGGAAGACCAGGGGCAGGACCTAGTTTTTTCTTTCAGGGTGTGTCTTTACTCTTCTGATATCCTTGACCCATATATATCTCAAGATCTGGAGTTAACTGGTAGCCTCCCTGCAAAAGGCCAAAGTCAGGTATAGCCTCAGGCCAGTGTGTTCAGATCTCTGTGGCCAGTGGCACACAAGGTAACGATGTGGCTACCATCATGTCCAGCCCTCTTTGACCTCCCTAGCCCAAATGTCCAGGTGCCCTTTAGCATATATCCAAAGTGAAGCTCGAACTCGCAGTTTCTGGATTCATGTAACAAGATGCCTCACCTACTCCACTGCTGTGCTCCTCTTCTTACATACAGCATTAGCTGCAACACACTTGGCATAGCAGCTCTTCCCATACTGAACATGAATGCAGCTCACAGACACCTCTCTAGCAATGAGGAGAGAATTCAGGACTTTGGGCTCTGAAAACAGAGGCCTCTGCCACTCAAGCTAAAGGAGGGGGGGGGTTCCACTAGCTAGTAGTAATAGCTCTGTTATTCCTATCAGCCAGCCACTGGAGGGAGAAGTGGTCACGTTTACATACAGAGCACAAGAGAGAGCGTGCTTTGCTGGTCATAGAATAGCTTTGGGCACAGAGTGATAGCATGAGAGAGGTGCAGCTCAGGTCTGAGGAGGGGGACCCAGCCCTAGCTAAAGCCAATGGGAAGAGTCCTTCTGATGTGAATTTTATTAGATCGTGTCCCTGATCTCTAGGTAGTGGAACCTGTCGCTTCTTTATGCCTTGCTGGTGACTATCCCTCTTCATCTCCCCCAGAGAGAACAGGGGAGGAGCTTTCCAAGGGGAAAGTGTGAGGACAAAACCCAGGTATTGGCCATCTGGCTGGTGATAGGTGCAGAAGTCCTCTGGGGAGCAGCAGGGATGGGATTGGAGAAGCTAGAGTATCCTCAGGGGCCAGGGATGCCCATGGGGTCAGAGTTCACCCATTAACATCCTCCCTCTCTGCACAGATCGGGGTCGCTGCTACATGGGCCAGTGTGCATGTGCAAGTGGCTGGGGAGGCCCTGGCTGTGAATGTCCCACAAGCAATGAGACCTGCATCGACAGCAATGGGGTAGGTTGTTCTCCTGCAAGGGCAGCATTGGGTTTGAAGTTGTTCTACACTGAGACAAAGAAAAGGCCAACTAGCCAGAGGGAGATCTGGATTGGAGTGAGCTTTGAAGTCAGTAGGTTGGAGTGAGCAAGCCAGGCCGTGGATGGCCCAGTGCTCTTTTTAGCCTGATGATGTACCATGGAAAGGAGAGTTTCTTCCTGGCCTCAGCTGATGATCTGTCCATGTCTTGATGTGTAAAGACTTGTTGGACCTTGTCATTTTCATTCCAGGGGTTTCCATGGGTCCAAGCATTGTAGGTGGGTGAGAGGGAGAAGGGCTGCTAAGGAGCAGGTGTGCTGTTTTAGGAGCACCCTGTTGCTACTAGCAATGGGTAACAGCATATTGCTTGTGTTAGAGGCTGACTCGTGGCCCGTTTTTTCCCGTAGGGAATCTGCAATGGCCGTGGGAGGTGTGAATGTGGCAGGTGCATTTGTGACAGCTCCTCTCCCTACATGGACCCCACCTGCGGAATAAATTACTCCATGGTAAGTCTCCCAGCTTCGTGGTCAATGGTCAAGTCAGTGATTGATAGGCCTGATGCATCACCTCTTTGATTGTGGCTGGCTCCTGAGTTCCTGGCAGAACATCTGGCTTGGGGGAGAACTGGGGGAAGAAAAATAGTGCCAAAGATGTATCCCTGATGATCTTCTGGGGACTGGGATGGTTCTGCTCTCTCCTAGTCAGAGTATCTTCCATTATGGGTGCCACAGAACTAGCACAGCCAGGCCTTTGGGCTTTGGAAAGACTGCGGAGGGCTCCTCAGCCGTCTGTTTGGATCACAAGTACTAAAATACAGCCAAACATTAAATCTTATATCTGAATTTCAGAGGGTGGGTGAGCGCCAGGTAGCTCCTGTTTCCAACTCTGAGAGTTTGGGAAGAGTCATTTATTGGCTCCATACCTCAGCTTCACCATCTGTAAATGAAAGAACACATAGAAAAATCATTGAGAAGTTGGTTTGGAAGGGACCTCCGAAGATCATCTAGTCCAACCCCCTGCCTGAGACAATCATCTCTATCCAAACCATCCTATACAATCCATAATCTAAACTCTTCATAAGACTACTGTCAACCTTGACACAAGATATAACACCCTAACCTGCCACAAGTAAAGCAGGCTTGTCAGGTTTGAGACAGCTTTGGGGTCTGTAGGGAAGAGCTGCTGTCCCAGTGGGGAAGATAAATGGAAATTGTTTCGTAGTAGTGGACCTGATCCAAAGCCCCGGTATGAACGCTTTATAAATTTGGACTCAGTCCTGTCTCTGTGGAGATGCACAGTCTCCTTATTTCCCTCAGAATATTTGGAGCAGGGAGTTGGGTTGTGCATGCTCCAGGTATGAGAGCCAGCCGCTGTAAGCCAGACGGGGATCCAGATTCCACGTTCCACGCCATATCTCCCCCACCCCCTGCATCTCAATGGAAAAACACCCCAGGTTGTTTGGGATTTCAGTGTGTGTTTGTGCCCCCCGGCAGATTAATAAAGGATGTAGAACTAAACCATGATTTGTTCCCACGCACCTTCCTGCCTGATTGTGCAGACTTGCTCTTTGCATGTTATTTCCCCACTCCATCCCCTCCTTTCTCACTGTCTGACATCCCCTCTCCCTGCTCTGGCGTGTGCAGTGTCTCCAGCCCTCACCACTGGGATTTGGTTGCTTTTCCCTCTCTCTCACCCATGCTTCTCACTGTTTGACATTTTGTGTCTCTGGGGAACAGTTTATGCTGGGGGTGTGTGAAGATACTCGAACCTGTGTCCAGTGCCAGGCCTGGGGGACTGGTAAGAAGAAGGGGAATGAATGCACTAAATGCCCTTCCAAGATCCAGATGGTGGATGAACTGAAAGGTACCAGGAGCTCAGACTTTGTGCTTCAAAGATGTGTGTAGGTGGGAGGGTGTGTCTGAGTCTAATGTGGTTCCTTCAGGCCACGGAGTGTGTGTGTTGTGGGAGAGGGTGTGGAAAAGGGGCACAATAGGGCTCAGACCCTGGGGGAGGCCTCTGGGCACTACCTCATATATAGTAACAATCTTGCTTCTCTCTCCAGAGGAGGAGGTGAATGAGTACTGTACGTTCCAGGATGAGGAGGACGATTGCACATACCGTTACACCCTGAAAGGAGATCCCAGCATGCCACACAACAACACCATCCTTGTGCAGAAGAAGAAAGGTGAGCAAGGAGTGAAATAAGAGTGAGGGGCCATCTCCTGCCCACCTCTCTGAAGAAGCATATAGACCCCAGCACTCTGATTCCCACAGGTTGTGCTTTGAGTGGCAGAAGCATGCCATGAAAAATTATACTTTATCAGGATCATATCTGGCTCGCAGAGGGTGTATCTACATGAGACTTTTACTGTGGAGTTGCCTAATTAGCTTCACAGTGAAACATCAGCATCTATACATGCAGTGCTATTAGGCTGCAGTAAACTAATAAATGCTGGTGTAGGATAGTACTGCCCAACACGAGTACTATCCTACAGTGGCATTATTTAGTGCACTGCTACGCACATGTAGACACTGGGGCTGGCTGGGGCACGCGGGTACTTCAGTACGGGGGCTGCCTGCTGGATTGACCCTTGTGCCCCAGCCAGCCCCTCTGCTCTGCAGCACATTGAGTCAGGTCAAAGCAGACCTGGGCTGGCAGGCTGATCTCCAAGGTCCCCTGCCAGGCAGGGCTGCTCTGCCTTGGCTCAGCATGCTACAGTCCCATGTACACATGCAAATAGTGCACCCAGGAGCAATAGGCTGTGGCGCAGTTGCACCGGAGTTTATCCAGTCACCTTAGTAGCATGTGTAGACACACCCAGAGCTAGGTCATCTGACCCGTAAGGTTCCTCATGGGTCCAAAAATTTGGCGGTGGGAGCAGTGGCAATTAACAGTGCCACTGCCTCCTCACTGTCAAATTTCCAACCCACACATGGCAAGATCGGGCCCCAGGCTGCGCCAGCCCCATGAACAGATCGGATCCATGGACCCAACCCATCACTGCTCCTCTGGGGCCAAAACATTGGGCACCACTGTGTCATATATGCACCTTTTTGGTTTAAGCATGAAGTGTGCTGTAAATTTTGATCTAGGAAAAAATTGTGCTCCAGGTATCCAAAGTTGGGGGAATGCTGCCCTTGTTTGTCTGCCCTCATTCCTGTGGGAAAGCCCAGGCAAGCCAAGAAGGAACCATGGGACCAGAAATTGAATCCCCACCCCCTCAGAGCATTGTTGGGGGGGTGAGGATTCATTGTTGGGGGGTGAGGATTCATTGTGCATGCCAGTCACTCGTGGGTGCTCTGCTGAGGGCTAATTAGTGCCCCAGGTGGGGATGCTTTTGTGGAGGTGGATGCTTCTCCACTAAGAACAGGACTGATACCTCCCCCTTTCTCTAGTCATTCCAGATAGGCCCCTCAGATGGAAACATATTGAGTCCGTGGTGGCCACCAAATTAGGGGATGCACTGAAGTGACTGAGAATCTGGGAGGCTCTCTCTGCCAGAGCCTTGTGGGAGCCTCCACCAGCAAACGCTGAGAGCAGCCCCAGGAAAGCCTGGTTGTACCCTCTTCCCTTCCTCCACCTCCACTCCCAAGCAGAGCTATGGTTCTGCCCCTCTCCCACCTGCTTTCTCTTGCCTCTTTCTCCTCCCCATCCCCAGGCACTGGTTGGGTCCCGCTGCCCCTAATAACTGCCGATGTGTCTGTTGGTCACAGAGTGCCCACCAGGAAGCTTCCTATGGCTCATCCCCTTGCTCATCTTCCTGATCCTGCTTCTGGGGCTGCTGCTGCTACTCTGCTGGAAGTTCTGTGCTTGCTGCAAGGTAAGGTCCTTACTCACGCTGCATTCAGGCCCTGAGGGGTGGGTGGCAGGCACTGCAT
Organism: Crocodylus porosus; assembly: GCF_001723895.1. Classification (NCBI taxonomy): domain Eukaryota; kingdom Metazoa; phylum Chordata; order Crocodylia; family Crocodylidae; genus Crocodylus; species Crocodylus porosus. Next base: position 12,456,761 of record NW_017728928.1, read on the forward strand.
TGCTGGAGACACTAAATCCTAGTTCATGAGCTGACGTTCAGACCTCATGGCTAGGAAGGACTGTGGGGACATGCCTGACAGAGGGCCCCACTGTGCCTTTCTCTGATGCAGCCTGGCTGCCAGAAGGGTCCAAGCAGGAAGTAGTTTAGGAAGGGAAAAAACAGTTCCCACTGGAATTGGTGGGAATTTTGCCAGTAACTTCAGTAGGAGCCAAATTGGGGTCAGGATGTGCCAATTCACCTATAGAACAACTAGATTATATGGGTCCTGCTTTTATTACATACAGCCCCGCTGGTCTGTGTAAAACGACCACTGTGTGGTAACTGGCAGATATCCAGGTTAATATGTGTTTCCCTGGCATGGTTAGTATGGGGGGTTTCCTGGCCACACAAACACAAAGAAACCAGGCAATCGCACGGTTTGGCCACTGGTATACTTTAAAATGGCTGTTTTTGGCATGTGGAGAGATTTGTTAGGAGGTGAGTGAGGAAAAGCCAGTGAATTTTGGCTACATCTGCATACACTTTAAATCCACTGTTTAGTGCTGATTTTTTTTTTTAAGATAAGTGCCTGCCTAGTTTTGTGAGCTTGCTAGGAAATGTGAAATGTTTTGCAAGAAAACCGTTGCAATGCAGACACTGCTGTGTGTATGGTAGTTAACACAGCAAGGACCAGGGAAGCTCTTTTGTATTTACCTGCAGACACAACGCCCCCAAGCACTCCCCAAATGCACCGCATGTTGAAAGGTGTTGCCTGTTCTGTCAGGACCAAAGCCCAGCAGGAAGCTGCTGGGGTGAGATGAAAGGACATAAACTATTTCTTCCACATGGTTGTTTCTGTGATGCATGTGCACGGGGGCTTCCACACTCAGTGGAGAAACAGGTGGAAGGAAGCTGTCAGGGCCCTGGTGCAGTGTTTGCAGTATGTACCTTGGTGACATGTACTTGCCACCCAAGATGGCATTGAGGTTGGTGGAGATGGCAAAGGCACCCAGGCCCCAGCATTCAAGTGTGCTACTTGGGGAACCTGGTGGCTCCTGGCCAGAGTCTTGCTTTTCCACTCAAGGTCAAACTAGTCACCCACTCTTGATGGTCAAGAAGAACTCGGTTTTTTTCTGGGGTTTTTGCCTTCCTGTGTAACATGGGAAACTGTTATCTCTGGATCCTCTTTGCATGTCTGAACCAGCTATTTCTCTGCCATAGATGGCAGTGGCAAGGCACTGGCACTGGAGGTGTCTATCTGCATCTTTGACCACAGCGGGATTGTTCTTTGTCTCCTAGGCTTGCCTGGCCCTGCTGCCCTGTTGTGCACGAGGTATCACAAATTTAAATTGATTTTTTGGAGGGAGGGGAGTGATACTGCAAATGCAAAACTGTGCTTCCTTCATGGAGGAGGATAGCCAGGACAGTGCCAGAGTTAGACATCCCTCCCAATAAATCAGTAAAACTCTTCAGAGGCTTTTAGGGCTCAGCAGGGAAAATGTTCCTGGTAGAATAGGCTTTTATTGGAAGCCAGGCTGGGACACCTCTCCTCCCCACTTCCTGAGCTCTTTATACCAGGGAGCAGGGGGTTGCTGGAGCCCTACAGCCCTGGTGCACACGACTCCTTCAGTCAACTGAATGGATGCTGTCCAAAAGATATGAAGAATATTCTCATAATCCAGTTTCCAGCTGGGCAGATGTGCCCTGGGGTCCCCTCCAGGAGCTGACTCATCACCTCTCACTGCTACCCGTAGCTTGTCACGCAGTCACAGTCCCTTGGAGTAAAGCACTGATTCTCGGGCAGCTGAGGGCTCATGTGGCTTCTTGAACGGTCTTAGGGATGTGGGGGGCGACTTCGAAAGCAAGTTCCATAGAAAGCTGGAAGAGCCTGGGAAGAGAAGAGAGATTTCAGCCTGGGTCCCTTGCTGAGTTCTCAACAGAGAGTCTCTGAGTTGGGCCAAGGAGTGTAGCTCCCTCTCTGGGGCATGGCAGATGGATGGGGAAGGTGCAGGTCTGTGTGTAAATGGAGGGCTTCTTCCCACAAATGGCATGAATGTAGAGGAGAGGTGGGCGGGGAGGAAGATTTTGGAGCCACCCCAGCTGTAGCTCGTCCCATCACCTCCCCACAGGCCGCACTGTCGGGTTCAAGGAGGACCACTACATGCTCCGGCAGAGCCTCATGTCCTCCGACCACCTGGACACCCCCATGGTCCGCAGTGGCTCTCTGAAGGGCAGAGACACCGTGCGCTGGAAGATCAACAACAATGTCCACAAGCCAGGCTTCTCCTCCCATGCGGGCACGAACACCAAAGAGCTGAGTAAGTGCCAACCCTGGGGTGCTGCATAAGGGGCCTGTCACGGATACTAGCCGGTGGGTGGGCCTGGCTCTATTGTGGTCCGCTGGCCCTTTGCTGTCCTCAGACTCCTACTGAACTCTTTTCCCAGGACATACCACCACCCAGCCACCCACACCACCCTCTGCACAGTGCATGGTGCAGGGGGTATGAGATCCCTGGGCAGCTGCCCTGAGGGGTTCTAAGCTAGTGATGGACTTTCTAAGCAGATGTCCCATTTCTACACACTTCCGTAGCTCACATAGACATTGCCTGGATTTAGCTTCCTTTGCCCGGAGCTGCTCCTTCAGGATATTCTTTACCACCTGGGAGAGGGGGCAATGATTATCACTCCATCCCCCCTTGGCTTGGAGTAGTGCTGGGCTAGTTCTTCCTCCAGCTTTCATTCTTCAGGTTCTGGCTGTCTCTCACTCAGTGCTTTCTGGATGTGGTGCCCAGTGACCCGAGGGCTGTGTGGAGTATTCTGTGCCATGAAACGTGAATGTCACTGCCCAGGGCTCAGGACACCCAGGGCCACTTGCATTTCCTGGCTTCTAGCAGTTAATCAAGTTGTTTTTCTGGCTGACTCCAGGAGGGTCTAACCGGGTGGGAATTTTTCTCTCCAGTCCCATTCGGCATCTCTCTGAGATTGACTCGGCTTTTCACCCAGAACCTCTCGAAACCAGACACCCGTGAATGTGAGCAGCTGTGCAAGGAGGTGGAAGAGAATGTAAGGGGGATGAACTGCTCTGTCTTGGGTTTGCCTTTCCTTACAGGGGATGGGAATAAGTAACAACTTGTGCGACCTTTTGTGTGACAAAGGCAGTGGAGAGCAACAAAGCTTTCAAGTGCAGCAAACTGGGCTGTGTTTCCTCACACTGCCAAGAGCAGTACCAAGGAGAAAGGAGAGGCATTGGTTCCCCCTGCCTGACCTGGCACTGAGGGATGGGGGAGAGAATAGGTTTTGGGGGCCTGGTGCTCTGTGTAGGTGGGTTGTGGTGAGGGAGAGGCTGGGGAGGACCTGGTTTGGTTTGCTGGCATTGTGCCTGTTGGGCACATAGTCACCTTAGAGGGAAGCTTGAGGCTGTAAAAGATTCTCTCTTGCTCTTTACAGTTGAATGAGGCTTACAAGCACATTCTTGGTGCTCACAGACTCCAACAGACTACGTTCAGGTGAGTGATTTGGGGAAGGGATGAGAGGGGAGATGACCCAGGGCAGGGACAGAGGGTGCTGGTAATAAGGGGACACATAGCACACACCTATGTACAGTTTCTCTCATTTGGGCACTTGGAGTAAAGGGGCACCATAAACTCCATGGGTAAATTCTAGGAGAGACCCTTCTCACCAGCATGGGCACAGCCCTAGTCCTGGTGTTCATGCCAGGTCTCCACGTGCTTGCAACGTTGTCTGCAGAGCTTCCCAGAGGCATGTATCTGGGTAATCTCAGCTACTTCTAGCCACATTCCTGGGACTAATGATTCCCTTGTGACTCCAGTCAGGCCTGATTTTGCCCAATACAACAATACCCTCCTTTTGTTGACCCAAGTTAACCCTTTGTAAACCACCTCTGTAGCCACATCTGCTCTCATATCTGGAAGAGTTGGGGCCATGAAGTTATATAAACCATTTTGTTGGGGCGGGGGGCCTCTCCGCTTTAGAGGACAAAGCAAATATCCTGCTGCTAGTAGGAATGACCTGAAGCTGTGTCCTCAGGACTAGAACTCATAAGAGGGTGGGATCATGGGCCACACACTGCAGACCAGAAACTGGAGTGACCTAGGTGGGACTCAAACTCCTGCTCCAGGACTGACATGTGGGTACTCAGCAGCTGGAGCCAACAGGGCAGCTTACATAGCTCCAACCTGCAGGGATTTGAGGTATTCAGATACCTTCACATAGCTGGAATTTGATGGGATCAGTCACCCTTGCTGTTCTGTTTTCTCCCCCAGGGTGCAGCCCAATGCAGGGAAAAGGTAGGTTGATCCTCTACTCTTTTCAGTGTTTAACTCTCCATTCCTCTCCTGTGTGAGTGCCTGTACATGGATATGTATGTATGAATGTATCAGCTAATAGAAATCCTTGGTAGCAGGCTGTCTTCTTGCACAAGTTGTTGGCAGTGATGTTTGACTGTCAGCCCCTGAGCCAGGCCAGGCCTTCTTTCTCTCACCCTACTTTGGTTGCAGGCAGGACCACACCATTTTGGACACAGTGCTCGCTGCCCCCCGTGGAGCCAAACCTGAGATCATAAAGGTGACAGAAAAACATCTCTCGCAGGAGGCCTTCAATGATCTGAAGGTGTCACCTGGTTACTACACCGTTACCTCTGACCAGGGTAAGGCTCTGGAGTAGGCTTACTGACCAGAACAGGGACATGTAGAGAGGACCTTCCAACTCTGACATTTCATCTCCTCCACCTTCACAGATGCCCACGGCATGGTGGAGTTCCAGGAAGGTGTGGAGCTGGTGGATGTCCGCGTCCCACTCTTTATCAGGGAAGAAGATGATGACGAGAAGCAGCTGCAGGTGGAGGCCACTGATGTCCCCACAGGGATAGCAAAGATTGGACGCAGGCTTGTCAACATCACCATCATCAAAGAACAAGGTGAAGGCACTGTATCCAGGGTACAAGCGATGTGTGTGTGTGCCTGCATTTCAGTGCCTGAATATGTCTGTACAAGAGAGGGCAAATTCTTGGACACCCTTTATATAAATTGTAAGGCCAGAAAAAACCATAGTGATCATTTGATTTGACCTCCTGCAGAACACAGATCACAGAGCCACACTCGGGAGTTTCTGCTTCAAGTACCACACTCGGTAGTTTGTGGCTAGACCAGAGCCATTTTTAGACTCATAAGTGAGATTCATCAAGTCAGGTGGGAGGAAAAATCTCTCACATCTGCTCCTTCCTTTCCGTACTGACCTGGCAGGCTCAATGATCCAGCTAATTTGTTCTTGCTTTCAGCAACAGCTTTCATAGGCACCCTACAAAGAGAATGTTGGTCTGGGTAGAAAGGGATAATTCCCTCTATTTGTTTCCTCCTTCCCTTTGGCAGTTCCTCTTCTCCTCCCTGTTCTTCCCTTTCCCACTTCTTTTCTTTCTTAATGTTTCCACATCATTAGAAAGATGATGATACACCATCTCTCCCAGGGATTTCTTCTTAGAAACAGCACTGCAGAGACTATGGGATTCTCAGTGAGTTTTTTGTTACGGATTCTTTGTTGATATCTGAAATACACCAATACCTCTGTTCCTAACTCATGAAATATGGGCAGCCACAGAAGTCTGTATGTCAAGATATGAGCCCCAGAAGCTTCATTACTGTGATCTGGCAGGTTGAATGGGACGCTAGGAGTCAGGACTCCTGGGTCCTGTTTCTGGCTGTCCCTCTGATATGTTTTGTGACTTTGGATTCACTCACTCAGTCACTGCGAGTCTTCATTTCTCCATCTATAAGTTGATGGTGGAAATCCTGGCCTTTCAGTTACTGGAAATATAGTGCTTTGATGGGATGATTGTGCGTGAAAACATAGCTGTGTTAAATAAGCACATGCATTTTTAATAAGCCTCCATTTGAGATCTGTGCATTTCACACATACTTTCTCTCTGATTCCTTTCAGCCAGCAGCCTCATCAGCTTCATGCAGCCAGCCTACTCTCACAGCCGCTTTGACCAGGTGGCTAGGATCCCTATTGTTCGTGAGATAATAGACCATGGGAAATCCCAGATCACCTACAGGACTCGGGATCTTACTGCCAAGGAAGGCAGGGTAAGGACCGTGCCCCTGGGTCCTGGCCAAGCTGGGTGTAGTAGTGTGAACTGTCAGGATGAGGGAAAGGGTATTTCAGGGTCTACTGTGGCAGAAGCAGATCTCGGTTGAAATGAATGGGAGGTATACCAAGGAGAGAGACAGAGGTGTGACCTAGTGGTCTGAACACAACATGGGGCTCAGGAGCCCTATGCTCTTCTCAGCTCTGCCACAGACTCACTGATGTCCCTACCTTAGCTTCTCAACTTGTGAAATGAGGACGATACTAGCAAACATTGGCTGCTCAGTGGAGTGGGAGAATCGGTCACTGTTCATACAAAGTCTCATAGTGTGAGAACTGGGGATTACCAGGGTTGTCCCGTCTCCCCCACCTGACCGCTCCTCTCCATACCATCTGATCCACTTGATTCACCACAGACAGAAGGCGGGAACTCTATACCTTTCCTACCAAAGCCATTTGACTTTCATGACTTAAATAAGGGAGCATTTCGTTTAGCTGCCTGGGCATTATGGCTTTTCAAAGACTTCAAATGTTGAAATGTCCCCTGGGATGGAAATCCTGAAGGGAAGCGAGGTCCAGAGTGTCAAGCCCACAGTGGGGCAGGTGGTTCCACCTTCTCTTCCCAGTGGAGGTGGGAATGTGACAGCTGGGCTTGTAGCTGGTGAACACTGAAGACTTTTCTGTTGTTCTGGAAAATGCCCAGACGCTCTAGCAGTAATGGCCAGTGTGTAGAAGTCAGAATAAGCCACAACAACCTCCAGCAGGAATCAGACACCAGTCACACCCCTCAGGCCCTTCTACAGCAGAGTGAAAGCTTGGGTCCTATTGCACATGGAGTACATTGCAGAGGTGATGACACCGAAGAAAAGGCTGCCTGTATGCTTATATCCATTAAGAATCCAGCTATTCAGGTTCCTCTCTGACCCTGCTACAGCACTGAGCAATGTCCTTCTGACATAGGAGGAGGGGTTCAGGAGTAGATGGCATGGTGGGGACAGTGCGTACTAATGAGCTGTGTCCTGTGGGTGTGCTATGGGGAGAGTGTGCAACACTTCACAATGCTCTTCCTCCGTTCCCAGGACTACATCTTCACAGAGGGTGACTTGCTCTTCCAACCTGGGGAGACACGGAAGGAGGTGCAGGTGCCACTGCTGGAACTGACTGAGATAGACACCCTCCTGCACAGCCGCCAGCTCAAGCAGTTCACCGTGGATCTCCTCAACCCCAAGTATGGGGCCAAGATCGGCAGATACCCACAAACTATGGTGACCATTGCTGACCCAGGTGGGTGTGGGCAGCACTGGTAATTCCTGCTCTTCCTGCATTGCCATCTTCACTGGTAGGGAATGATGCCAGGTCAGGAAAGGTAGAGATGTGCAGTCTGTGCAGCATGTTGCATTGACAACCAGTGCCGATGTGTCTCTTTGAACTTATGAGCAATCTGAGATGCTCCTTCACCTCCATGGGCCATGTCTTGCCCCTCAGCATGCTGCAGATCTGAGTTTTAATCAGGATTTGAGTTACGGAGAAGGGAGAGGCCGAGGCCCCCCCGTAAGAGAAAAGGCCCCCTGTAAGATTTGAAATCATAACCGGGGGGTCTCCGATTTCATTAGGGCTTTGTGATGAGCAGCCCTTTTATTTTTTTGCAGATCCCCACAAGAACCAAAGTGTAATTCAAATCCTGGTTTTAATCCCATTTCAGCCCCCTCCTGTGGGAATGTATGTTGCTATACGCAGCCTAGCCAGTGTATTTAAGTGTATGTTTTGAGTTCCCCTTGAGGTAGAAGTGTACATCTTAGCTCATTCCCAGGAATGAGAGGAGCTGCCTAATACATATTGCAAACAGAAGCAGAACCATTTTTTTTCCTGTTTCTCTTTTCCTATGGATTTTTTTGCAGCCATCACTGTGGCAGGGGGGAGGAGGAGGCAGTCTGATAAACCACATAGCACTGCCTACGTCATTAAAGTGAAGGCACACATCAGGGGGACTCCCTGGGGTTCAGAGACCTGTGCAGAAATACATGGAGAAATCTTTTTGCACATGGCAGGCTATGTATGGGTTTCTGGTAGGCATGGTCAGAGAGCTAAATGTTATCACTGCTGGCTGGATAGAGAACACTGAAATCATTGCACAGGTTCTGGGTGTGGATACATGCAGGCTGGAAATTTGGAAAAGGTTTCTGGCCCCCAGAGGAGTACAGTTCAGAAAAAGGCTCTCAACACGGCAAAATACCTACCTAGTTTTAAAATGGAATTTGGTCAGTTTGAGAGTGATTATATGATCTGATTTCTGACAGAAGCAAGGGGCTGGACTTGATAGCCTAAAGGGTCCCGTCCCAGGCTGTATTCCCAAAATGATACCAGGGCGACTCAGTTAAACTGTGATCAGAACAATGCATTATTATTGAAACATCATGAAATGTGATATATCGCAACCAGGCATTCCCAGAAAGCCAAGCCAAGAGGGAGGTAGGTCCAGTTATTCACCCCTGTGACATAACCCTAAAGTACAATTCGGAAGAGGCAACATGACCTAGGGTTAGTTCATGGGTACAAGACTCCTGGGGTCTATTCTTGGCTCTGGCTCTGACTGGCTGTGTGACCCAGGGCATGTCATACCACTGCTCTGTGCCTCGGTTTCCCTTCTCTGTGAAACATAGGTAATAGTGACCCATCTCTTAGAGGATTTTGAGGACTAATTCAGTGGTGATTGTGCAGTGTGGTGAGGGCCAAGATAGAAGGAGCTGGAGTAACAGCATTTCGCTGCATGTGGACAGTCTCTTCTTGTCTCTTCCTGTACATGATGTTTTCTTCTCCCCTGGCAGAGGTCGTAGATGGCACACCATTACCACTAGGACTGGGCCAAGTCCCTCAGTCTCCCAAGGGCAAGATCAGTGCTCCACTCAATCCAAATGCCCAGGCCCTCAACTCCAGAAAGATCCGGTTCAACTGGCTGCCACCCCCTGGCAAACCTCTGGGGTACAAGGTAAGGGATACCCAGATTCCTGGGCAGGCAGGGATGTCTCATGGGCAGCCAGTTGTATTAGCATATCAAGAGCATTCCTGTCCAAGGGTCCAGCAGCCTGTGGCAGTGAAAGGAGGGGACTAGAAGGGAGAGGCCCAAGGCAGGGTCTTGTGGTTGCATGGGCTCACACAGGCTTTGCTGGATGTGTGGACACTGGTGTAGGAATGTTAAATTTTATTTGACTACAGCAGGGAATGGGGCTGCCTGGGGACTACTTCCAATACTGTGCCATCTGTCTGTGTATTTTGTGGGTAGGACTGTCGTGTAGGAGCGACAACTTTGAACAGAGCCAAGCATAGCGCACACAGGTTTCATGGGAAGCTTCCTTGTGCATCTCTGTTAATGACTCTGGGGTCTTCTCTCCTACACCCCCAGCTCACTGGGGACTCTGTTGAAACCACCAGCCATATATCACTGGTGTCCTTACATTTGATGCAGGGGTTCTCCTGAGTGAAAAAGCTAGTGCACTCTCACTGAGTGCACCAGGGGATGCTGCTGGGAGGAAAGACAGTTTCTGAACAGTGCAATCTCACTCTCCCACAGAAAGTGGGACAAGCACCTTAAGAACTAACCAGGGCAAAGCTCCAGAATATGTACTCCTGCTCTGGCTGGGGGGATGGAATAGGTAGTCAGTGTTGCATATAGTATGGAGTCCCCCCTCTGCTACAGTAGGTGATCAGAAAGTCTGTGAAGTGTGTAACTTCAGCCCCCAAAACAGGGCATGGGGTGGGACTTCAGGTTTTCTCTCTGATGACAGGTGAAGTACTGGATCCAAGGGGACCCTGAGTCGGAAGCCCGGCTGATCGATTCCAAGGTCCCATCAACAGAGCTGAGTAATCTGTACCCTTTCTGCGACTATGAGATGCAGGTCTCTGCCTACAATAGCATGGGCCAGGGCCCCTACTCCAATGTTATCCATTGCCGCACGCTGGAAGAAGGTGAGCTGCCTATCCCGCCTGCATCTTGTTCCCATGGTGCGGTGCAACATTTATGAGACCCAGTGGGCATCTGATGTCTGAATGTCTTCAGAAGTGCAGTCAGGATAGCGTGATCTTTTATGGGGTCTAATGGTTTGTTCACAGAAAGGGAGGCCAGGAAGCCCTGAATTCTGCTTTCAGCTCTGGAACCGATGTTCCCTGTGCCCTTCGCCTCTGTGTCCCCAGATGGAAAGTTGATAGGTCTGAGTTTCCTTGGGGCTGAACACTGTCCTCCTGAGTGCCTTGCCAGGTTTCTGTCTCATGTTCATCACTGGAGTGTCTGAGGACCTGGGGCCTCTTCCACAGGGTTTCTGAGGCTGCATAAGTTAAAGATGAAGAAATGTGTTATGTGAATCTGTAACAAAAGGTGGCAGGTCCAAGAGGCCCAGATCCTCATACGCTGAGGAGTACTTAGGTCTTTGGGTACTGGGCTGAGCAGCTCACCCAGACTGCACCAGTCAGTCATTGACAGCAGGAGCTATTTTACAGAAGAAATCCAGAAGGCTCCAAACTAACAAAACCCTGAATACCAATCGCAAAACCCCCAGGGCCCAGTGCCATTGATGAGAGACACACTGACTGACTGCACCAGCTCTTGCTTTGTATAGAACCTCTTCATTAATGTGCGTTGGAACAGTATCTGCTGCAATTGCACAGGGGCAGTGGAAGAGATCCTCAAGGGAGATGGTTGATGACCCCACCCTGGCAGAGCGGCTTAGGGAGGTTGAAGGAATGAAGCAGAAGGTTGCACTGCATGGTGCCCAAGTGGTACCTTCTCTTCTGCCCTCATCTCCAACTTGTAGCCAGGAAGACTTCCTCTTCCAACAAAAAGCCCTATTCTGGGGGTGGGAGGAAGGAATAGAGAAAAGATGATGGAGGATGGAGCTAGACAGTTCCAAAGAGGATGGAGCTAGACAGTTTTCAGTGGTGGCAGATGACAGAACAAGGAGCAATGGTCTCAAGTTCTAGCAAGGGAAGTTTACGTGCGATATTAGGAAATGCTTTCTCACTAGGAGGATAGTTAAACACTGGAACAAACTCCCCAGAGAGGTGGTGGCATCTCCAGCTGTGAAGGTTTTTAAGACCCCGCTAGACAAAGCTTTGGCTGGGATGATCTAGTTGGGGATGGTCCTGTTCTGAGCAGGGGGTTGGACTAGATGTGACCTCCTGAGGTTCCTTCCCACCCCCATTTTCTATGTTTCTATGAATAGGAATGGAACTAAGCTGAGAGAGGGGAAAAAGCCACTTTGTGGACCCCACCATGACACATCTTGGTGGCACTTTGAAAATGCCTTTGCACTCCCAGATCTGGTGCTAACTGCCTTCAGATTTCATGGGCTATTCCAGTGAGACAGTGATAGAAGAAATCTCCCCAACTCAGACCAGCCAAGCCGCCCGGCCCCTTCCACACCACCCAGAGCTACCCAGCCCTCTCCAGCTTGCCTATAACCTGGTTTCCTGCTATATTGTTCCCCTTAGTGCCCAGTGAGCCTGGACGCCTGGCTTTCAACGTCGTCTCTTCTACGGTGACACAGCTGAGCTGGGCTGAGCCTGCAGAGACCAGTGGGGAGATCACGGCTTATGAAGTTAGCTATGGACTCGTCAATGAGGACAACGGTAAGACAGAGCTCATTTCCTGAGTAGGGGCAGCTCTACAAACTCTCAGATGAAATACCCGGTGCCTTCCCCTCCCGCTCCTTTGGGCACGTTCTGAGCAGCAAGGAAGCCAACCCGTTCTGGCAGACCCAGAGCTGGGGTTTGGCAGGGTCCGCATTCTGGGGTGCGTGAGAGGCACAGGTGGGCTATGAAGTGTTGGGACACCACAGTCCCGCAGAGGAGTTGGGCAGTAAGGGCCTGGTCCTGTGAGTCCTGAGCACCCTCATCTCCCATTAATTTAATCTCACGTCAGCAGTTGCCAGAGGTGCTTAACACCTCATTGGCTCTAATGCAGGGTGCAGTGCCCAGCATAGCAGTCCTAGAAAGTTGGGTTTCTATTGACAGTGACCTAGTAGCCTAGGGACAGGGAACCCTTGCTGTAGGCCCACTTCAGTGCCCACTTTGGGAACTTTCCTAAGGTAGTTAGATCCCAGGACAACTTAAAGGAGAGCAGTGAAGTTTGATTGTCCCATAGTTTGGTTCTCCCAAACCCCAAGTTCATTTCTTAGAGTTAAATGGAAGGTAAATCCATGTTGTTGATGGTATGAGAGTCCTCAGGGATATTAGCCCAAAGGGACGGTAGCTTTGTCCTGAGCCCCTTTGAAGCTGCTCTCGCCTATGCCGGTTCCACGGGAGTGTTAAAAGCATTACAGGCCAAGCTGATGAACTAGGGAAAGCACCATTTGCTACCATGTGAGGTGGATCAGAAACCCAGGCCTGCTGGCTCCTTACCACTTGCCGCCAGCTCTTTCAAACAGAAGAGCAGTTGCCCAATACAGTCAAATGGAAGGAGGATGAGAGAGAAGGAAGGGAGTATGAGTATGTGTGCACACGTGTGTGTGTATGAGCACCTGTGTGTGCATGTGTGTGATGGACTTCACAGGATGTATGCCTGCCTATGTGTATGTGGTGATCCTGTGGCATGAGATGATCTCACTGATGGGATGTGTGTATGTCTGCACGTGTAAAGAGCTCACTGGGGTGTGTACTTGCTTGCAGTACCCATCGGGCCAATGAAGAAAGTGCTGGTTGAGGATCCAAAGAAGCGCATGGTTCTGATCGAAAACCTTCGGGAGTCCCAGCCATACCGCTACATGGTGAAGGCCAAGAACGGGGCTGGCTGGGGGCCTGAGAGAGAGGCTACCATCAACCTTGCCACACAGCCCAAGCGCCCGATGTCCAGTGAGTCACTTTACTTGAAAACACTCTCCTCCCTCTTTTTTTCCGTCCAGTGTCCTCTCAGATGTGTCTGCCACTGTGGCATCTGGGTGCTTGAAGGGTTTTGGTTTCCCTCGGGCTCAATGTCAGCTTCCCCCCAAATAGCATGTCTGACAGCACTCTGCCTCCCCCTTGCAGTTCCCATCATCCCCGATGTGCCAATCATCGATGCTGAGGGAGGGGAGGACTACGACAGCTACCTGATGTACAGCACCGACATGCTGCGCTCCCCAGCGGGCAGCAAGCGTCCCAGTATCTCTGATGACTCTGGTAGGTCCTGCTGCATTTTCTGCAAAGAGCAGTTTATGCGGAAGCCTCTCCTGAGCAGAGGAGGATGGTTGTACCAGCTGAATGGGCAGTGCTGGCAATAGGCACCGGCATGCAGCGGGGCAGCAAGGCTCCTTCTCTGTCATGATGGACACAGGGTTGGAGCTCTGGTCTCCCACGCACTGGAGCATCTGTCATGGCATGTTCCATCCATTCTCCAGTCTCATCACCTACCACAGTCTTTGCAGTAGCCCATCGCCCCAGCAGTATGAGAGGTTTTCTTCACGGATGGGCTGCTCACGGGTGTCACCTTGATAGATGCTTTTTGCTGTAGGCGACTGTGCTGGAGTGCCGCAAGCAGCCAGAAGGTGGTGGGTTGCTCACTTTGCCCCCCAGACCCTGCCAACGCAAGTGCTTAAATTGTTCCAAAAGGGTCCAGGTGGAAATATGTGCAGCTGCTGGGGGAGGACTTGGATCTTCGCCGCATCACCTGGAAGCTCCCAGCTGAAATGATCCCCCGCCTCTCCGGCAGCAGCTGCTTCTCCTCAGACACCGAGGGTCTCCTCCGTGAGGACAGTACCCCCTCAGAGCTGTCGGACACCAACACGGCCAGCGGCAGCCTGACAAGGAGTGGGACGCCCCGGCCCCAAGCAGGTGAAGGACGGCCCCCTCTGCAGTAAATGTAGTGTCTCGTCCTTCTCCGAGCTAAGGGCACAGAACTGGGTTGTGCCCCTTAACTTCCCCTGTGTGCCCGTACTGGTGTCGGCGTCATGCTGTGATCAGGTGTCATAGAGTCTGCTTGCAAAATGGTGTCATGGTCTGTCTGCTCATGAGAAGTGCCAAGGTAACCCCCACCTTGGGCATGGAGTGCTAGGAGCTCGCTGCTGCTGTAGGTTTGGATTCTTGGAGAGGAGCAAATAGAAACCATTCAATACTTATTAATAACCATCACTTCCAAGAGGCTGCGCCTCATCTTTAATGACAGTGCTGAAGTATCCCTCAGTTCCTAGTGCAAACCTGCTGGATTATTAGCCAGAGACTGACTCTAGTAGGTAGCTGGTTTCTGCTGCTTCTTCAGATGGTGATTTAAATGACATTTCCTTTTTAGGTCCGGCTGAGATGGACTCTGGTGTGGAAACCATAGGAGCCACCTCCTTCCAAAGAACATTTCTTGTGGTTGTTCTTTAATTAACACTGAATATAAACATGTGCTTGTGTCAAACAACAGATGTGATTTAGGACTAAATGGGAACTACATGGTGGGACCTTAGCCATGTCCCAAGGCTGAGCTCTTGGAGTTACCTTGGACACTGCAGGTGTAACTGATGTTGTGTGGGGAAAACAGTGTCTACCTGTCTGTCACTTCCTCCTAGTTGTGTAGTTGTCCCTTGTTCTGGATCTGAAGACCTCAAGTCACATTGTAGAGCAGCTGGAGAACTGGACACAGTTGGATGCTGAGTACCCATCAGGGCCTCCTGGAAGATGTTAGTGGCAGCTGCCCACACACCACTTGCTGGCACTGATGGCTTTCCATCTTTTGCAGAGCACCTGGTGAATGGCCGGATGGATTTCAACTTCCCTGGCAGCGGGGGCACCCTGACCCGGATGGTCACTGGCAGCTACAACCAGCTGAGCTCGCACATGCAGCAGGAAAGGAGGGTGATGGGGAGCTCAACACTGACCAGAGATTACAACACGCTGGTGTCAGGATATGGTGAGTGCTCAGTTAACTGTGGCTTCTCCCTCTCTTCCACTTTCAGAGCTCTCTTGAGCACCCAGCAGTCAGGGGCACTTCTGGCCCTCTCTGAGGGAACTGGGAAGGAGAGGCATTCACTCCTCTGATTCCTAGAGCATCCTTAGACAGGAGCCACATACACACCTCTGGCTCCCAGTGTACCCCAGAAAGGGGGCTGCATCCACCCTGCCAACCCCCCGCAGCATGCTGGGAAGGGGCAATGCATCTAACACCTGATCCCCAGGGCACCACCAGACCTTTTACACTATCTCGCTGTGAATTCCTCCCACTCGCAGTGTCTGAGTCCACCTAGCCATGAGGAGAGGGCTGAGAATGGCTCTTTAAGGCTGTCCAGCATCTTTCCTCATGAGCCCTCTCTGTGCAGAGGCCCCAGCATGTGGGCTGCACTGGCTTTGGATGGTTCCAATGGTGTTTCTCTCTTTCTCTCTGTTTCACGCTATCCTGCAGACCATCCGGGGAGGAATCTCCCTCCCATACGTGAAGATGCTGGGAGGATGGTCTTGCTGCCACGGGATGTAGGTTTCAGAAGCAGGGCAAAGGTGAAGGGTTACTACCCCAGCACTGGCTTTCGGGACTCTATAATCATGACTGATGGGTCCACTGGGATTTGCAAGTATATAGGTACCTCGAACAGCAAAGCATTGTCCAGTGTCTTCGTGGGCCTCTCCCTTCAGTCATGCATCCCTTAACCAGCTCATCCACCTGCCAGTTGTCTGCTGCAGTTTTCCCCACAGCTTTTACGTGTGTGCTGATCCTCCTGACCCTGGCTGTCCCTCCTTCACGCTGCCTTTCTATTAGCAGGTTCCACTGATCTTGTTAAACCCACTTGAGCTGATTAACCTGCTCCACAAACCCTCCCCTCCCCACCCCTTGCCCCGCTCATAACGATCTCTTCAACTCACCAGCAACATCCCACTGAAGTCCTGGCTCCTAACAAGCCAACCCATTCTGTGTCTCTCTCCACAGGCCTTGCAGGACCATCAGGGAGAAT
The DNA here is from genome assembly GCF_001723895.1 of Crocodylus porosus. Lineage (NCBI taxonomy): Eukaryota > Metazoa > Chordata > Crocodylia > Crocodylidae > Crocodylus > Crocodylus porosus. The sequence continues at coordinate 12,472,734 of NW_017728928.1, forward strand.
GTGTGCATAATGCAAAATGTCCTTCTGAAATACACCAGCCTAGCTCAGCTGCAGGCATGTAGGGGCTGCTCACCAGTGTGAGGTCCTTATGCTGTTGTGGGGGCAGTGGTGCCTCATAGCCCTGTCAGCCTTTCCTGGCTCTGAAGGTGCTGTTTGCAAAGGAAGCAGTGTCCAATGGACTCAGCATGGGGCTGGGAGCCAAGAGCTCCTGGGTTCCCCATCTCCCTTGTTGTGTGACCCAGACACATACCTGCCTCCCCCTCTGTAGAACAGGGATAGTCATACTCCCCTGCCTACCTACCAGTTGTGCCAGGGAGGTGAATTAATTTCTGGGGCCAGTGACTGCAAAGCACTCTGATGTGTAAGCACTGAGGGCAGTTAAAGCTGACTCCTGGTACAAAGCAGGAGGTTTGCTGCCCTTGAAAATGGGGAAGGATGTGAGTAGGTTATTGTTAACTGGAGACTGAAGTAGCGGCCAGGGAGAAGAATGCATAAAGGTTAGAAATGCAGAAATCTAGAACTCGTGGTTCAGAGACGATACCTGTTGTTAGACCAATGAAGAAATCACAAAAAAATATCTTTTTCTTTTTCTTTTTGCGATTTCTTAGTCGGTCGAATAAAAGGTATCATCTCTGAACCAAGAGTTCTAGAGTTTTGCATTTCTTTTTTGTCTCAGATCAACCAGCTACCAAATACACCTCTGTAAAGGTTAGGGAGATGGCTGGTGGGTGAACAGCATATGAATGGGTAGGGACAGCTCATTCTGTGCGATACCCAGCAGTTGATACCATGCCCCTGTCTCTGATGCCCTCCCACCCACCAGCAGCAAAACCCAACACAGATGGCTAGTCTGACCCCCACCCTTCTGCCCGCTCTTTCTCTGCACAGGCCTGTCAGGGCAAAACTCTCCCCCCAGGGTGCACTACCCCTTCCCCAGAAGGCCAGGAGTTGCATTCACTCCGAAGATGTCCACGAAGCACTGAGCAGCCCGGACAGGGTGCTTCAGGGTGAGTGAATTTGGCCATGCCCAGCACCTCACACCGAGAGGTGGAGATCTAGCTAGAGAAATGGCTGGAGGCTTTCAGCCTTGGCTAAGTCAGGCTGTGGCTGCTCTGAGCCCAGAGGCTGCCATGCATTGGAGTCAGCATCTGCTCGTACAGGTGTTCAGACCTAGCTAGCCCAGGTCTTGGCCGCTCTGCTTAGGTTCCCCCCAGTGATTGCAGAGAGGACGTTTTGCCGCATTCTCCCTGGACTCATCAGGACCATCCCGCTCTCCTGCATGTATGTTTCTTTCCCCCTCCATCCCCTTGCCTGTGAATCCAAGGTTGTGACTTTCCCTCCCTGCCTCAGAATCCAGAGTGACCCCGGGCATCCCCAACACACCCACCCGCCTGGTGTTCTCGGCGCTGGGACCCACCTCTCTGAAAGTCAGCTGGCAGGAGCCGCAGTGCGAGAAGGAGGTGCAGGGATACAGCATGCAGTACCAACTCCTCAACGGAGGTCAGTGAGCCCTATTCAGCTGTAGTAATGGGAGCAGGAGCTCAGTGCAAGCAGAATGTTTGAGCAAAGGGCTTGAGAGATCCTACTGCCTCTGAAGCCAACGGGACTCGTGCCACTGGTTTTACTGGGACCAGAGTCCCTAGAGTCTAATCTCGGCTCTGCCACAGATGCGTGGCCCCCGCAAATCTCTTAACTGCAGTGTGCCTGAGTTTCCCCTCTGTGAGATGGAGACGATCACTGATACCTGCAACATGCCCTGGGCTGTGTCGGTAGAAGGTGATGATAAGTCAGGCTCTTTTCCCACGCTGCTAGTTATAGTCAAAGTTTAGTCATGAACTTCTAGCCATAGGATCTTGGGGGGTTCCCTCAGGAGATGAGGAAGGGCCTGTTTAGTCCCAACCACAGACTTGGAACGGCAGGGATGGAGTAGGTCCAGCAACTGGACCAACACCCTCCACAGCAGACTTCCAGCTGCTCCGTCTTTGCCCTGCAACCCACAGATCAGTGCTACAGCTGGATTTTAAATGGGGTAGGATAATCTGACCATCCACAGTGAGGACAGGAGGGGTCATGTGCACAGGTCAGGCAGTCAGGATCAAGGAAGACTTCTCCCAGAGAGGCACACACAGAGCAGCATTATACCAGGCTATGTGCCTTGTAAAGTCAGCTTGAGGTCCCGACCACTGCCGGAGGCATGATGCCAAGCCTTGTGATGGGGGGTTAACGAAGCCTCCTTGCTCGACCCAGCCCAACTGGTGCACGCACCTTCATGTGATGCGGATAGTGTGCTGTTCCCCAGCAAAAGCTCCAGTCTTGCCTTTGTGACCTATTGCTTGTTTCCCTCAGGAGAAGTATACAGACTCACCATCCCCAACCCCAGCCAAAATTCGGTGGTGGTGGAGGACCTGCTGCCCAACCAATCCTACATCTTCAAGGTGAAGGCCCAGAGTGAGGAGGGCTGGGGCCCAGACAGAGAAGGCGTCATCACCATTGAGTCCCAGGTGGATCCGCAGAGCCCTCTGAGCCCGGTGCCAGGTGAGGGGGAACAGCACTGGTTTTGCCCAGTTTGGCCTATCTGTTGCCTTGGAGTGAGCTCTCAGGACCTGGCCTGAGTGCTGTGTTCTCCATGGTCACACCCTGCTCCTAAACACAAGCCCCCGTGGAGAAGTCTGGGCTCTGTGAACTCCTGGTTGCTGCTCCCTCCTCCCTGAGTGCAGCTTCCCAGTGCCCCAGCTTCTGAACTATCCTGGTGGACAGCAGAGACTTCCTAACTCATGGCTTGAATGACCCGGTCCATGTCTCTGCTGTCCAATACTAATATCTTGCTCTTGCATTGGCAGGTTCACCATTCACACTGAGCACACCCAGTGCTCCAGGCCCCCTGGTGTTCACTGCCCTGAGCCCAGACTCCCTCCAGCTCAGCTGGGAGCGACCCCGCAAACCCAACGGGGCAATTCTGGGCTACATGGTCACCTGCGAGATGCTGCACGGAGGAGGTATGTTGCTGCTCTGGGATGATCCCAGGTCTCCGTGCAGGGAGAAACAAACCATAAAAGAAATGAGAAATTGCTGTCTTTGTGCTGGGACTGGAGAGAAGCAGACCAGAGCTGCAAACCCTTTTTTTCACACTCCATGTAATTTAAGGATGGAGCTCATTGCCACAAACTGTTGTGGAAGCTGACAGTTTCGCCAGATTCAGAAAGGGATTGGACACATTCTTGGAGGAAAGGGGCATCAACAGCTATTGAGCATGGGAGCTAGGGGGGCAGCCTGTGAATCAGAGCTTCCTAGACCTTAAATGCTGGAGGCTGCAAGGAGGAGAGGAACAATGGAAAAAAACCCTGGTTATTCTCTGTTCCCTCTCCCTTTCAGCATCCACTCTCTGCCACGGCATGACACAGGACACTGGGCAAGATGGGCCTATGGGCTGACCCAGTAAATGGCAGTTTTAATGCTCTAAACCTGCTCCAGCAGCGGAGCTTCCTGCTCTGGGTTAGGCCCATCAGTAGCCCTATTGGGTGGGATGTGAATGAGACCCTGAGGGGTCATTGAAATGTGGTTCTTCTAACAGAGCAGCTGGGTTAGTAATGAAGGGCAGGGCGCAGGTTGAGAATGGAATAAAGCAGGCAGAGAAGAAGATGGTGGAAGCCTGCTGGGTCTTGGGGTAGATGGGTAGAAGCAGAGCAAGCAAAAGTGGATGGGAATGGGTGTAGAGGAACTACCACACGTGGTCTGTCTCAGGCTCCTCACCTGTTGTGTGTCTGTCTGGATTAGGAGAACCCAGGAACATTTATGTGGAGGGGGACAACCCAGAAACCACCCTGACAGTGCCCTACCTGACTGAGAATGTCCCATACAAGTTCAAAGTGCAAGCTAAGACCACACAAGGCTTTGGACCAGAAAGAGAGGGTATCATCACCATTGAGTCTCAAGATGGAGGTACTGCTTTCTTTTTTTTCCCTTTTTAAAACTTTATTAATGAATCCAATGTATCAAATAACAGATTTGTCATTTAAAGCTAAAATATATATAAAGATGGGTATTCATCTTTTATCACCAGTGCTCCCTTAACTCGCATCCATGTCCACAGGAGTTTTGTGTGCTGTTCTTTTCAGTCTCTGACATTGCCTTTATGTTTCCATAGGCATTAACATTTTGTGTTTCTTCCTTTCTACATAATCATTCACCCCCACTTTTTTTTCCCCTTGAATTCTGGATCACTATCTTCTGCTCCTTTCTGGGTACCACTTTCTTGGTGTAACTGTAGGAAAAAATGGTGAGAGCAGGGAACTTCAGGACAAGACCTAAGCATTCCTTTTTTAGGTCTCCTGGCAACTCACTAAATGTCTTCTGCTGTAGAGTTGCCATCTGTAAAAATTAGGGTAATGTTACATTTACCTCAGGGGTGGTATATTCTTTCCTCAATATGGGGAAAGAATGTGAGAACTTAGTGCTGCTGTTTAATACCAGCCTTCTTCTTTGCATGACCAAACAATACTCAAAAGGCTGGGGAACCACCTTGTGCAGTCCTTAGCCCTCTTCTTTCTTATGAGTCTTCTTCATTCATTCTTTTTTCCATTCTTTAATGGTTTCCAATGGACCAGTTACAACACAACCTTCTGTCTTTTGCTTTAATGTTGGACAGGACGAGCACGGAAAGAAGAACTGTTGATATTTATCGCCCAGGGTTGAGTCACGAGAGGCTCAATAGTGATCTTACAGTTCCCTCGGTGTTCACGATGTTGACTTTTCTATGCTCTTTTCAGGAGCCTTCTCACAGTTTGGAGGGCAACAGTACACAAGAGAAGAAGTGTACAGCTTCCCCACTGAATACAGCACTAAAACCAGCCTCACCCACTCCTCTCTGGATCCGCATTTCACAGGTAAGGGCTTTCTCTCTGCAACACCTTGGTCACTAGAGACCAAATTAGAAGACAGAGTCACATTCATTGGTGTGGCCCAGTGGCAAGGAAAGAAGCTGAGGTAGTGAAGGCCTACAGCGCAACTCTGGATATCCAGGTCTTGTTGGGCTATCTCTGCATACTTCCCAATCTCCCCTCAGGGAGGGATGGGAAGTCTCTTGGAGGGTTCTTCAAAGCTGGTCAGTTCTGTGGGCAAACATCAAATGGGATAACAAGAGGCGGTGAGAATTTTAAGGATTTTTATCTCATTTCCCCCTTCCTGCCCCACAACCGTATCTTAGGAGTGAGTTGAGAGTCAGAATTAAACCCACTTCATCCTCACTGAGGCCCTGTAGTGCTCAGCAGTTCCTGCTGTACCTCCCCTTCCCAGAGGTGTTGTGTGGATGCTGGCCTGAAATGGCCCATGATTGCATTTCCCGTATACAGAACAGGGACGGGCATTACCTGTATAACAAGTCAGGAAAAGAACTCGTGAGCAAAAGCCATGATGCACTCTGCAACTACATACATAAAAGTCTGACACGATATATCCGGGACCAAACCCAGGCTGCATCTCCCTGATGGCTATCCTACCAACTGCTGACCTGCTCCTCTTGTTGCAGATGGCATGCTGATGACCTCCCAGAGGGTAGAGAGCAACAGCAGCACCCTCACCCAGCAGGTCACCAAAGAGTTTGTCAGCAGGACCATGATGTCGAGTGGAACGCTCACCAAACAGATGGAGAGGCAGTTCTACGAAGCCTGAGCTGGGGAGAGGCTGCCGAAAGGATGTCTCCATTTAGACTGCAGAACTTTTCAGGCAGACCTATTGTTTGGTCGGCTTCCAGACTGTGCCAGAGAGCCTGCCACATCTCTCCTGGCATAAAACTACCATGGCACTTGTCAAGCCAGTCTTTCTTTTGCAGCTTGCTATGGTCAAGGGCACGGCACAGTTAGCAGTTGGGGCGGCAGGGGTCTTGATGCCCATTCAGAGCTCTCCTGGGTGGCCTTGGGTCTTTACTGAGGATTTTGACATTGGTGATTTCTCACCATTGCTCAGCCATTTTGGAGTTCAATGTATAATCCTTGCCTGCTGATATAGGTCTTTGGGTGCATGTTACCTACAAGCTTTGATGTTCCTGGAATTTTGGCTGCACTGGGTTTTGGTTTGCATTGAAATGTCCACATTTGCTCTACCCTGCACCTCACTTTTGACTTCCACACCTTTCCAACTGCTTCATCTATTAATTTCACCCCTGGGAAACAACTCCCCGAGAAGACAACTTCATGATCGTCCAGAAATGTTTTAAGTTCTGTTTTTTTATAAGTGTGTGTTGCCAGGTAGAAGGTGAGGGTAACCTACTCATTCCCACCACACCTGTTTTTGTAAAGCCCCTTGCTGCTAATGTGCGGTACTGCAATAACAAATTATAGCCTTGAGTTGTATAGCATTACCTGCAATGCTCTAATTCAGTGTTGCTTACACTATTGTACAGTTTTCCTAGTATATATATTTATAAATGTATTTTATTATTTTATAAAGGAACCTAGGTAGATGAGATCTACACAGGTCAGGACAGAAGAGGACTCTGGCTTTTGAGAGTCATTAGCAAGTTCAGCAGATAAGTTAAAGGACCAATCCAGAGGCCATTAAACCCCGTGGAAAGCCTCCCAGTGATTTAAGTGAGCTTTAGATCAGTCCCTATATCCCTCAGCACTGACTCCTATGATACAGGGGCCCAACTTCTTGGAGCATCTCAGCCAGATGTGTCTACATGCTGCATAGCAAGAAACAGCAGTCTTAGTGTAGCTCCAGTGTACTGTGGATAAAAGCCAGGAGCAGCCAGGAAGGGAAGATTAGCGCTTCAGGTCCCATGGCATGCTCTGAAAGGAGACAACAGAAGTAATGTTTTTGCTGCAAACCCAAGACCAGGATTCGCTGCTGATTCTATCGTTCACAAGTGGAGCTTAGACCAGGTAGGATGCGACTTTCAAAAGGCATTTGTACCCCACAGAAACACCCTTTGTGGAATATAAGATTCCATTATCAACCGGGAAGCACAAGGTGATGGAAGAGAGAGCGAGCTGTTAGCCTCCTTCTCTTAGTCTATCCCCATTTTGGGACTGGAGTGTCTCTTTCCTGTTCAAGTTGAAGCATTCGTCTGTCTCAGCCAGTTTGTTTCTATGGACCAACATTCCCAGGCTTTATCTGTTTCTGGCCAGAGCTTGGTGGCCAGGATGCAGCGCTGTGTACTAGGTCAATTCTGCTAGCTGCTATCAAATGCTGGGAGCAGCTGCACCTCTGAGCATCCTCCAGGGGTTCTTTGCTAGTTGACCACATGGTCTTTTTATCGCCTCTTTTCTTAAGGTGCAGCTCTTGTTGGAGTCATGGAATAGTAGTTCTGGCCAGAAGGCATGGTACTTAATGATAGGGCTTGTACTCTCCACTTTATCCCAGTTGACAGCAACACCCTGAACTCAGCATCCACACTTCTGAATTGGGGTGGCGATGACGACACATACTAGGGACCTTGTGCTAAGTGCACGTGGTGGAGATTTTCGAAGGCACGAAGGAAGAGGGAATTGAGTTCCTGACTTCTGTTTGTGCTTTTGAAAATCTTCCCCCAAACCTCTATGAATTACCACATGAGGTTAACTGGCTGTGCAAGAGCAGGAGGCAGCCTTGGTCTGATGGAGCAAGCTCTGCACTGGAAAGAGTAAGCCAGTTCCTGGGCTCTATCCCTGGTTGTGCTACTGATCCCTTCCCTGACTTGGGCAAGAGGCTCAGCCTTGTGGTGCTTTCTGTCAAGTGGCGACAAGAGGACGCAGTGTTGTAAAAGATTTTGGACCAGTCTTCCAGTGAGATGGGTGATGGACTGGCTCGGGTTGGCTCAACCCCTTGCTCTCTAACAGAGCAGCATTGGGCTGGAACTCAGCTGCTTGTGCCTTCCTAAGCCAAACCCCTGCAACCAAAGCATAAACTGTCTTTAGGCCCATGGGGCAACTCTTGGGAGAGGTGGGGTTTATCCATGAACTCCTTAAACACTCCTTTGCACCAGAGTAGTTTGTAAATACTGGCCACTTTTAGAGCTCAGTTCTGTCCTCCCGATTTCAATGGGAATTTGTCCATTAATTTTTAGTATGAATGAGATCTGTGCACCCGACTGACATATACATTCATGTTGTCCTGCACAACCCTACAGCTTTGGTGGCAGTTTGATCATGGTTTTCCACTACCTGGAAGAAAGTTACCAAACACCCAGCTGTCTTCTGCCTTAATTTTCAGTTCCTGTTTTCCATGTTTCTTTATAACTGGGGTTATTTTACCTGCATGGATAGTGGTAAGAAAATGTCAGTTGACATGGTTCTTCTCCAGCTGAATGCTAGTCCTTTTTTCTGCGTTTTGTACTGCAGATGTCCCTTACACCTTGATTCACAACCTCGAGAGGGGACCCTGAGAGCAGTTTTAACCAAAGAGCTTGTTACACGGTCTGGAGCAGAATGCAGCATGTTGGCTGGTCCTGATCCTGGCAGCCTTGCCCTAAAAACTGGGTTGTATGCCTCTTCTAACAGGCATGCCGGGCTAGAACACAAGTGTAAAATACAGCTGAATTCAGCTCTCTGCAAGGCAACAGTCTGACAGCAGGTGTTCTGGACCAGATGGCTTTGTATTGCACTTAATAAACATTTCTCTATAGCTTGGCTGCCCTTTTTATTTAAAGCAACTGGTGAAGACTGGCACCTGTGCCACTTGCCAAGGGATACATTACAGGGGCAAGAGCATATGGGTTCAGAGCATAATCACAACCCCTTTTCTCAAACATACTGGCATAGGGCACTCGATATTGCCTTTAACGTTACACTTGCATAGCCTGCCTGAGAGCAATGTAACCAAGCAAAGATCTAGATTTCCTTCTCTCACATATACGTCCCATTTACATTAGGGTAACAAAGCTCAGAACATTACTGGGTTAGATAGGCAACAGGACTGTTGTGCAAAATATAATTTTATTGCCCAAGCAATGCACCTCTGTACATTCCTCTTTGTTTCATGAGGTAGTAAAGGAGTTTCACTGGATCTCTTCAAGGAGGGAAGGGAAGAGGAGCTGGCACGTGAATGAGCATCTGGTCCTCAACCACATCAGAGAAAGGGATCCCCCCTGTGGAAGAGGTTGTTCTTCTACAGAGGCTGCACCTTGGCCCCATCTGAAGGTTTTGTAAAATAGAAGGTTGCTCTGCCGCTGTACTTCTCCTAGGAGACAAAAGGGGAGTTAAGGCTGGTCAGAATCTGTGGGCTACAGCCATGGGCTACACCAGCAGAACACACTCGTGACAGATGCTGCTGCACTGAGTAGTACAGATCCAAGACCCCAGGCTATTTCACGGACACCTCTCTAGGAGGTGGTGACCAAGATGAGCAACACTGAGATAGCATGCCCTAGGGCCCAAAGGTCCAAGCCAGTCAGGAAGAAAGCTCACCCTCTGTGGTGCTTTGTTTTCACACTCCTAGGGTCCTTTGTGATGACTCCTCTCTCACCACTCCCCATACACAGCTCCGACTGGAAGGCTAGGAGTGGGTGGGAGCAACCTCTTCCAGTTGCCCAGCCCTGGGCTCAACCCTCCTTGCCTCATCCTTTATGCCCAAGTGTAGGATGAGCATTCTGCACTCTTGCTGGTGCAGTTGGGTCCAAGCAGCAAGAGAGGGATGGGTCAGAAGAGAGGCCTCCATCATGGAAAAGCCAGGCAGCTGCAACATACCTTGATGTGCTGCACAGCTTTCTCCGTGGCTCCTGCCTCCAGCAGAGTGACTGTGCAGCCTCCAAAGCCACCACCTGTCATCCTACTGCCGTAAACCCCGCTGACCTCCATCGCTGCAGCAACAAGCTCATCCAGCTCTGGGCAGCTGACCTCGTAGTCATCCCTGGGAAACCAGATCCAGTCAGGCAGGCTTGCAGAGCCAACTGTTCTAGGGAGCGACTTTCCAAACACACCTATTACGTTGGCAACCAGCTACAGGGCAAGATGAACCGGAGTCCTCCAAGGATCCAACTCAAGTAACATTTCATATGTATGCTGCAGGCCTAGCCCTAGAATCACTAGTCTAAATGGAGAGGGTACAGCCCCCCTGCTAGAGCTGGCCTCGGAGTTCTTCTCTGTAATGGGACGCTACTGGGTAACAGTCATCAGGCAGCAGCTCCCTACTGGTGATATGAGCAGACTGCCTTCGGAAGTTGTGGACTCTCCATCACGGGAGGTGTTCAAGAAGAGGCTGGACAGCCACTAGTCAGAGACGATCTAAGCATAGCTATGCCTATGTTCTACTATGGGTATTTCCCGGGTTTCTGGGCTTTGCTGGTTGCCCACTCCCCCTTCCTGATACACTCATCAGGGTGGTTTTAAAGCTTTCCTCAGAGGCACTGAGTGTTGGCTACAACCAAGGCTGGGGACTTGGACTGTGCCAATGCTCTTGCTGGGACTAAAGCGAGAGGTTCCTGGCTGAAGGGGCTTGCCTTCCTCTGTAGAAGGGGGCATGGCCCTCTACTAGGGATCTTGAATATATATATTAACAGTCTTTTTATAGGAGCAAGATGTTGGCTGCTGTGGTTCCCCTGCTTTATCTGTGGCAGGTTCAGGTGTCATGTCTTGCACTGCATCAGGGCTTACAGGAGTTTTTTTTGTTTGTTTGGGTTTTTTTAAGTGTTTATATAGGATGGTTTGGATAGGGATAATCCTGCCTCAGGCAGGTGGTTGGACTAGATGAGCTCTGGAGGTCTCTTCCAGCCCAACTTGTCTAGGATTCTCCGATACCAGAGCAACAAGTGCTTCTGGGGAATTTCTCTGGGCTGCTGATCTGTGAAGCCTGTGCCTTCCCGTCACAAGCTGTTGCCATCAGGCACACCAAGCCACAGCACCAACTGGACAGGGCACTGCTATGGACATGGTGCCCTGAGGTTTAAGCTCCTGCAGTTCCTCATCCTCAAGCCCTGCCAAGCACATTCTGCCTGGACAGGAGTGTGACAGCCCGGTGCAACCAGCCATGCCCCTACCTGAGAGAGTTGTGACTCTCCACCATCAGCCTCCCGAACGTGCTGTAGTCCCTGGCTTGCAGCACACGAGCGGCCTGGGCAGTCCGCTCTATTTCCCCAATGACGTGCCTTGCTCGCCTGTACACCTCCTCGTTCAGCAGGGCCTTCGCAGCTGGAGAGACGAGACCCGACTGAGAAGCTGCTGGAGCCTCCCAGTGTCATCCACCGGCAACCTAGGTGCCTCGATGCGGATTGCACGTCAAATGTGAAACAAGATCCCTGCCCCTGTACTGCCCAACTCCCGGCACCAGGGGAGATCAGGCCGGCTCCCTCTGCAGCCCCAAGCACGTGCCTCTAGGAGAGGCACGCTGCACATTAAGCCTGAGCCTGCCCCCACCTTCCAAGTCAGCCATGCAGGCCTCCCTCAGGCTGGCCTTGCCAAGAGCCCTGGCTGCCTCCTCACACTGGCGCCGGCGTGTGGGGTACTCGCTGCCTGTCAGCGTGTGCCGCACGTTGGAGTTGGTGATGAGAACAACCAGGCCAGGGTCTGTCAATGGCACCAGTTGCGTCTCCAGTGATCTGGAATGAGAGGTCACAGGGAAACATTTCCTGATCCTTTCCTACTCCCACATCCTGACCAGCCAGGTGTTCTTTGCCATGGCCACCCCAGGGCTGGTTTTGGGGGGGTTGCAATAGAGAAGTCTCAACCACATACATACCAGAGTCAGATGCTCCAAGGAACTAATGAAAAAGTAGGGCTATACTATTGGTTAAGCCACCTGTGACAGTGGCACAGAGCCTCAGGATTATATAACACCTGTCGCAATGCCCACTGCTTGAAGGCACACGTACAAAGAAAGACTTCACCAAGTACAACAAACAAGCACAAGCATGTGTAACAAAATGGTTAAATGTGGCATAGAGACATTAGAAGAACAGAGAAGTGATAAACATCAGGCAGAAAATGAGGGACATGAAGCCAGCTGCAAAACCAACTAGCTTCTGTGTGCCCCACCCAGTCAGGGGAGGGGGCTGGTGTCTGCAGAACTGGTTGCAAGCCTTTTTGGGTGCCAAATTTGAGGCATCATCCTCATTCATACAGCAGCATCAGTATGAGCCCATGTGCGGGTCCTGTAGTGGGGCCTGCAGCTCACAGAACAAGAACAACCCTTGCCCCGGGAGTTTAAAGCCAGCATGAGCTGCCTCTGCAGTGTGGGGCTCCTGCACCTAAGTTTTCAACCTTTCTGCAAAAGCGACTGCCACTTATCCAGTGTTTTCACAGAGCCCAGCACAGAGGGACCTGGCCTGGTTGTGGCGCTTAGAGCTGTTACTATAGCAAGTGGTAAACACCCACGCTGAATTCTCCAGCTTTAGGGGCGAGTTTTGCTCACTGGTGGGTTGCTGGAAGGAGTCTTACCTTGTAGCTACAAAGTTCCTCTCTCAGGATTTCCTGGAGAAGAGGTGCATCATTCCCTTAGCTGCCGCAGGGAGCAGAAACCAGCAGTGCCCGCAAATCTCTGTTCATGCCTGAATGGATCAGCTCCTAGAGACTGAGGAGCACTGGGCAGCGAGAACAGTGCTGCTTCCCAAAGGTCATGGAAAGCAAGTGCTGGTGGGGAAGAGGCTGTCGAGATGAACTCCCTCAGCCCCCAGGCAAGGGCCTGCCCAGCCAGGTGAGTACTAGCAATTAACATAGCTGCATAACTGGCATGAGGAAGCAGGAGACTTGGGTTCTAGCCTATTCAGAAAGTGCCTCCAAGATCCTCAGAAAAGAGGTGCTGGAGCAGTTCAGAGTATAGGCACTGCTGGATCCACAAGCTACGGGCTTGGTCCTACCTGCAGTCTATCAGCAACGCGTGGCCCTCCTTGCCCATCACAGAGATGAACTGGTCCATGATCCCACACGGCATGCCAGCAAAGGTGTGCTCGGCTTTCTGGCACGCCAGTGCCTTGGCTACCAAGTCCCCATCATCTGGGCCAAATGAGGAAGAGCTATGTTAGCTTGTTGCCTGACACAGCCTCCCTCCTAGTCCAGGTGGAAGGAACAGGTTTTGTAAGACTTGTTTTATAGTAGAGTCAGCCCTGCTGCTGGCTGCTTTAAGACATCTGGAACGGCAGCTGGCAGCCCCTCCAAATCAACATCGGCAAGTTCAAGCCACAGCATTAGGGGTGAACTGATCTGAGGCGGCAGGATGGGAAGTGACTTTCCACCACACTGTCAGCTATGCCCCTACTGCTAGGGAACAGGGGCAAGCTCATCTTCCTCTGAGGCGTCACATGGACCAACTGCTATCAGAGAGACAGGGGACCAGATCAGATGGAACAACCCAGCAACAATACACTGGGCAGCACGATCTACAGACAGAACAGATAGCGAGGGTATGAGGGCTGGGGAAGGGGAAGTGGGAAGGTGCTGTTTGATCACATATGCTCCAAAGTTAAGTGCCTCCTGGGAGATGTGTATCCCCAGGCTACAGAGTTATTCTGGTGCTGGGCTGAGCTATAGCCATGAGTCTGAAGGGGTCCTGCAGATGGGGATGACCACCAAGTAGAGAAATCCCAGCACCTCCCACTAAATGGAAGCATTTACTGAAGTGTGTTGTGTCCAGCACAGGAACTGGATGCAGAAGACCTCAGAAGAGCGCCAGGGATACGGAGCTGGGAGTTGATGAACTGGCTGCGGTGTTACCTGGGCAAAGCTGCTGCAGGAAGGTGTACGTGGCCACTTCCAGAGAGGCGGAACTGGAGAGGCCACCACCCAGCGGGACGTTGCTGGCTACCACTGCATTAAAGCCTGGGAGAGGACCAGCTACAGCAAGAACAGAAACAAGGTAAGAGAGGGACACACACACACACACAATTTAGGTTGATGGTACCTTCTGCAGTACAGTGTGCTACAGGGGTTGCTTCCACAGGAAAAAGGAACCAGGCAGGCACAGATCAAGCAGTGTCTGGTCCAGTGTAGGCAAAGGCCTTATCCTGAGGTTCTCAGTTCAAAACATGAAGGAGCTGCTCAATATCTAGCTCTTCACCTGTCCTGCTCCCCCACCCCAGGTGTGACCTAGAGCCAGACTGAGCCCTGGCGCCACACTTTGCTATTTGTTTGTGCTTCAGTTCTGACCTGGAGGAGCCAAAGGTTGTGGTACAGGAGGAATTTGCTTTAGTCAGATACAGGCCAGCCCTAAATTGGTCACCTGAGGAAGCAGAAGGGCAGAGTGCCTGGGGGGGGGCATTGTGGGGTGCTGGGAGAGTGACTCCGTCACAGCCAACAGGTGAGAGGAGCTGTGGTGGCAGGGATGAGCTGGGTTCTACTAAGGATCAAGGCTCTATCCCAAGAGCTTGCAGGACTGTTACCGACTACACAGTGCTTGGCCCTTACCCCTGTAATGCTGGATCACGCCCTTCATGTAGTTGGCCCAACGGGGCTCCCCTGCCCTGAGTGGGCTGCTTTCTGTTGGAGCAGGGAACTGCACCCTTTTGGGTTCATCCGCTTCCTCTGCAGCAGTGAGGATGGAAATCATTCCATCTTGGGTCGGGCTCCCAACCAGCACAGTACCTAGCTGCAGGGCCTGCGGGGGGAAGAGAGGGGTTAGCATAACCTGCCTGAGGGGGAAGGAAACATGCCCCGTTGCTGGGTGGTTTGGTTTTGCCTCTTCTCTTACAGGAAAGTAACAGCCTTGCTCCTAAGCCTTGCAATCAAGATCCCTCCCTCCTCTCTCACCCCCCATAATCTCTACCCTGCCCAGAGACCCCATCCTCCCAGCCTGCACAGGACTAGAACTACACAAAGCCACAGTGATGCTGCTCTTCGTGCGTTACCACCTGGCCAGAATTTCACCCCTTTAACTGGTTTGTTCATGCACAAGAATGGTCCTTACATAAAACCTTGGTCAAGCAGAAAGAGCTGAACCCCCAGCCCAGATCAGGGGCATCTCAGGGCCAACACTAGGGTATGCCAACTGCTTGCTGGCCTGTATGAAACAAATAGAACGGCTTCAGCTCAGTGGTTCAGGAAGGGCACATCACAGAATTAAAAGCCATTGCCATGGTAAAGACTCCCCATGGAGTGAGCTTGCTCCTGCGGGAGCATTGCCACCAGCTTTTTATCCTCTTGCTGCTGCCCAAGCTAGCTCCAGATGAGAGAAAGTTCATGCAGTCCAGACATCCCGCAGTCCGTGAGGAACAGAAGATGACATCTGCACCAAGAGTTTTACCAATTAAAAGCAAAAGGAGCAGAAATGGCAGAATCTGCATAACAAGAGACTGAGAGCTCATCTGTTACCTACAGGCAGGGAAAGGTAGGGCAGCTCCCCCGTGACTGTTTACTCAGGAATGTAAGGCTCCTTGAGAGCAGCAATCTTGCTGCTCAGCCCAGACAGGACTATCACTGCAGGCCAAGATTTCCAAAGACTAAAGTTAATTTAAGTGCTTTGAAGGTGGTTCCTGATCCCACATTCAAGCAGCCTGGCTTTCAGGTGTGCCAAGTCGTCTGGCAAGGGGGGGGGGGAAGGAAAGAGGTGAAAAAGCCCAATTATTTCAGATTTCCTAACTGGGAAATGAGGAACTTGCCCCCTATGCTTTTGTACGGCTTGGGCTACAGGCGTTTTCCCTGCTGTGGCCACAAGGTAGCACTCGAGGCCTACTTGCCAACACTAGCTCCATTTCCCCACAAAGGCAGGAAGATGGTGCAAGTTGCCAATGAGATGGAGTTCTCCTTTGGGGAAAGTTGCTCCAGTTCAACTTCAGAGACCTCCCCACTCCCAGCCCCAGGAGACCTGGCAGCCCTGAGGCTGCATGGCAAGACCCCCCCTAAGACAGGCCTCACACAAGGAAGGACCTGCGCAGCTTATCGAGGGGCCATGATAATGCTTTCCCAAGTCTAGCCAGGGGAGCAAGGGCCTGAGAAGCAGGCAAATTGGTGCTTCTGGCGCAGGGGTAAAGCCAAGGGTGGGAGCAGTGGACCCTGGCCCCGTCATTGCTAAGCTGGGTGCGCTGATCCGCCAGAAAGCCTCATCTTGGCTGGCACCGGCCGCACGCCTGCCCCAGGGAGCTCCGGCTCGGAGCTGGCTGCATACCAGCGGCACCTGCAGCTACAGAGGCAGGTCTCCAGAGCCGGCTGCAGCAGCCAAGGCTTCCGCCCAGCTCTCTGGAAACCACACGGTCGCCCCGCCAGGAGGGATCCCCTTGCGGAGCCGGCGTGCGTGCCGAATGCAGCCCAAGCGGCTCTCGGGTGGTGCCCCGAGCCGGGCGCCCCCACTCACCATCGGCAGCACGTAGCCCTGGTTGTAGTCGGTGTGCTCCCCGATCAGGTTCACCCTGCCCGGGGCGGACACCGCGATCTCGGGGGCCGCGCCTCCGAAAGCCTCTCTGTACATCTCCCCAGCAGCCGCCAGCAGCAAGTCGAGCTCAGCCGCCCTCGGCTCGGCCATGTCGCGACAGGACCCGGAGGGGGGAGGCACGTCCCCCGCCCTGGCGCGGACGCGGGCTTGAGGTTGCAACGTTCCAAAATGGAACGCTCTGTGGCCGCTTCCTTCCGGCCCCGCCCCGCCCTGCAAGTGGCTCATGTCCGCCAATGGACTTGCTAATCAGCCCCGAGCCTGCCCGGCCACATCAGGCTGAGTGAATAAAGCGGAGCTGTGCGACCCCGTTCACTCCGCTTCCGAGCATCTCTACGGCCGCCCAGCGCGGGGCGGGGGCTCCGGGATCTACACTGTTGCGAGATCTTCCCTCTCTCGGGTGCTATGGGGATTCCTGTGCTTCAGTTCATGCGCTCCCAGTTCAGGGGGGGCTGGGGAAGGGGAGGAGAAAAAGGGACTTGCACGGGGAAACTGCAGTTGGTTGGGAAGGATTTGAATTCCCAGCTGTTCCTACGGCTCCTCTCAGACTCGGCATGGCAGTGGGCAGTTTGCAAGCGTCCCTTAGCTCTTTTTTTTTTATTCCTCCAGTGTTGTTAGCCTCCTCCCCAGTTGGTATAAATGGACCCGTGTGACACGGTGTGAAAACCTTCCCCGAGTGGTTGCAGATAACTTGTCTACACTAGGGCTCCTCGTGGTGCTAACGCTGGTGGGGCTGAGTCAATGCTAGCCAAGTCGGGAGCTATGTAATCCGGCCTTCAGAGAGCAGAGCCAACGGGGGGGTTCTCCAGAGCTGCATGTGAAGCAGCTCAGCCTGATCCAGTAATTTATCAGCCATTGGAGGAGGATGAACAGTTAAAATAGGCTGTGCTCGATTTTTTTTTTCTATTAGTTTGGCAGGGAGGTTGGTGGGGGAGAAGCTTGGTTGACGATCAGCATTTTGGTGGGGTTCTCTTTAAAAAGAGTATTTTTCATTATTCAGGACTTTTTTTTTTAATGTAATGATCAGTTGCCAAAAAAGTATTAGTTTTTTTGTTTTTTGTTCTTTCTATAGAAATGCGAATACTTTTTTTTTTTTTAGTGGAAGTGGGGAAACCCCCCCCCTTTTTTTTTTTTTTTTTTCTTTTTTTTCAAAGGACTTTTGAGGGAATTAATCTAATGGTCATGCTATATTTCCTTTCCCTGCTCACTGGGACTCTCTCCATCTAGCTATACTGAGCTGATTGGTGCTTGTGCCTTTTCACATGCTAGGTAGATGTGCTGTTAACTCTCTCAGTACCAGCTCTTGGGGTTTGTGTGTTCTTCCAGACCAAGTTCTTTGAGTCAATGTGATATCTTTTTATTAGACCAACTGAGTAGTGTGTTGGGTGGGGGAGAGGGAGTTCTTTGAGCTTTCCAGCACGGATATGTTCTTCCATGTATTTTATCTCCAGAAAGGTCATATGTGGTCTATTAAGAGAATTATTATGAGGGTCAATCAGTTAAGTAGCCAGGTATTAGCATCATATCTCATGAATGAGGACATTGAGGTCTTGAGAGAGAAATTGTTTGAACTCTAGATTGTAAATAATTAAACCTTTTATTTTAACTCATGATTTGATGGCTGTTGATTAAACTAAACTACCAGCTTCCCAGAACAGGTATAAACCAAATAGATTGTTGGCCTGTAAATTAGAAATGATCAAGACTGTGCTTATGCACACTCTATACTGCTGAAGACAAGACCCCTTGAACAGCTGCTCCTAGGCTGCATCTTCATTATATTCCCATCAGTACATTACAAGTGTCTGGAGGATCATGTTAAATGACACTTGGATTTTGAGTGAGGCCAAACCTTTGTCTAGGTAGAAGGAGTAGGTATATAGCAACATTTCTCAACTTGATACATAGCTGTCTGCTGATATCTCTGTTTGGTAGTTAACTCTGTAGCACTGTCTAATCATTTATAAACATGACATAAGGTTGTCTGAGAGGCGGCATGGAGGGTGCTACGCAGAGCAGTTTCAGCTGGAAGGGCAACCATCCGTATTCCCTACCTGTCACCAGCCAAATACAAAGTGTCATCCTATGATCTGATCCATTTAATCTATGCATCGTTTAGGGGAGGGGTTCATAGCACCCACCTGTGTGGCTTTGAGGCCATATCACTGCACTCAAGGTGAGGCCATTTTAAAAAAAAAAAAAAAAATCCCATTCTCCTCTCCCAGACAACAGGGTAGTGTTTCTTTCACTGGGTGACAACCCGGCTTCTTTTCACCCTCGTGTCTTGATGGTCCTGGTGCTGGTCTTCATCACAGCCCCTCCGCTTTGGCCTTGTTCGTGATGATGCCTCACTTATCCGGGGTCTTGGTCCAGTAAGTTAAGGCAACGTAACTGGTTGAAGGTTGCAGCCCTTCGCGGGGGTCAGGGCGTTTAGCAGGGACTGCAAGAAAAACACGGCTGCGGTGTAGCGATAGCAGCTATCCTTCAGAGACACTCCCTAGTTTAGAAGCTGGGGCGGGGGGGGGGGCTCTTCAGGAGGGGTAGTTATTTTGCTAGTTCAGTGATTCTCAACCGGGCGCCTGATCCTTTACAGCCGTGGCTTTCACCCCGTGCAGCCGGGTCAGCGCGCGGCTGCATCCCACGCGACATCCTGTTTAAAACGCTTTGTGTGACTGGAAGTAAGCTGGGGGCGGCCCCCACCTAACCCGGAGACCTGCAGTGCAGCTAGGCTGAGAGCCCCTGCTTTAAAGGCTGAGGGGATGAGGCGGGAGGGCAGGAGACGAAGGCTGGCCCGGCCTGCGTGAGCCCTCTGCGAGCGGGAGCGCGGCTGCAGGCCAAGGAGCTTCTGAAACGGGCTGAGCCCCCCCCCCCGACGGCGCCCCCTGCTCCACGACTGAAGCGCGCAGGGTGCTGGGCCCCCCCGACATTCCACAGCTGCGGAGCAGCCCACTTCCTGCGCGGGGGGGGCACGACTGCTCAGTCTCCCATGACGCACCCCGGCCAGGCGGACACGCCCCTCCTCCTCCCTCCCCCCGGAGAGCCGTGGAGGGGCCCCCGGCCCAGCTCCCCGCGGGCTGGGGACGCGCCGTGCGTCCGGCCCCCGCCCCCCCGCGCGGCGGGGGGGGCCGCCCCCCCCCCCCCCCCCCCGCCCCCCCGCGCGGCGGGCAGGTGGTACGGCCCAGTGTGTCGCCGCGTGCTGGCGGAGGGCGCGGGCAGTGCGCGGGCGGCATGGCGGGCAGGGAGCCGCTGGTGGGCGCCCTGAAAGGTGAGCGGCGGGAGGGGGCCTGGGGCCTGCCTGCACCTCGGCTGCCTGGGCCTGGGCTGGGGGCGGCGCTGCCCTGGAGCATGCGTGACCCGCAGCAGGTGCTCAGCTCGCTGCCGCTGTTTTGGGGGCAGGGGCAGAATGGGCGCAGGGCCCCTGCAAGGTGATGGGGGGCGCGGGCCACATCCTGGGCTTGGCTTGTGGGGCCCGTAGCACCGTGGCGACAGACAGCCCGCCTTTGTGATGTCAGTAGGGGGGAGGCTGTGGGGACAGGGGCTGGTGGAAGGGCCCAGTGCTGGGGATGCCCGGGGGACCCCCCAGCTGGGGAGAGTGTTGTCTTCTCGCCATGCTCTTGGGGACCCCCGTGCACCTCTGGTGGAGGCTGTCTGTCAGCCCCGAAGGGCAGCTGGCCCCGTGCAGGATATAAGAAGGGTAATACCATGGGAAGGGCGCAGCAGACACACCTGTGTGTGCTGGACACACCTGCCTCTTTGTGATCTGAAACAGGCCAACACCAGCTTCCTGGCTTCGCGTACACCCAGGGCGTGTGGAGCAGCCGCTGTGCTGACCCACCTTGTGTGCTCTGGCCTGCATGGGTTCCCTATAAAATCCTGCCCCTGCAAGGGGGCCCTGGAGCCAGTGGCTTTTAGAGGTTTTGAGCTGCTGGCCCTGAGCACAGGTGAGCACGGAGCTAACACATCCCCCGAACAGGCGTGGTCGCAGCAGTTCTGGACAAGGCAAAGTGTTCCTCCTATCAGCCAGGCTGCAATGATTCCCCATCACAGCTATCCCAGGTGGTTTTCCTTTCAGAGCCCGGTGCCTGGTTTCTCTTCCAAGGAGCGACGACGGTTGCACCCTGCATCATTAGTGCTTCACCTGCTCCGTTCCCTTCCTTAGGGACCTGCCTGTCCCGAAAATGTGCAGTCTCTGAAAAAGGGTCCTTTCTGGGGTGCGTGGCAAACCTGGTCTCCGTCTTTTACATTTCGGGGTACTTTGGAAACCCAGATTCACTACATGTGGATCTGTGGCCTGTGCGATGGAAGGGCAGCACTAGAGTCCTGAAAGGGTGAATCAGTGTTTGTGAAAGCCCAGCCTATTGTATTGTGATACCAGCAGGTTATTCAGCTCAAGAAGCTGAACTTAAGTGGCTTTTCAGTGTGTGTGTGTGTGAGAGAGTCATTCCCTTTTCTTAGGCTGCCTGTAGGTGCCTGTTCAGGAATCAAAGTGGTGGGGAGGAGACTTTTTGAAGGCTACTGGCTGTACAGCATTGCTTGACAGATCCAGTGTAAAAGCTGCCCCAGCACTGAAGAATTTGTTGTCTGATTCAGATGCAACATGGCAAAGGAGGATGAGAAGCGGGGAGTAAAATAGGTTTGAGGAAGTGAGAGGTGACGGCAACAGAGGCCTGTGTGGTACAACTTTTGCTACTCGTTTGCTTTTTGTGCATACGTTGTGGCCTAAACATGGAAGCAGCAGCAAGGCTTTAGCTTTCTTGGCACCACCTGGCTTCTAGCGATATAATAGGTAAGAGGAAAGTGCAGGTGGCTTTATAAAATCTGATAGTCAAGGGACAAGCACCAACATGAAGGAAAGAAGGCTCTTCTCCAGCAGGGCAGCTTGAGTTTGGTCTTGGACACTGATCAAAGCATCCCTTCTTCCCTGGGGAAAGTCCTCTCAGCCTCTTCAGCCTGCTGCGATCCAGCTCTCCAGATGGTAACAGGGCTTACCCTTCAAGCCTGAGTGACTTGACAGAAAGGGGATGACTGAAATAAAGCTGCAGATGCTGATATGCCCACGTCCCTCCAGCAGAGAAGGTGAAATGGAGGCCAGCTGTTGTACCCGGTCCTGTCAGATATCAAGTATTCTCCGCAGCCCCCAAAGTCAAGTACTGGTGTTGTAGGGAAGGGCATTTTATGCTCAAAAGCTGGTCTGACATCTCTCCCAGCTATATAGCTGGTTCAATACAAGGTATCCCCAGACAAATCTTGCTTCTCCCTGAAATCAAGGAGAGTTGAGTTAGCTTGGTCTTTCTCAGGACTGGGCCATTTGTGAACACTGTTCTAGGGCTTCATGTCCTCAATGCATTTTATATATATTAACCAATCTATGTAACACCTCTAGAAAGGGGCAAGCATTGTTATCCCTCCTCTTACATACAGAGAGGCTTAGGCCCAGCATTTAAGCCACTTGCCCGAAGTGTAACAGTAGCCTATTGGCTCTGACCCCCTTGAGTAAGGCTGAAAAGAAGAGTGAGTTCTCTTTCTTCTCAGTATTTTATTTGACCTTATCCCTATAAGGGCTGGGCAAATGGTTTGACCTTGTACCTGGCCTGTTGACACATGGTTCTTCCACCTGGCATCTAGCAGACTGGGTGCTGATTCAATCTGTAAGCTCTCATGTAGCTATCATACATGGCTATCATACAGGGTAGCAGGCTCCTACCCTGGGGGTCTTTGAGAGGAGGCTAGATGAACACCTTGCTGGGGTTGTTTGACCCCAGTACTCTTTCCTGCCGTGGCAGGGGCCAGACTCGATCTGCTCAGGTCCCTTCTGACCCTACTAACTATGGAACTATACCAGTCCCTTGAGGGGCTGATGGTGAACAGGTGCCCTAAAGCCTTCTGCCTGCCCTTGTGTCCTCACAGTGTGCATCCTGAGCCTGAAGGAAGGGAACAGCCCATACACAGATGCCTCGCCGCACCTCACCTCCTTCTGTGAGATCCTGGAAATGATCCTTCGGAAAGGAATGAAACGTAAGTAGCTGCTCCTGCTGCTCTGTGGAGGATGGGGAGGGGATGGCAGAGGGCAAGTTGGTATAAGCTCATGCCTGTAGCACCTGTATCAGCAGAGGATGAGTAGAGCTCAGACCTGACGAGGCTGAAGGGGTTTGTGTTGGTTGGAGAAGGTCATGAAGACTGTGGGCCTCTGTCTTTGCAGCCTCTCAGAAGGAAGGGTTCTCCTGTGGTTCCTGTCAGAGAGTCTTTCTAACAGAGCTCCTCTTCTCTCTCTCTCTCTCTCTCTCTCCTGCAGAGCCAGTCTTGGGCTTCAGGAGACGGGATTATTGGCACTGGCTAGAACAGCTTCCTCAGCAGGATACTGCCAGCAGGTGAGCGGTTTCGGCAAACACCCCCAGACAGCTTGGTTGTGCCCCAGAATCTGCCCAGCTGCTTCAGCAGTGGCATGACGGATACTGTCTCCTGGAAGGGAAGCCCAGGGGCGAGAGCAGGGCCCTCTCCTAGGGGACCAAGATCTGGGAACTGGTCATTCCTCAGTGGCAGGTGCTGCTGTATATGAAAATGAGCAAGTGCTGAGAGTTAACTGTTTTTTCCCCTCTTTCTGTTTATAGGGTAACTCCCCTGTCCATCATAATAGAGAGAGCCAGTTCCTGTGAGAAGCTGCTGACAGCGCAGGGACGAGGCCGGTATTTCCTGCGCTTGGCTTTAAATGGAAAGTTACTAGCGACTGCTGTTCGACAGCTGTCTCGGTCTCCTAAGCTGCCAGAGGTCAGAAGAGTTTTCGGCATAAAAGCAAGGGGCGGGGGGAACCACTCTGGATGAACTAAGGGTGCAGGATACACAGCACCATCACTACGGACCAGTTGACCCTGGATTTTCATTGGCAGTAAATTTACTCTGTAGTAAGGAGTGGACACATGAGCAGCTCTCCCAAGCTGGATGCTGCTATAGATGCTTTTACAGCACCTGGTCCCTAGGGGTGGTGAGGCCTGTTCTTACTGAGCCAGCAGCTACCCCAGTATAGAACTGAGCAGACCCATGACCCGTTCTAGTTTTTACTCCATAGTAAAGTGTGTTTTTCAAGAGGATAGCTGCACCCTGGTTTTAAATGGCTTACAATGTGGCATTTGACTACAGAGTATGTCTGCTGCATGTAGGAAACATGCCACGTGTCCACACCTTTTGTCATCCCACAAGATTCCCCACCCCCTGTCATCCCACAGTGTTTTTTGAAAATCTGGGCTTCTAATTCCAACCACAGAGATGAGCTGAGGTAGCGCAACAGTGGTTCTTAACCAGGACGTTGCCAAGTTCAGAAAAGTTATGGAGGGGCGACCTGAACTGCAAAAAAGGTTGAGAGCCATTGGCTTATGGGAAAGAGTTCAGTTCAAATGGGTTTTAAATAAACCTCCATACTTCTAAGGCAGGGGCGGGCAATTATTTCGGGCAGAGGGCTGCTTATGGAGGTTTGGCAAGCCATCAAGGGCCACATGGCCAGCAGCCAGGGGCAGATTAATATTAATTTTCTAAATTTTTTAGGGGCCCCACGGGACAGATAAAATGTCCTGGCGGACCACACCTGACCCGCAGTCTGCATTTTGCTCACCCCTGTTCTTGCAAATGGGCATGGGTTCATTCTTCACTTTGTGCATAATGGATGTGTTTTAAAATGCAGCATGCTGGACCAGCTTGGCTTGAGTTTTCTTGAGTCTTGGCATGCCGCTAAATAAGTTTTTAAATATGTTTCAGTTTTATGATCCTGTGACCTCAGTCCTGGGAAACGAAGATTTCATGGGTAAGGTAGAGACTTCCTGCAATACTTAGTAATGTCCTTTAAAACAAGTTGATATCTAGGTCTGAAAACAAAATCACATCTAGGCTATGCACTGCACAGGTGCATCTATGCAGGTGCATTCTACAGTTTTTTTCTTATTCCACTTATGGAGAATTTTATCTGGAGACGGACTTTAAGATGGAAGCCCTTCAAAGGATGAAGTGCAGTTTTTGTGGCCAGGATTGAACCTAATCCTGATGGTACTTCATTGGTGACAATGCTGTTTGCATTGGGAAACGGGGAATAAATTTGTCCCATTTCATTAAAAAGTAAGCTTGGCAAGGAATGATTATAAGAAAATGATGTCTTTTAAAGGGTGTTGGGACTTGGGAGAGATGGCTTCTGTGATCTGTCACTGACTTTCCTGTGTGACCTTTGTGTATATTTCACGATCTCTCTAGTCTTTAATTTCTAATATGTAACAATGCAGTTCCTAATACCTCCCTTCCCATACCTTTGCCTGTCAGATTGCAGACTCCTTAAAATAAAACCTAACACCACTGGATCTTGGTTCTGAATAAGCCCTCTAAGCACCACTGTAATGTGAAAAAAATCATCATTGTCTTATTCAGATGCTAAGTCTTGTTTATTTTTTTTTAATTGTGCAAAATTGCATATTCATATAAATAACATGGGGGTTGGACTAGATGATCTGCTCAGGTCCCTTCCGACCCTAGAAACTATGAAACATCATGATCCCTCTTCCATGTTATAGTAGTATAGTATTAGAGTAACACTGTAGCTGTGATGGTCCAGGAATCTCGTGAGAGACAAGGATTTTTGGGTTGATACCTTCCATTTAACTTCACCCCAAAGATGCAGTTGGTCCAATAAAATATATCAACCAAAAAAAATATCCTTGCCTCTCTCAGTAAAGCAGTTGTTGTATCTTCCACTGTACCATTTGCAGCCCAGATGTTACATTATGATGGTGTGGAGTAGAAAGCTAATTTCCTAGGTGGTTTCCCCCCCACCCCACCCCCAGCAGAACTAAGTGGTAAAATCTAAGTAAACTACCTCAGTGGTAGAATAAGAAATGTAGGTGTGTGTGATTCACACTGAACTGGATGCTCTGGTGGTTTCTTGCCCTGAGAAGGAGAAACACTGGATTTTTAAAAGTGTGATTTATTTTGATTTTCCTTTTAATGGGAGCATTTTTCCAAGTGAGCTTCAAGCTGTCGGATGTCTCTGGGGGTGACTCTTAACAGCCCGGCCCCTGCTGATCCCCTGCGAGTGTCAGAACTGGAATGCTTTCCCCGCTCTCGTAACTAGCTGCATTGCTTCCGACATACTGTGTGGCTCCATCTGCAACTGTTTTCCCAGGAGGATTGGGGCAGGGTGAAAGCCTTTAATCTTTTGATTATGATAAATAACGTGAGTTAAAATGGTACCTTGGTGGCTTATAAATCACCCTGGACTTGTAGTGTAGTCATGAGTCCCCTTTAGTGCTAAAGCTGTAGCTGTATCAGAGCAAAAGAGCAGCCTTAGAGTTGAGACAGAACAGGGTGAAAGCTACTTGTGAGGGGTGTTTTCTGGGGTCCTGACTCAGAGCCCAGTGAAGTCCATGGAAGGAACCTCACTGAATTGGTTGAGCTTTGGATGGCAGTGTCTGGCCTAGGTTATAGGGTTTTTTTAGCTAGCATCACCCCCACTTGTGCAGTTCCATCAGTAGTATTGAAATAGGGCTCCTACAATGTTCCTGTGGTGTTTAACCTTGTTTGGAGCTTGCCTAAAGAGTACCAAGGCAAAAACCCCAGCAACTACCAGCACCTTCCCTACACTAGAAGTCTCTCTATCACCAAGGTCATGATCGGATCAACACTATGGGTTTTGGTGAGGCCTGTGAATCGCATGCTGGGCCACGCAGCTGCAGGACTGTGTTGAGCAGCACAGCCAGTGGGGTGGGGAAAAATCAGCCATTCAAAATGCAGATGTGGAAGCCATTCCATGCCTCATTTCGAGTGCTTCTGATCAGCCATTTTTCTGTTGCTGTGCAGCAGAGCTGGTTGAGGTTGTTTGCTCTTAGGTTTTGGTTGGAGTCGCCATCTCGGTTTGGCCTACATGGCACTCTAAAAGAAGCTGGGGGGAAAGCAAGGGATTGGGAAATACCTGCTTGTCCCGCTACAGTCCCAATAGCCACCTAGTACTGACTCTTATCCCAGGAGTCTGCGACTGCTTGACACAGGGCACATACGGCAGAGCAGTGATGAGACCCTTGAAGAGACCTACATGCTGCTCCTGACTTTGCTACAGCTTTCCTAGGCAGCCGTAGGCCCTGACCCTGCAAAGGATCATACATGGGTAGACTACCTTACCCAGCAGCACCTCCCTGCTTTGTTTCCACCCCTCTAAAATTTGAGATCATCCTCTCGTAGGGGTTACACCACCACTGACATTTACAAAGCTGTTGGAGATCTATGACTGCAAGGTATCCAGCACAACCCTGAGGATCTAAACTCCCTGTCCCCACATCAGGGTCATGTCCTCCATGTTTTAATTCCACTGAAAATGGCTTTGATTATCTGAGCCTCTCGAGTGTCCCTGGGAGAGGGGTATAATGGAATGTATGGCTGT
The DNA here is from genome assembly GCF_001723895.1 of Crocodylus porosus. Lineage (NCBI taxonomy): Eukaryota > Metazoa > Chordata > Crocodylia > Crocodylidae > Crocodylus > Crocodylus porosus. Next base: position 12,499,402 of record NW_017728928.1, read on the forward strand.
CAAGAGGCCTGGCAGTAATGTTGGCTCTTGGTTCCCCCCTCACAGAGCCCTTCCTCTCACTGATGCTGGTGGTGACAGAGATGAATTTCTCCTTGGATCTGCAGGTACGGTAATAAATTGTTCTGGGTGGCAGCTTTAATACAGCTCTGTGGGCCTAATGGAACTAAATGTCTAGAGGTCTTTCTCCCTTTCTTTGCCGCTTCCTTGGTGAAGTCCAGCTGCTGTGCTTTGTTTGCAGAATTCCAGTTTCTTGGATGAAAGCTGGTTGCTGCCGGTAAGACTTCCTTCCTTTCTTTCTTCTGACTCCTCCCAGTGCAGGATTCAAGATTTTATTCTTCCTCCTCCTACCTGCTGTGGCCCCACGCTGAGTACCCAGATTAAATGGGTAAAGTTACAAGAGATGCAGTCAAGTTAAAAATCATAGGGCTGGGTGTGCAGCTGGTACAAAACTGCATCATTCCATTGAAGCTGGCGGAGCTGCATCTGCTTCCATGAGCTAAGCATCTAGCCTATTATTTTATTCCTTAATGTAAGCCCAATTCTGTTAACACTTACTCACCTGTGTAACTCTGCTGCCAAAAGTGATCTGAAGGGCTGTTCATGGTCAGAAATGAGGTGGCAACTACATTTTTGCAAGACTGGGTCCTGAATTACTTACCATGTGAATTACAATTCTTTGGGGCTGCTGTAAAAGGTGAGCTCCTTTCCATTATTGTTACTGTTGCTGTCATACTCTGCTTTTCTTTGGGCTTGGACAATGTAATTAGACCTTTGAGTTCCATTTTTGTTCCTCTTCAATTTCACATTTGTGTTTTGGGGGTAGGAAGCCACGAACCTGCAGGGAAGCATTAGTCTTTAAGAAACTGAACCCCCCTCCCCCCCCCTTTTCCATTGGATAGTCTTAAATTCATTCTATTAATCCATTTTTATTATTATTTTGCAAGACCTAAATGTGGGACCACTTTGATCAGGCCCGTGTCCCATGCTAGTTGCTGTGTAATTCACTATACAGAGAAATCCTGGCTCCACTGAAGCCCAAGGCAAAACTCTTTGATTATAAGGGGCTTAGGGTTTCACTTACAGTTTGTGGCCATAAATTGCTAATGACCAAACTGACTGCATTTCAGGTTCCCTGTTCCCCTTAAATAATGTGATATGATGAAGTGTTTCTGAATGCCTATGGTGTGACTGGGGAGGATGAACACTTCCCAGTGACTTTATGTTCATATTGATGGAGCAGGGAGAAACTAATTTACAAGCAGGTTGTATGACTTTTTGATCACTCTTCTCAAGACAGGCAGATTTGTCTTTCCAGGGTCTGCTCTGGCTTTGCCTGAGCCCCAGATTAGAGACCTGTGGTGGATGCCTGTGTGGATACAGATGGACAGATGGAAAGTTGCCTTCCCATAAGCAGATGGCTCAAGAGGTTATTAGTGGAACCTGGAACTGATCCCTTCTCTGTTCCTAGCTCAAATTAGCTAGCAACTGAGTGCCACTGGGTGGAGGGGTGGCCTAGGCAGAATATATGAGTTTGGCTTCAATCCAGTTTCTAGTGGGATGGCATCTGCCTCAAAAAACATACCCATGGTTGGTGCCCTTGTTGGCAGCTTCAGCAGAGAACCCAAGGACTGGATAACCTTAGAGAAGATATCTTAGGTTTGAGCCTAGCAGATTCTGGAAAGCGTTCTTTAGGGCCTGTCATGGGGCTCTGTGGGAAAATGTGTGCTTTTGCTGTGCCTCTTATGTCAATAGAAGATTGACATTAGCAACCAGGGGTCCCAATCTGGCACCTCTCAGTTACCTCACTTTTAATAGGGGCAAAATGCCCTCTTCCCATTCCCCTCCCCCTGTCCCTTTCAGCTTTTCTGAGGGAATTTCTTGAGCATTGTGGAGACATTGCTGGATGGATGGTTGTTGTGTTCCAGGTGTGTGTAACCTATGAAACAGTGCCCTGCAGAGAACTGGGGATGGTACTCAGGTAAGACACCAGCTTTCCTCCTCCCTTCCCCTGCCCACGAGCAGCCCAGAGCCCATGTTACAACTGGTATATATGAAGCTGCTGGAAACTGCAGTCTTCTCTTCTCTTGCATTACCTCAAGCTTTACATAGTTCTTCTTTCTCATGCTGCTGGGGCCATGAATGATATTTCATTTGCCCATCAGAAAACATGAGTAATGATGGTTTATCATCTTCCTGGTCAGATGCACAGAGTTTGAGTCCGGACTGGGGAGGGGCTTTCTCCTGTTGATTTTGCAAGGCATGTTGTGATGGTGCTGGCCCTGGTGATGTCAGGGGAATAGAAGACTCATGTATGGGAGGGGATGGCATTGTCTTCCCATTTTAGGTAGGCTCCAGATACTTGACTGAGTTATCTGGTTATTCCCACTGCGACTGCCTCATTGGCCTTGTCACGTGGTTTAGATTCCAAACCAGCATGGTCTGAAGGTGTTCCTCATATCCTCCTTTGAGGGAACTGGCTGAGATAGATCAAGCCTTGATTTTACGCCAAGGAAGCTAGAGTTCCCAAAGTATTTCTCTAGCCAGAGAACTCCTGGGATGTTTTCATCTAGTCCATCAGGCTGAATTCTGCATCTTGGTGTCTTCAGGTACTTGGAAGGTCGGATCTTTGTCATTGAGATGCTTCCTGAGAGCCAGGCAGAGGTGGACGAGGTGGTGCTGGCTGGTGATGTCATCGATGAGATCAATGGCGTCTCACTGAGGAATGCACACAATGGGCAGGTGAGAAGTACAGGCCAGCTCCTTCATTTTAGGGCCCCTGGGCCACTTAGTCCCACTTGAAGTGAGAGCACACTGGAGGTTGACTGTCACCTGGTGTTAGTGCAGTACAGAAGCCCCAAGCAGTCCCCTGACCTCAGTGAGCAGCTGAGGTGGGAGAATGGTTTGTCGGTGGCTTGTGGACAGCTCCAAGGCAGAGGAAGGGGCAGGCAGTAACACAGGCTGGCTAGCTCTTGTGCGCGCACCATGGGAAGGAACTGAGGTGCCCTTGCCAATGGCCACCCTTGTTCTCCCCTCTCATTCAGGCAGGGGCGGTGCTGCAGAAGCTGAAAGGCAAGCCGCTCCACTTCCGCTTAATCCGGTGGAAGTGGCACGACGGAGGGATGTACAAACCCTTGTTGCCCTACCTGAAAGTCCTGAGGGAGAAAGTTTCCGGCTTCCAGCTCCAGTATGAGCACAGATGCAAAGAGGAGAAGGAGGACCGGTGCCTGCAGGGGGGCAGGTAGGGCCCAATGGGACCAATGAACACAGCGCAAGGTGGCAGCAAGTAATCAATGTGGGCACCCATCAAGGGGGAGAGCAGGACTGGTGCATGTTGGGCCACAGCAAAAGACCTTCATCGGTAACAACAGTGGAGCTGTCTACAGGCTCCCAGCCTAATGCTATTAACCCCTTTCTACCCAGGCTGCTGTACAACTTGCACTACCTGGGCCAAGCCAATGTAGGAAGGGTAAGCATGTGAATCTTATGGAGTGATGAGGAAGGTTCCTGTTTTCCTGAGCATGTTCAATGTTTTAATATTTTTCCCCCAATCTGCTTTTAGTATGGTGGCAAAGAGGTGTTGGACCAGGGTATACCCATGGTGTTAGAACAACACTTACCGCCCCAGGTAAGTTCCCAGTTGTGACCTTGAGAGAATGAGAGAGAGGGGCTGGCATCATTCTGGGGCAGAGATGGATGATGTGTGGGTGTCTTTTTAAGGGTTTATCTCGACTGAGTTTCCCTGGCTGCTAAGAGCTAGGGATTTGCCCTGCAACTCCTAATTTGAGGGTTCTTCTTGTCAGACCTCTTCACACCTCTTCATCCTTTTCTCCTTTCCTGCATAGTAGCACACCAGCCCTGTCCACTTTCTGGTAGTCGGATACAAATTCTAAAGGCTCAAAGTGGTCACTCCATTTATACCAGTTATACCAAAACTGGCTCATGTGGCCTGATTGTCAGGGCTGTGGTCCATAAGAATGACTGCCCCTTCTTCAGGGAAGTACTGAAGTGCATTCTTAAATCTTGTTCAAGTTGGTACAATTTAAGTTTCTGTTTAAGTTCTACCCTGATTTGGGGCCCCATGATTTGCAAAGTCTTTCTTCTCTGGAGAAATGCAGTGTCAATTCAATCTGCCTCATTCATGAGAAGTGAAGAGCTGCATCTAGGTGAGAAGTGTGAAGCTCTGCAGATTTAGCCCTGCTGAGAGCAGTTGGCCTAAGGTAGCAGGAGCTGCTGGGAAAAGTGTAAACCACGAGAGACTTTTTCATTTCAGAGCACAGAAACATTTAAAAGCTCTTACACTGCCCAGATTCTAAGGGCAAAGCATCCTTCTCTCAAGTGTTTCCATTTGCAAACAATGGATCACTCTGATCATAGGTTAGAGTGAAAACACAGCCTAGAATAGAAGGTTAGGGTCACTTCTGGAGAGGGTCGTGACGTCCTTGGTATTGTAGCGAGGGCTGGCTTTCCCTTCACTTGTGCATCCCTTGATACTACAGCTGCTAGAAGGGATGCACAATTCCTGTTAGAGCCTAGGATAAGTTTTCTGCTTTTGTATGTGAGTGGCAATGCTGGCATTTGCTAAGACAAGAGAGGTAGTTGGCTTTGTTGATCAGAAGTCAGGCAGATGGCAGAGTAAATTTGCACCTTGTAGACTAAATCAGAGGTGTGCCACTTAAAAAGGTTTATGCTATACAGCAATGATTTAGTCAATAATTTGCTAAGAAGCCAAGTCTATCTAGCATGAAGGGGGGTGTGTGTGTGTTGTATACACGCACATACAGGGGGTGTGTGCTTATACATGCACATGCATGCACAAGAGAGCTTGGAAAAGAGGGGAAGGGGATTAGAGTGGCACCCGGGGAGGATGTGGGGTTAATTTGTGACATGCCTGCCAAAAAGGTTGGCCCCCACTGCCACAGGAATGCTGGAGAGTAATCCCATGGCTGAGTCCAGTGAACAGACCCTGAATAAATGGACTTTGTGTCTGGAGAAGGAGAGAGATGGTCTGAATGAGAATCAGCCCCAGCTCTATTTATACTAACGCTTCGATCCAACAAGCCTGGTGTTTGGGTAACAGGTGTACCAGTGTTGGCATTTACGTTAGGAAAGGGAGACTTTTGAAGCTGCCACTGCAACTTTGTAAGGTATGTGTAGGAAGGGCTCAGTTCTGTCCGTGCTTTCCTTTCACCCTGGCTTCTGGTTCATTTTGTCCTGGCTAGTGTGATCAAGAAGCTTCCCCAGCGATTTTAGATTCTAGAAGGAATTGTGGTAGCAGAACAGAAAAGTTTAGGGGAAATGCAGTGATCTGCACAAGGGCACTTAATCAGCTTGGCAAATCTGCAGATTTGTGTCCTTAGTCAATGACTGGTTTGGGCCCCATTCTCTGTTGCCCTACTGCTTGTAAAGATTTAAAATGCTGCCACACCAAAATGGGTGGTGCTTAACATGCCTTAAAGGCTGGTGGAAAGATGGACTGCACCTCTGAAATGGGGCCTCTGAGTTTCGCAGCAGGAAAACCTAAGCATTTCCCTCACCCACCTCTGCCCATCTAGACCTGAAGCTTCCTCCACTGTTTCCAGCTTGGGCTCCCCCCGAGCAAGTCTAACAGATGACGTTTGTGTGGCCGTTTTGTGATGCTGACAAATCTCCAGCAGAGACTAGACTTACTGGGATCATTTGCCATCACCACCTCTTGAATTTGAAGCAAAATCTGAACAGCAGAAAAGTTCATTTACCATAACCTGCACCAATCCGCCCTTTGTCACCAGCTGTGGAAGGCTTCTGTATAATATATAGCACCTCCTAGTGAATTTTTCTCTTGCTCATGTCTTTATTAAATGCAACACCAAAAAGCTGTGATTGTTTTCTGTTTGTTTGTTCAGGAAGTTTTATTTGATGTGAAAGAAACTGAAGTCCTCATACAAGAGAGAACTTCTTCCAAGGTGAGTTGAGTTGAGCTGAAATCTACCAAGACACTTTAGTTTGTATAAAAGTAGGTGTGCATCTGTCAGGCTTCGTGTAGTGTGGTTTTGCTTTGTTCTGTGTTTAGTTTTTGCTTCTCGGCCTCTTGAAGGCTCAGATCAAGTGTACTGACTGGACTTCTCTGTACATGATGGCGTTGGACAATGAGAACTGCTTTGCTGCGTATGTATGCTCACGGCTGCTCTGACTTCTCTATGGACTACAGAAAGTCTCGCAAGCTGTATTCTTGCAGTGGTTCATTTAAGCCCAGAATGAGTGCACAGACTGTAGATCTATAGATATTTGACTGGATTCAGGATCCTGCATTGTCACAGCCTTGTTTCTCATCACATCTTTCTCCTGACTTGCACAATAGGTTCTGCTCCACTACCCTTATCCAGAGATCTCCTGTGTGGGTCGGCGTTTGGACAATAGCAATCTCTTTGCCTTCTGTGTTGCGTAAGTGTCATTTGAGGATAAAGTGGGTGTCATGTTCCAGTGACCGAGCTCCTGAATTCATTAGAGTTTTATGCAGAGCATTAAACAAGTCTCAAATAAAGAATAAACTTGGAGGTATTTTGAAAGATTTGGATCTGGAATGCTTAGCTCGAATGTGTAGCAATCGGTCAAAAGGGATGTGCCAGGCCAGGGTCTCGTATGTACCTACCAGGGCTGTCAATTCAACTTTTAATGCCAAGGGAGTGTCTGGCAGAGGCTGCATAAGGGGACAAGCTCTCAAGAGGGTTGTAATTTACCCTAACTACCATACGGACCCCCTGGCCTTGTTGTAATGATCACAAGCAGACAGATACATTGGAGGTCGTGAGCCTGGGCTGTAATGCCCCATTTTAAGCATCACTGTGTGTTAGCAAAATGAATTTTGCCCATTGATGGGGATTTTCCTTATTCAGGGTTTCACCAGAGATGCCTGAACAAAGTACCTTTGCCTGCCTTGTGTTTGAATCCAATTCTCAGGAAGAATGTGAAGAAATCATCAAGAGAATTGGTAAGCCAAGGTTTTACTGCTTTAGCTATCAGTTCAACAAAGTGGAACAGAAAGAATTTCCACCACTATCTGCCACATGCAGACACCTACTTCCACCGTGTTTCGCTGAGGTCTTATTAGCTTGGGTACATACAATGGAATAGTTTTTAATGTCCACCAAAGAAACTTTTAGCACCTCCTAGTAATTTGATTTTAGAATGGAAGATATGCTGGTGTTTCACCATCTCTAAATCAATGATGTTCAATAGTATTTCAAAAGATCAGTGTTTTAAAAGGTATTTTTTCCATTGGAAGGTCAGCCTCTCGCTTCAAGATATGACTAAAAGTAAGTTACGAAACAGGTGTAAAAATTCTAAGGTTACCATATCTCAAAATACTTTCTTTGGGTGTTTCACATAGCTGTAAAAGCTCCCCATTTTTAATATATTAATCTATACAACACTCATGAGGTAGAAATACTTTTATCCCCATTTTACAGATGGGGAGTTGAGGCACAGCAAGACTTACCAGGTCACACAGAGGAGGATGTTCTGAAGCAGAAACTTAACTCTTGCAAGTCCTAAGATAGTGCTTTAAACATTGGACCACCCTTAACAATGGAATAAAATAGTCAAGATGGTAATATTCTGTCTGCTTAACTTTTTGCACTTAAGACTCAAGTGGTTTAGCTTTGGAAGTCTGGATGCAAGGATGTTATTCCCTAAGCATCTTAAGATGTGTGGACATTTCAGTTTGGTGCCCTTGCAAAATAGCTGAGAGTCAGGGTGAGAGAGCAAGATGGCTGCAACAGCTATAAAGTCAACTGTTTTATTTGTGAGAAATGGTAATGCACCCCAAACTAGTTTTACAGGAGGCAAAGTGTGCAGGGGGTGTTGCCCTCAGTGTGGGAGTCATTGGTAATGCATGCTTGTTCCCTTAGCTGCTGGATTTAAACATACTGAATGGTTTGTCTGATGAGAAAGGAAAGTGATGGCTCTAGCTATGAGCTTCCTCCAGGCATGCTGCTGACCCAGATTTGGAGCCTTCCTGACAGCCCAACTTTGTCAGCTGTTTGAGACCCTACCAACTCAGGTCTTAAGACTAAGATGCTATTTCCTACTGTTCTCCGTGGACTGGCTGTAGTGCTTTATTTTTTAACATTGTGGAAAGAAATATTTCAAATGCATCACATCTTTGAGTCACTCTTAAAGCTGATGCTGGAACCTGCACTTTTGTATAAAATCATTTTGTTCTTAAAATGCAGTCTCTTTTTTATGGAGAGCTTTACTGAAAACTTTTGAAGCTTGCTTGGAATAAATCAAGTGGAAAATTACTTGAGCTATTCCTTGCTTCCATTTTATTCTTCTAAGGCACATCCTGTATATTTAAAACTGGGATACTCTATTTACAACTGCTGAGGAAAAGACTTGGTAAGATTGAAATTACAGCTAATATTAAGTCTCACTAAACACTGTCTTAGAGTTAATCATCTGGTAACCATAGCTTAAGTATGCACTCAAAAGTTAAGACTGTCCTTTGTGGACAGTTAGATTCATAGCAGCTTATTCTTGTTACTTTCTCCTCCTCCACCCCCTTGAACAGATCAGAAAGAGCTCGAGTTACTCTATGCCTATATACCTTTTCCTTTTTATAGCTTTAAGTGCAAATTGTCCTCTTTCCATGGACAGGTTCAAAACCTGAACTGAGCCCAAATAGAACTTTGCCTGTTTATTAAAGCTTGCTCACACAGCTGCATGACTCAGAATTGAAAGGCTCTAGGCTCCCTCAGAAGTGCCTCAAAACCCCTAAAAAAAAGTTCCATCATTTTTCAAGACAAAACTGCTATTATTCAGTGTAGATGCTTTCATGTCAATAGGCTTTCCTAGTCTCTCATCCTTAAAATTGAGGCTTCTTCAAGCTTACTACATAGTGCATCTTATGTGGAGCAGCTATACTTGCGCTGGTTTCCCCTCCTCCTCTTAAAAAACACAAGAACTTAAAAGCCTGAAAATAGACTTAAATATTCAGCTTTAGTAAGTTAAGGCATCAGTATGCTGAAACCTCATCTCAGTATTTGCTACCTCGAGCTTAGAGACAGTGGAGGGGGGGGAAAAGAAGGGATAGCTAACAACCCTGACCTTCAAAAAGCAACCAGAGGGTACAGCCCTAAGCTTCCCCTTTAGTTAGTCATGCAGTAAGCTACGCTAGTAGTTAGCAAATCCAAGTCCTACACCCTTACTCTCCCCTGCACAGCAAACACAAAAAAAACCCCAAAAGAGGTGCTTCCTAGAACACTTTACGCAATGAAGAGCCAGCTTATTAACTTAGCCCCATGACACACCAATGACACAACTCCTCACATGTGAATGTAAAACATTTAATTTAAAAATGTTGACACTACAATATATAAAATAGCTATTATAAATGCACATAGTGTATTCTATAGCTGCCAGGTTTACTTTTTTCTTTTTTTTTTTTTTTTTAGGAAACTGTAAGTTACACTGTGGTTAAGACTTGTAGTTGCACCCTCTGAAAAAGTCCACATTCTATCACAGTGATGTATGGTCAGACTTAACAGCCCCAATTGTTAAACACTTGGATCAAGTCATAACCAGTTTTATTGCAAAAGGACCCTGTACACATTTATATCAATTCTAGTACCTTACAAGTTTAGCTACCCAACAAGTCATTAACATACAGAAACATGCATGAGAAGCAAGAAAGATCACCCATCCCTTCTGCATATTAGCAACTTGTCACTTCTGAGCAACAAGGCTCACATCACTGAGGTTTATGTGAACAGTCACTTTGAGCATTCATCCTGAGTGAAAGATGGAATGACTTAAGTACAAATGCAACATATTATAAACAATTTCTTACAAAAAAAAGTCACAAATTAAAACCAAAGTATTTTACAGAATTTACTACAAAACACCATAAAAACTGCCTTCACTTAAGCTCTCTCTCCCCGTATCCTGCGAGCCAACTGGATGTCTTTGGGCATGATGGTAACTCTCTTGGCATGGATGGCACACAGGTTCGTATCTTCAAAGAGACCCACCAGATACGCTTCACTAGCCTCCTGTTTCAAGGACACAAGAGGGAGAGAGACTTGTTAGGAGCCTTTAGGAAAAACTGCACCTGCTCTCCAAGCTTCCTCAAATTCCCGACCGAAACAGTAGCAAGCCAGCCGTTCGCAAGTACCTGCAGCGCGCCAATGGCCGCACTCTGGAACCTCAAGTCCGTCTTGAAGTCTTGAGCAATTTCCCTTACCAACCGCTGGAAGGGAAGCTTACGGATCAACAGCTCTGTTGACTTCTGATAACGACGGATCTCGCGGAGGGCCACAGTGCCCGGCCTGGGAGGAAGGAGAGGGAGAACTTTGAGCCCACGTGGCTGCCCGCCAGTTCTCCTGGCGCAGGCTCTGGTGACGAGTGGCGGGGGCGGTTGAGCATGGCCGTCATCAGGGCCACCCACAATTTCCTTACCTGTAGCGATGAGGTTTCTTGACTCCGCCGGTAGAGGGAGCGCTTTTCCTGGCAGCTTTGGTGGCCAGCTGTTTACGTGGAGCTTTCCCCCCAGTGGATTTACGGGCGGTCTGCTTTGTACGAGCCATTGTCCTTCACTTACCTGGAGGAAAGGAGATGGGTGTGAAGCCGATCCCACAGGGATCGCACCCCATACCTCCCCACCCCCAACCGGGATCCTTGCTCACCCACACACCTCCCTTCCCCCACGCCCTGCACAGATGTCCGTGAGCCGCTCCCCGGGGAGCGGAAGGAGTCACACTCACCATCCCCGCCTAACCCGGGCTCTCCCCTCCCCCGCACCCCAGAGGAAGAAGCAGCTGAGTCATGGCCGCTCTGCCCCCCCCCCACCTCCCGGGCCGGGACCCACCGATGGGAGCCGCGATCGCCCCCACCCGGCCGACACCACGCGGCGCTCGGGGCCCCGGTCCACCCCGCGCCGTACCCGGGCCGCACTCACCGCTGGGAGCAGGAGAGGTACCGGCCCTGTCGTCCGCTGAGCGCTGTCCGCGTCCCGCTGCCGCTCGTTCTACCGCCAACAACCCCCTCACTGTGCCCTCCTCGCCGCGGGGACCCGCTTTTTATAGTGGGGGCGGTGCGCGGCGTGCTGACCTCACAATACCTGGAAACGGCGCGCCGGCTTATTGGCCCGCACCTCCGCCGGCGCCATGCCGTCACGGGACACAAAGGCCGTGCTCCGGTTTCTCGCCGCCGATTGGACGCGGCCCCCGCGGCTGATTGGTTGTTAAAGTCGCGTGCCGATTGGCTCTTGTGAGGCAGGAACAAGCCAATCGGAAAAGAGGCTTGGTCTGCCGAGCTGATTGGACGAAACAGAACATGGTTTGGATCCTACCCTTTGTTGCAAAGCTCCACAATGGAAAGTCAATAGGAAGGCAGCGGCTGCGAGTGTCCCAGGCGCAGCTGGGGAGGGTAGGTGGGGGACAGAGAGCTGTGCAGAGCCGTGCTGGTAGGGGCAGTGGGCTGTCTTCGTGTCGGGATCCCGGCAGCCTCGACACTGCCCCGCAAAAATGGACGTTGCCAAAAGTGCATTTAATGTGTCCTGCCAATAGCAGCCCAAACAATTAATAATGAATTAACTTCGGGTTCTAGAGCGTTTTGCAGGCGCATCTCTCTAATTAGGAACGGTTTTTGTCGGTTTTTTTCCCCCTGTTAATCGTTTCATCTCACATGGGCCAGTATCTCGGGTCAGGGCTGGTGGGAAATTGAAATCTTTCAACTCCACTAAATACCTTGAATTTGGAAAGTGTTTTTAAAGGACTAACCCTGGGAAATTATCAATACTGCCTGAAAAAATAAGAGTGCTCCTTATTAATGGGCACAAGGGGTGACCATATTATTATTATTTTTAAAGGCTGTTAATAATATAATGAGTTTAATATCATACTTCATAGAGCAAGCCAGGTTCTGGCAAATATTTATAGATGAAAATTTAACCCAATATGGTTCTGATTAAATTCACCCTAGAGTTTACTGAAGGATTGAGGCCAGGTATATTGCAACAACTTTCATGAACTATACATCACTCTAATTAAGTCCCATAATGCCTTTCACAAACTTAATAACATACGTTTCCCATATCAGTTTTCATATAAAAGGTATATATTAAGCACATGTGTGTGTATACATGGGGATATATATGCACATATGTGTGTGTGTAATCATATGAACAGTATATAAGTATATATATGTGTGTGTCTATATAACAATGCAATCATTATAACTATAGATTATATAAGCATCGACCCATAGAAACAATGTAATCATTATAACATATGTATTATATGCAGACATATCATACCTGTATAGTCATTGCCCATGTCCTGAACAGAGGTACACCACTTTATCAAATAAGAGCTATAATTTAACTAAACATAATATAGTAGCTAGAAAAAGTCATAGAGCTGTATTCCAAACTTCAGCTGCAATTCTAGTAACACATGCAGGTTTAATCCCATTCAAGTGAATAGGCAACATTTGACCCGTATTAGGATAAATAGTTGTTCAATTATTGACTTTAGGGAGGCTAGGAATCCATCAATAAAAGGGTTTATGTGCTTAAAGTTAAGTTTTTGGGTAAGTCTTTGCAGAATGGAAGACCTCACACTCACTAAGGATGTGTGAACCAAGTAATCAACATTATTGCAAAAGATTGAAATAAAATAAACTAAAATATGCACTCCTTGTGACTGGAAAACACAGCTGCAAAGTTGAGTGTAAATACATCAGTAAAATGTAAGATTGTATCTTGCCAGTATCAAGGATTACATAGGACTAAATGTAACCATTTTCATGTGCACCAACAGATGGAGAAAATTTTGCAGTCCTTTCTTCAATGGGAGCAGGAATAAGACGAGCATGATCAGGCCCCTGCAGCTCCCATGGATCATAGCAGTGTTTACAGCTCATGAAAGAACAAAACGAAAATGCCTTTCTAATATTGATTCTTGCAAGCAACTGTGTGTTTGCAAAGTGTCCATTTAAAACACAACTAAAGCTTCATTGATTACAAACAAGTGAAGGGCAGAATCAGTTCATGAGAGCTTTGGGTTACACAGCATTGCTGCACACATGAAGGTCTGTGTCTTGCTTTGTAGCCTGTTATGGGCAGTTCAAGCCGTGTATACTGACATGGTGCGACAGGATACATCACATGCTCCAGGGGACAGACTACTGTCTGGACATATGTGCATCCTTTCCACCTAACTTCTTCCCTCTGTTTACTTTTCTCTGGGGTTTGTATATAAAGGCAGTTCCTGATGAAAGCAAATTGCAATACATACAGCATTCAGTAATTAAATGATGGTAATTAGCCTGTACAATAGGGCAGTGTATTTGCTGACATTTTGGAACCAGGACCTATCAAACACTCCATTTCACCCAAATCCCAGACTGAAAGCAGGAGCCCATTTTAATTTGACTGACTTGAAAATACGGAGAAAATGAAGAAACTAGCCTTCCAGAACCTTTCACAGTTTAAATGCTTCCTGATGGCCACTGGTTAATCCCCCTGCTGCTTCTTTTAAACAAGGTGATGCCCTGCTAACAATACAAAAAAGGCAGTGCTTAACTTTCATTAATTAGAGTTCAAATGCCTTGTTCCTCAATATTTTTATTAGTAATGATGAATGCTTTGGCCTCTAATTGTAGGGATACTTTCATAACTTTTTGTTCTCATTTACTTTGGACTGGAGAAAAACTACTCTGGCTGTTATAGAAAACAAAACTAAAGCAATGAGAGGCAAGCATATGTGCAAAATACCAAAGAAAGTGTATACATGTAGATACACATCTACAATATGCAAATACACGTAAGAGAGACAAGAGTGCAGACTAGTCAAATTAACCAGGCATGTGGCTAACTTTGCTGAGGTGCCATTCACAGTACATTCTGGGTTTTCCTCACTGGGAAATGGAACAGAACTATCAAAGGGAACAAGTATGCTACCAGGTCTAGTTGGTCTAAAAGGCAGTGTACATAGCTTAAAAGCATTGGTTTTCAAACAAGAGTGCATGAAGCATTCTCTGACAGACGGTGGAGCTGACAAGTCATGTGATATTGGGTTTTCCTTCCTATTTTTTGTTGCTAAATTGCTTTAAAATAGGGGTAAAAATAGATTAGCATTTCCACTGTTGCTTTTGAATGTAAACAAATGTAGCACAGGCAAGAACTTGAGATAATTATGAATAGGAAGCTAGCTTTGTTAAACAATAACTAAATGTGATCCACACTGAACAGTTTGAAATTCTTTGGCTTGAAAACAGCAAGTATCACATTGGTCTTAAGTGGAGGTAACCAAGTATATCTATATACTATACACAAAGTCTACTTCATTTTCAGGGATGTTATGACAATTTAATAATACAATATTTCTTGCTTCTACAGTCTCAGCTCTTATGCTGCTTTTATATGTGTGTGGCAGGCTTGTACGGTGCTACTACTATTTTATCTTATCCTGGAAAGGCAGGGGAAGAAGTCATTAAACTAGTTCTATATAATTGCATCCACATCCTAAGCATTGTATCAAGATATGTTTCAGTAACAAATCAATCAATGAATCTTGCCCCTCACCGAAATGTAGGAAGATACAAAACCTGTGCATGAGCTAAGCCTAAGTCTTGAGAATATTTTAAAATCCATGCATAATAGCTAAGTTAAAATGATAGGTGTTCATCTCACTGTAAATCCTGCTGGTCTTCCCCAATGCTGTAAACATAGTCCTATGAGCTAATAAAAAAGTAACAACCTGAGCCTGAGATCAAAGTACTGTAAACAAAGGTAGGTAGATAGATATTAATATCCATCTATAGATGAGATATAAATATCTATACATAGCTAGATGCTGCAAAGGCTTACATACCTATACAGATCTATAGATATACCTGCATCTATATCTAGATCTACATACATATATAAGCCTTTGTTGGCAGCACTCTATATATTTCTATATCTTCTCCCATGGGAGAAGATGTTAACTTCAAAAGCTCTTCAGGTTTGGATGTGTAAAATCCCATTGATGTAACTTCTTCAGGGAAGAGCTTTTTTTTTTCCAGGCAAGGGCTAACTACTCGGAGGCACTTTCTTGCATCCCACTTCCTTGCTTCTCCTCCTCCTCCCACAATAGCACGCTATTAATCACTGGCTCTTCCTGGCCCCATGTCGCCATGCTGCATTAGGGTAGGTTGGGGACCATAGGTCTGGGCAGGCCAGAATCAAGGGGTGCTGTACGCTGTGCTGGAATGCCCTTGCATTTCTTGGGAGCATCCGAGTGATGACATTCCCCAGCCCCCTGCAATGCCTCATGCCCGGGGGTCCCCACAAAAATGCCACATGCCCCTAAAACGTCCCCAAAGGCTGAGTCCTCTCCTGAATGTACAGTAGGGTGATGCGGGGGTGGGATATGAGGGCGGGGGGCTGAGGCTGCCTGGTTGCTAACCAGCCTGCTTTCAATACAGGGGATCAGCGAGCACTGCAGTGCCAGCCTGGCTCTTCACAGCCCTGGCCTCCGATGCGGGCTGCCGGCGCGGATCCTCGCCGCCTAAGCGATGTCCATCCAGGCACCTGGGGCAACAGGACTACGAGCCCCATCATGCGCCGCGCCGGACAGGATCCGGGGCAGCAGCCGCGGGGCGCTGCTGGGAGTTGTAGTCCGCCAGGCCGGAACCGGTGTCCCGGGTCGGCGGAGCTGGCGCGACGGCGCGGACTACAAGTCCCATCCTGCCCCGCGCCACCGGGGCGGCAATGGCGGCGGCGGCGCCTGCGCGATGCGGTCTCCGTGCGGACCGCGCAGAGTGAATAATAAAGGTCTCCTCGGCGGTAGCTGCGGCGGCGGCGGACGAAGCAGCGCCAAGCAGGAGCATGTCGAAGGGCCCGGTGGCGAGCGGCCCTCCCGCGGCCGGGCCAGCGGCCCCCGCCAGCGCGCTGCAGGCGCAGCCCGAGAAACCGCAGCACTAC
>NW_017728928.1:12515447-12523235 GCF_001723895.1 Crocodylus porosus
CCCCCCGCGCACACCCACACGCGCTGACCATGATGCACCACGCGCCCAACGGCCGCCCGCGCTGCCTTCCCCACAACGAGGCTGCTGGCGGGGGGCCACGCCCCCCGCAGGAGGCCATGTCACCCCTGGTGCTGTGTGGTGGCACCTCCTTGTGGTGGAGCCTTGCAGCCCCAGCCCGTGTTTCCTGCTCCCCGGCCGCTGCATGGAGCGTGCGGGGGCCCCTCGCGGTGTGTATACATGTGTACAAGGGCTAGGACACGTTACTCACCTGTGTCATGGAAGACCCCTGCCTTGCGTGACCCCTGGCAAAACATGGCCTCTGTGGAAAGAGCATGTCTGCGCCCAAAGGGGAGATGTGCAGCTGGTACCAACATGTGTTTGTGCCCTGGGGCAGAGCTCTTCCTGGGTCCCCGTCAGGGAGCTGCCGCTGCATGCAGATGTCATGTGTGGGAAGCTTTTCGGGTGTCTCCCTCCCTGGAGGGATGGGTGCCGGCGTGTGCTGCTTCCTTGTCTTCTCCTGTCCCATGTTGAGCGTGAAGGAAATGTTGGTGGCATGTGTTTGCATCCGTGACACGAGCTGGGGCCTCCACGTGGGGAAATCTCCCCTGCGCCAAGCAGCAGAGAGGGCTACCGTGTTGTTTCTTGTGGCGTTCTGGAGACATGGCCTTTTGCGTTTGCATGGCATCCCCTTGGTGTCCCAAGGGTTTGGGTTGGAAGTGGTGGCAGTAAAGTGAAATTGAAAAAAAGGTGGTGGGAGGAGTATGGAAGGGTTGAGAGTGGTAGGAACATCTTTGTGAAGGGGCAGTTGGTGATGGGGAGGAGGAGGACAGGCCTATCTCAGATAGTTCTTGCGTCTCCTCTTGAAAAACATGAGATTGGACCCCTGCCACGCAAAGAAAATATCAGTGAATTTCATCACCTTTGTCACTGGAGGGTGTTGTCCACAGAGGAAAGAAACAGCAGAAGAAACTACTCCCATCATTTGTGTGTCACTAGGCCCCCGCGCTCAGTCCTAGAAGAAGGAGCACGTGATTATGTTTTCTACATGTGGCTTTTTCCCTTAAGAATAATGGTCGATCTTGTTCTGCTCGAAAATAGGACTTTGCATTTCTGTAGCTGCGTCCAGCCAGTGAATGTAAAATGTGTCCCAAGGATTAAGCCATGCAATGCCTGCTTTTGTTGCAGGGGAATGAACTGAAGCAAACCAATTATAAATAACTTGCCCTCAAGAAACTATACAGTGAGTCTTTAGCAGAGTTGGGAGCAGAACTGTAAGGGTGCTACCTCACAGTCGCTTCCAACATCCCCTCAATTTCTATTTTCCAGCCGTAGTGTGCAGGGTATTGACTGGTCACATTGCACTAGTTGTCCTCTTTTCTAGCTGCGTCTCTAGAGCCTGGAAGTCTGCAGGATCATCTGGAAACAAGGCGAATCCAGTTAAGCTCTGTCCCCTAGGGCCATTCCTGCAGAAGGGAAGGAGAGTGTGATTCACTTCAAGTGGAGGACAGAACTCTTACCTGAGAGGCAGATAACTATTTGTATATTGTCCATCTGTGAAAGCAACTGTAGATATCTGACAATTGTCATAGGAGTGGTGAAAGTCTGCATGACTGTGGATGGATGCGTCTTGGGACTATTAGCGTGAGATCCATACTGTGGAAGTGTTTGCAAATGTTTGCACTAGCCATCATCTCAGGAACTTTTTTTTTTTAGTATAATGCAAGAAATGTTGTTTACTTCTCTTCGTGTTAACAACTTCCGTGCTGTTAATATTTCAATCTTTTCTTCTCCCCCTCTTGTTAATTTTATTTCTATAAAATGGCATTACAGTTGTAACTAAATGCAGCTAGAATTATTTAGCTACATCCTTTGCTGTCTTCTGGGAATCCCTGTCTCGGAGAATTTTTGGTTGTGTTTGTTAGGAATTGTCCCAGTTTCCTTATTAGTATAATTTTCTAAATTGCTGGCAATATTCCCATGGGATCTTATTTACTTTGTACTGCAGTCTTATATCTAGAGTGGAAATCCTTTCTATTTGCTCTAGAACACCAGCAAAAGAGAGCATGAAATGACAGTTGTTGCTTATATTCCATATCTCCAGCTCCCCGTATTGTGTTAAGTGACTGAGATCCTTATAGAATCATAGATTTGACATTGGGGACACATGTAATATATCAATATAACTGGATACTTTTGGAAACAAAGTATATATGGCAAGCTTCCCTAACTGAGCTTGAGATGCTATGGGCTATGGTTGTCTTCCTGCCAAACACGGGCTGCTGAAACACAAGTCCCCATTCACTTGTTCCCAATTGGTGTGTACAGAAAGGTGGTAAATAAGCAGCAGAGATGTGTTCACACCAGTTGTGTGCAGTGTAGATGGCTTAGAGAGGTCTGGAGTGCACATTCATGTTTTTCCTTTGGGAATCGGGTCTCCTGCTTATTTAATAAGATTTCTTAACACTGACTGCAGAAGTCCAGTTAGTAGTAAATTTTAAAGTGCTTCTCTCTGAGCTAATTAAATGGAAAGTCTTTGTTTAGGTGGGGGGTTCCTTTTAATACTGCTCTCAATGCAAGAGTTGGATGGTGTCACTGTGTTGATCAGAGTGCAAAGACGCACTTGAACAAAGAGGTTTTCATGCATGTCTGCTTGACCTGGATATGTGTCATTGAGGTGTTTCACCTATCTGCATTGATTGTTGCTGTTTGCAGAGGGAAAATGATCTCAGTGTGTCATTCCAAAAATCAGCTAAAAGTTGCACATTTGTGTTTTTGTATTGTTTCTTATGATTACTATCTGGTACAATTATCTTTTCAAGTTTGTCTTTAATGTGTTACCTTCAAATCCAAATAGAGGCTGGGTTCAAAGAAACTGAAAGCGAGGGATCAGTTGTCTTATCTGGCATAATGTATTGAAGGTTTTGTTTTGATTGAGCACGCCTCTCTCTTCCAGTGGGACATAGCTGATACTGGTTAACTTTCAGTAGTATTGAACTTTAATTGTGTGATAAAGTTTACGTCCTGTGGTGGACTTTTCATCCATCTCTTAAAGTTCAGAAAAAATGAACATGGATCAGTATTTCTTCAGTATGCATTCATCTGAGTACCAGATAGCTTGGTTTCTTGCTATGTTATCAAACTCTCAGATGAGGGTGAATTAACCCATTTGGTGAGAATTGAAAAGGTATATTTTATTATGTTCTCTTTTTTTTTTTTTCCTTTCTCTCTCTCTCTCTCTCTCTCTCTCTGGATGATGACCCCATTTTCCATCCTAATCCCCAAAGTGAATTTTGCACAGAGAGAAAATGATTGTTTCCTGGTTTAGGTTGTAAACTTTTAGGGCAATAGCTTGCATGTACATTTTCATCACTAAATTAACCCAGATTATCTACATGCAGGTTAACTCAAGAGAAGTAGCTGGTATCACATGAGAACAGACACCTGGTAAAACGTGTACTAGTAAGGCCTGTAGGAGAACATCCCATGATTCTTAGTACTACTGCGGGATGAGCTATATAAGGAATGTTTTTCAGTCTATTGTGAAAGAAATGATCTGTTCTTCTGCGGAAATGCTGGAATTGCGGGGTGGCACTGGAAGACTAACAATACTCGTGGATGCAGACTAGCACTAGAGTGGTTGTGTTCAAAACAGAAGCGTTGTGTTACTCATGCTTTGATTTATACCTCCTTATGGATCAGTCAACTTGAGGTTAAAAGCACCACCACACTTGAGTTGAAGGGTTTTGGGTGGGGATAGAAGTCAAATTTGGGGCAACACCCAATCTTACAAGTCAAATTAACTTTACAGTAAAGACCAGTTCTGTGTCTTTGCATGTGTTTGCACAGACCCTGTACACTGGGTTCCCAAACTTGACTATGGCCCCTGGGTACTACGGCTATATAAATATTAAGTTAAAGGAGGAAATTTGATCCTGCTGTTTTTATGGGGGCCTGGATTTCCTCTGAACAACAGGGCAAATACTTTGTCTTACCCTACCTAAAATTTTACATTTAAATTCATAGTCATAAATAACAACACTTTAAAAAGGAGTCTGAAGCATTTGTGGTGGTTGGGCCCTCAAGATTTAAGACCACGATCATACCATAATTCTTATCGCTGGACAGAGATGACAGGGTGAACAAGCTGTGTAAATAGGTCTGACTTCATACGTGCAGACTTTCTGTCTCTGGAAATACGATTAAAAATCAGCAGTGTGTTAGATTTATACTTTCAGATACATTATTACCTTCAGTGGACTGCCTTTTCCTCTGGACCCCTTAGTTTTATCTTACGAGCAGGTCTGGACTGGCAGTTGTCCTCTTAGAATACCTGAAAAGGGATCCTTACTCTTCTTGAGCAGCTAGTTTAGACTGTTTCCCCCCAGACTTAACCATTTGTATTCTTTTCAAACCAATCAAACTCGAAAAATAACAAATGATTGGTCTAAGTCTTCTCTGTCTTGTTACGCCCTTTCAGTCTATACAGTTTTCTAGGCTGATGCTGCTATAGCAGCAGAATCTGGCCTTGTTTAAAAGAGAGAGACATTTTCAGGGCAGCTTTCCAACTCACTGATCACTCAGGCCATTTGGGAGAAACCAGAATGCCTATTGTTAGTACGTTCAACACAAGGAACCACCAGCAGTATCTGCTACATTATGTTACCTGTAATTGTCTATTTACATTATTAGACAAGTGCAGGCTGGTTTATTGGCTGGCTGAGCCTTGCTGAATTGTTATTAGGAAGTGGGACTAGTAACTAGAAGGTAGAAATGTGAAGTTTGGAACGGTTACAAGAATGGGTGCATTCACAGTGTACATTTACCAAAGAGAATGTATACAGAGGCAGGCTGGAAACCAAGAGTCTAGACCTTATGCTTTCTTAGAAGACTAGAGTTGAAGTCCACTCTTTTTTGTGGAGGATTTTGGCCCTGATTCCACTTTAGGGTTGGAGTCAGTGGGGCTTCCTGGAGAAGGACTGCTGCACCTGACTGATCCCCACTGATTTATTCTGAGCCCAATCCCATCGACTTAAATCATGCTGTAGGATCAAACCCTTGTTTCGGAGGGTCTCTTGATTATTCTTGGTGTGGTTCTTTTAGATGTCATGTCAACATCTCAGAATTGTCAAAGGGTTTGCGTTGCGGTGACTCCTGTATTGGAGGTGCCCTGTGTACTAACTTGGTGGAGAGGACAGACCTTCCATTTCACATAGGATTCCTAAATTTCAACATTTGGGTTTATTTTGAGTAGGTAGGAAACTGAAAATTTTAAACATTTCTGTGAAATAAATACTGTGTGAGAGAATTAAAAAAATAAAGCAAATTATATATATTTGTTTCAAACCAACAGCCAACATGTTTAGTCTTGAAAGCATTGAAGCGGATGTTTTGACTTGTCTGAACCTTTTGTTTGCTTGCTTTATTTGGAAGTGAAATTCTAGCAAAATTATTAACATTTTTAATGGAGCTGTATGTTTTGTTAAGCATTGCCACTGCTGAAATGGTGCATTCCTCCAAAATATGGCTCCTTTGAAGTCTTCTGTGTTGTTAGGATGTGTGCCCCATTGGCAGAACGAAGACCTACTTTTATATTAAAGTTCTGTTTATTGTGGAACATGTATGTTTCTTGCCAGCATATGTTTCTTTTACACTTCTGAAAAGTTTGAACCTGCTTCCATCTTCTCCCATTTGTACGTGTTGAACTGATAAGCTTTGCAGTCTCAGTTTTTTTTCTCTGTCAAGAATTATGGTTTAACTTAGCATGTTTTTAATCCTACATGATACAAAATCGTTTCAAGAATGTATCAAAAAAGCAATTTTACATGGGTATAGAACTTTTTTTGGGTAAACGTCTTGCAGTTGCATGGTTTTCTTTGACTGGGCATACCTGTCCAGCCCTACTCTTGTCTTATGCAGAGCCATGAGAGAGAACTCCATTACGTATGCTGGGATTCCTATGGTAGCTGATGGGGAAGAGGGGGATTCACTAACTTCACTTCCTGGGAAGCTCTTTTTTTTTTCTCTTTGATTTTAAACCTCATGAAATAGGAAGGTGAAGACATTCACTGCACTCTTGGTACTTTCCGAACACCTATTCATGATTACAAGTTTAAATGCATGCTGTCATTTTCATACTATAATAATGTGTCTCTCTTCTTGTGTAGTTTGGCCAGTTATGAAATAGTTAACACCATTGACATTTAAATTAGTATCTCCTTGAAATTAATAGTGACCGTTTATACTTAAAGCTGTTTCAGGTGGCCTTATAATTTGCCCAGACTGCATTACATCAGTTTTATTTGATTCATGTTTGAAAGGTTAGTTATAACAGTAAAAGGTTTAGACTTCCTTCAAAAAAAGAAATCTTAGGTTTTGAAGAACAGCGCTGTAGGTAAAAATACTGGCTTGCTAAGCCACCCAAAGCTGGTGCAACTTTACCCCCACTGAAGAGAGTCACAGACCACCAAGAGATATTGAATGGAATGCAGTTTACTGTGCCTGTAGGTAAGAAACTATATATGTATCAGAGAGGAGCTTTTTGTAGGTTCTTGTAAAATCTAATGGCATCCCTAAGTACAATTGATGAGTAAAACTACTAATAAGGTTTTGTGGAGATACCCATAACTTCCATTATTGTCGATAAACGTTACAGAAGTGCCGAGGGGAGAAAGATCCCCAAGACTAGCTGATGAATATCTGAAGAGTCTGAATGAATTATAAAGTCAAGATTATTTTAATGGTTGGGTTTTTTTCTTTTTGATCCAGTTATATTGCATACTAAAGAAGGCTGCCCAGCAATCCATACCAGTGCACTAAGAGAGCTGGTTTTTCTTGAAACCTTCAAAGGACTTTGAGCTATCGGTAAGAACCCTTGGAATTACCATCGTAACACAGAGAAGTAAGCTGTGGGTGAATACTGCAGCACCAGTACTCAAGCCTTGCAGCACCAGAGAGCACAGTGGCACCTTTAAGGATCCTGAAAGCCATACATAATCTGCATATTCATTGATATAGAATTTTTAATTTGGGATAAATGTGGAGCTCTCTTACTCTGTGCTGAAGGTGCTTTCCATGCTTCACAAGACACAGACAAAGTATGATTTGGATGCTGAAGGGAGAGAAATGCCCATTGCAAGGATGATACTGCCTCTCTAAAATCAGCCTCTATATCTGGCTTTATTTTTGTGTGCTGGCCCATGTGATACTGAATGCAGGCTCGCATTCTCTAGGTGATAACAATGTTCTAAGTCAAATCTACAGTCAAAAAAGGTCAGTTCATAACTATAAGCCCATCCAAAGGGGCTGTCACAGATGTGCCCACTATCAGTACATAAAAACAAGGATCTGACATTCAGCCTGGGTTGAAACAACTGGCATTCCTTTCATACAATTTGGATTTTACTGGACTGGAGCCTTGTAAATCAATCATTTCTTGTGGCTTATTTGCCCCTCATTTCTTTTCAGTTGACTATAGTTTTACCATCACAGAAAAACTAATGCTATTTTATGTTGAGGCCAGGCCTGAATGGCCCCCATGACAGGACAGATATCTGCAAACAAGCACTTTCCATCGCCACTCTATTGGCCAATGTGGGTTGGACTTGATGATCTGCTCAGGTCCCTTCTGACCCTACCAACTATGAAACCCAAGAGGGTTGAATGGCAGAAAGTTTCAGCAAAAAAAAAAAAGTTGCACCTACATTGAACACCTTCAAGAGCAAATTGGATGCTTATCTTGCTGGGATCCTATGACCCCAGCTGACTTCCTGCCCTTTGGGCAGGGGGCTG
>NW_017728928.1:12523246-12530933 GCF_001723895.1 Crocodylus porosus
AAGAGTAAATTGGATGCTTATCTTGCTGGGATCCTATGACCCCAGCTGACTTCCTGCCCTTTGGGCAGGGGGCTGGACTCGATGATCTCCCGAGGCCCCTTCCAGCCCTAATGTCTATGAAATTATACCAGTTCAACTGAATTAGCACGACAGCACTGAAAGCTACACCTTTTCTGTAGATCAAGGTAAGGATGAGTGCTCAAGGTCTTCATAATGCAGAGTTCATCCTTGGCCAATAATGATGGAGACTAACAGTGTTTTTTCCCTTGCCAGTGGCCTGGATGGGTATATGACAGGCTTCTTGTAATTGGTTCAGCGTGCTTTTCCAAGCATATGTCCTTTTTCAGTTATTCACTGAGTCTCTCAGCTGTGCCAGTGTTACCCTGTTAGTTGCCTGTCCTTCTTCTGAGCTGATTGTAAGAGAGGACATTCCAAAGTACAGTACCCCACATCTTGCCAGTGCCATTTTGTGTGCCTATCCTGCAGACACTCTCAGCTTTGCTGAAACATATGGGATATTTGATCAGATTTTCACACAATGTTTGGGAATAAACAGCAGCCCCAGAGTAGGCTTAGGTACACAAAATGAGTTGATATATGGTTATTTCACAAAGGAAGCTCCTATGTGGGCACAGCTGTGTTTGTTGTAACTGGTTCAGATGGCAGCAACACAGCATCCAAAATAGTGCTGTGGGCAGGCCTGTATTGTAGTTGCGATTTGGCACTTAGTCACACAAGCAGTAAGTAACTTGTGAGTCCACTTTAATATTAAATGGAGAGATGTTTAAATAGTTTTGTAACACTTCAAATCTAGAGTGTATTTAGGGGCTAAATATATGATTAACGGGCAGAACTTGGAATGCATATCACTCTGATCAACATCCATAGTTATTACTTTAAAAAAAAAGTAGGCTATGTATATGCCAGTCTTCACATGTGGCTTAGTAAGGTAAAATCTTAGAGAAGTGCAGATCCATCTCTTTAAAAATTTTGGAAGATTTGCTGGTGAGAGGCAGGTGGTAGGTATGAGATTCACTGCAAAAAACTGAGTATGCTTCTTTCCTGTTTTGGAACACCCTGCATTTACATTTATTACACTTAAGCTCCAGTACAACTTTGTCACCTGTGATGTGGTCCTTGGACAAATTAGTTAATCATTTGATACTGCAGATGTCCCATCTCTAAAATAGGGAGGACAGCCATTATCTTAGAGAGGTTTTGCAAGGTTTACATTCATCAGTCTATGACACACTTTGAAATACTAAGATCGATATACTATAGAAGGCCAAAATACTATCTTTGGAATACCTGCGGTACTTCCAGCTGTTCCCATCTTAATTCAGGTTTTCCAAAATTGCAGTTTCTGTGGTGGTTTTCATGGTCTGAAGTGTCTATTGGTCTTTAAGTTGGAGACTGCCAGAGTCATTTTACTCATGAACTGCTTTATTTGGTGCAGGTCTAGAAAAAGAAAACTCTCTTCTTTCTACCCACTACTCCTGACACAAAATGTGGGTGTATTTGGTGGGAAGGCTGTTAAGCATACTCTGCATTGATGCAGAATATGCTGCTTTTTAAAAAAATAAAGCATGTATGTAGGTGGATTTGTTTTTAAATCACTAAGATATGCTACGTCAATTGATATAGTAACTGTTTTAAGATGCATGAACTCTTTTTAAAAAAAAAAAAAAAAAAAAAAATCTGGGAGTCTAATAAATCCCCTCAACTTTCACCTTTCTTTATTTGCCTTCAGATTGACAGTATTGTCAAGAGCTAATGGAGAAGGGGAAATCTAACAGCTTTAAAATTACATAGTGCTGTCTGCAGGATGACCTTTTTCCAGCTGATGGTTCAATTTATTTAGGTGATAAAGAAGATACTGAGGCATGTGAAGTCTGTCTTCTTGACAGATGTAAGCTTATTGAAACTCTCCTTCCACGTCCTTTCCCCTACTGTATATGCAGTTTGCCTTTTGTTTGCATAAAGCAGTGGTTCTTAAAGTTGTGTGTGTCAAGCCACCTCTTGTTAGACTCAGGGTACCCTTTGGAAAATGCCAGCTCTTAGCTTTCATTCCTTTTTTTCGACTATGGAAAAATATAAATTGTTCTGTTGCAAACAAACTCAGAAATACCACAGCCAGCCAGAGTGTTTTTGATGCTGTCGATTTTTATTTGATGTCTCATGAATCTTGTGTTTGTACACCTAATAGTACTAATATTGAACAGCACACTTTGGAGGATTTTGCAGCACCGCAGGCTGCCATGGCACTGCAGTTAAGAATCATTATCATAAAGAGATGCATCTTTTTTTCTTTGAGTTTAAATGCTGTGTAATCTTTTCAAGGTTTACAAAATCGCAACAGTCTGAGCATATGAGACGCAAAATTGACTAATAGTTGGTCACAGATCTCCTGAAGGGATGTCTGTAAAAATGGTGTGTGGAAGAGGGGGAGTTCAAAGGCAGTTGTTGGTTTGGTGCAAAAAGTAAAGATCTGACTTTTTGGTTGGTTATACAGAAAAATATCATGATATTCAAATTTAGGGGGAGTCCCAACATAGCTATGTCAGAAATTAACTATTTCAGCTTAATTGTTGCTTTTATATATACATTTATATCAATTAAGAGAGAACATGCCAGCAGTAATGAGGCCATGGAGAAATATGGAAATACTGTATTCACAAGACTTAGCAACTGGTGGAGAATATGGGCAAAATATGCAAAGAACATTTCTTCAACTTACAGTGAAATGTCTGCAAGAAGTTTCCCAGAAACTTTTGGGGTTTTTTGGTCACTATGTGACTTTCAGCTCTGGCCCCATGTCTATATTTTACTAACAGCTCATGCTACAGGGAGCGTGAAAAAATATTATCTTAAAGTGAACTTGATGTAAATGAAGTTCTGGTTAGAGAGCTGCTAACAAGCTTTTCTGGCACAGATATATATGAGCCTCCAGACTGTTCTAATGAAGCTTCTGAGTTAAATGTTAACCAAAGCAAAGTTGGACAGCTCAGTTCTCACCTCTTTCCCTGAACAAGCAAATGGTTATGCTCCCCTTCAGGCTAAAAACTTTACATGTACTGAAGTGAAACCTATGATGGAATATTATTGGTATGCCCCAAATTCTCATCTTTGTAACCTGAAAAGGGAGAAGGGTCAGGTAAGTCATGAAGTCCACTGGGGAGTTTACTATTATCAGACTCCTATGTGGAAGGTCCTTGGATACGATGGTGATAACTAACGGTGTAGATCACCAAGATGGATAGGGAAAGAATTTCAGGCCTCAGGAGGTATAGGAATTCCATGAGAAAAGCTCATAAGTATTTCTGTTCTCTAGTCACAAGATATTCAAGGACAGTATAAGGACTTGCTCACTCAGAGAAATAGACTGAATTCCAGATTAATTGTTCTGTTGTAACTATTCTGGAATAGCCATTGTGCTTTAAACTCGCACCCAACCTTATTTTGGAATAATGTCCCTGTGCAGAGATACCCTAAGAGCAATGGTCAGGACTGCATATCATGCTATTCTAGTCCAGTGATGATATGTTAAGCCAAGGATGCTATAGTGATATTTTTACCGAATATCCTTCCTTTAGGAATAAGTAGAATCTGCCATGCACTACTGACTCATTTCAATTGGAACAGCACAGTTCAGTAAGGGGAGATAATAGAGTCATAGGTTTGTTACTTATAAAGTCTGTCTGATACTACCTTTTGCAATAAAATTATATGAGGGTGAAGTGAATTTAGTGCTGATTAAATAGGGACAGTTCTACTTCCTCTTATGTTAGGGTACTGCTAGTTTTAAAAAAAAAAGAAATTTAGGGAGTTTGAAAAATAAGTTTATTAATGCGCTTTTACTGAAAAAAATAATTAAGTGGACAGCAATTAAATTAACCATCGTGGGTGAACCTATCACTGGTGTCTACATTAAGTAGGAACATCAATCTCATTTTACGGTCATTTACTCATTAAAAATAAAAAATATAGCCCATGCTACTCTATCATTGCCTTCCAAACAATTGGGCTCTGGTACCTAAACTTTTACTGTACCGATGTTAAACTTCTATTTAATCTCCCTCACTTCTCCCCCCTCCCAAGAGTCCTTTGCAGCTGTCTGATCTAGACCTTGATGCCACCTTTATTCCACAGTGACCCCAGGAAGCTTCAGCCCACCCTCAGGGCTTGTTCATCCACTCCAAAAAATACTTTTAATTTCTTTAGAATCTTTTTTTAAAGGAATGTAATATGCTATGCATAATGCCTCATCAGTTGTGGGAGGTAGGAAAATACTCCCATTTGCAGATAGGAAAATTGAGACTCATCATTTTTTGGTAACAAAATTGAGATTTCTTTTGGTCTGATTTAACAGGTATGGAATTTTTAACTCTTCAATAACTCTTTGTTTCCACTTTTAAAGCTTCTTCTTAGTCCCCTCCTTTAAAGCCCTGCCCTTTAATACGCTCATGATAATCCTGCAAACACTTAGCGTGCACATATCTTTTGTCACATGCAAGGTCTTATTGTCTTCAGTGCAGCATTCAAACGCATGGTAAAATGATCTAAAAAAATGTAGCATCCCAGAAGAGGAGAAACTTGTAGATATGGGAAAATCTTGAGCAAAAAATATGTTGGGGTTGGCATTCCTCTTTGTAAATGAAGAAAATACAATTTCCAACTCCCCCCCCCCCCATGCATACACAGCCATTGTTTCTTGTCTTCTATTTATAAGCTTTTTTGGATCAAGAATACAACAGATGGGGGATTACGAGGTGGCTAGGAGACAGTGTCAGCAGTATCAGCAAACCAGTGGCTTAACTATTGTCAAATTTTCAGTAGGCATCGTAATAAGGAGGATAATGAAGTAGCTTCGTGAATAGTATGAGTGCCTCAAGCATACGAATAGCACGGATGAGAGCACAGAGGTGCTTGCCTGACAATTTAACAAGTAGGCAGTAGTGGTTGGCATTGCGGCCTGATCAGAGGCAGGAGTTGATGTTTCTAAAGCACATGAGAGATAATAGGTAGGATGGGGATAGGTTGTAAAGAGCCTTGGAAGTGCAGACAAGCAGCTTTCTCTTGATGTGATAGAGAAGGGGGAGCCACTGGAAAGACTCGGAGAGGCATGACAAGATCAAAGTGATGGGCAAAGAACGTTATCTTGCATTCTGAGTGAATACAAGCAAGATGACTGCGTTTGTCAAAGCCACGTTTGCTAAACTGTTCTACGCAGTGAGGCACCATAGTCCTCTTGTACAGTTAAAATTTGTTGGTCTGGCAACGTAGATAGAACAGAATGGTGCTGAAATTGTACCTTGAAGATGCATTAGTACAACACACGAATGCATCTAAACACAGCTTACTTTTTTCTTCTGTGAAGTATTTTATCATAACCTCAGATTCCAAACCGCCAGAAAACATGTTGTCTTTTGACTATTTTATAAGTTGTTTTGCAACTGGGTGTCCCAACTTCATTCATTTGTTTTTTTTTAATATAGACTAAACTGGTTCATGTTAGTGCTGTATAAACGTGATTTGATTGGAACCTGGGAGGAGAGCCAGAGTATTTAAACTGAATTTAGAAACCATGCATTAGCTTGCATAGAAAACTTGGATAGAAGATGGCTTCTAGGTTCAATTTAAACATCATCTGTTTTCAGTGATAATGCCTGCTTAAATTATATTAGCTTGACTGATTTGATTTTTGACTACAACTGGTTCAAGCAACAGGTTTAGTTTGATGCTGTGTCCTTGATCTGCATTGTTCCAATGGTTTTTTGCTCGTCTTTCAGTCTGTTTTAAAATTAAATTTGCCTTCATTTGCTTAGTAGGATTGGTAAACAATAGCACTCTGCTATGGAGCTGTCATGCCGGCCTCAGTTAACATTATTATTGTTACCATTTTATTTTCACTATGTGCTGGTTCTGAATGAACCGTGCTACATGCTTTCCATACCCAGAGGATGGTACAATCTATGACAAGACATACAAAAAACATGGGAAGAACAGGACACCACAAATAATGAAAGTGGTGGGGCATTTTAGATTCATTATTTTTATGTCTATAGAATTTTTTTTTATGTATAAGATAGAGATAACAGTGCTTACCTATCTTATGATTTGCTGTAAAACTTCCTGAGATGATTGGATTAGGAGATAAGAAATACATTACAGTGGTCATTTGGTATTATTTGGTTGGCCCAGTACTAAGAAGTCATCAGTTTGACCTTTGCTTCTTAAATGTGTGGGTCATTCTAGGAATTAATGGTCTCACCTAGGCTGAGACATTTTTGGCAAAGACAGTTCTAACAATATAAGGACTCACTGTGACGCACTATATTGCCTCTGTAAAGGCTCTCAACAGAGGCAGTGAGACCTGAAACACGAATAAAAGTCTGTTTTGCCAGGTATTTCATCCTGGCTAGTGCAGTCATGTGCACCTCTTTTAGAAATCCCAAACACCTACAACTGAGCGCATCTTCCTAGCCTAATTTTCAGATTTTTTTTCCCAGTTGAACCAAAGCTCTCTTTGCAGATCAAGACAGTGAGTGGATGGCTGTGTGGAAAATTCACCACATACAAAGAAAGGTGACTTGAAAAAGTTCCACTGGTCTGAAAAAATCCTAACCTTTTGGATTGGAACCAACGTCATTGATGTAGAGGTTGTCGTGCCCATTTGTTGTGGAGCGGTACCTGTTTTCAAAACCTGTTTTGAAATGAGATTGAGTGAGAGTAGAGTTCTAATGATGCATCTGTGGCTGTCCATTAATTATGCGAGAGAGAAGGATTTTTTGCATGATCTCTTATTGGACCAGCTGCACAGTTGGGATAAAGCTAGACAAGCTTTCAAATGCAAGACATTCATCATCAGGTCTGCAGTGAGTGCGAGATCATTTGTTTAATAGACAGCATTAAAAATGAGTTTCAGATGAAGTCAGTTAGGTGTTAAACACTGTTCATGTGAGGCATTTACTTATGTAATTATCTCTCATTTACATTATAATAAACACTTCTCCAGGGAGCTTAGCCAATCATAAAATGCAATTAATTTTGAACTTCACTTTTAGCAACAACTGGCTCTCCAGAGATTGAACTCCCTAGTCAGCATATGCATTTTTTTGAACTTCCTGTTAAACTAAAACAGTTTAAATTCCTTTTGTCTCCTCTCCTCTGGGCCTGTTCCATTTTTAAAATAATACCGAGACTCATATGCATGCATGCTTATGCCTGGAAGTCAGGAATACTGGAGCTCAGTGTTACAAGGTGTTCAACTTTGTTAACTCGTTAATTTCTGGGGAAATGGGGGTGAGTGGTGACAGCACCTACAGAGTAGACTAGTAGCAAGCAGATGGGAAGTAGGTGGGTTGTATCACTAACCCTTAGTGATTTGTTCATGGCTTTGGCTAAGGCCCCTGGCAGATGTTATACTTGTTGTGTGTTATATGTATGTGTAGCCTGACAAATGCTAATATGCCAAGTGGCTACATAGTCAAATTATTCTGAGGTACTTCTGTGCCACTGAAGCTGCTGTTCCGGTGAGCAACTTTGGCTGGTGTGCCATGTTTATCCAGGGGTTAACCAGTTTAACATCTAGCATGGTATTACTGGATCTGGTATCGGCAACGGGGGATGACATAGTAGGGGACCTACAGATCGGTAGCCATCTGGGGGACAGTGATCACCTAAAAAT
>NW_017728928.1:12531033-12608475 GCF_001723895.1 Crocodylus porosus
CCCCCGGGGGTTACAAGAAATAATGGCCACAAGCTAGAAGAGAGCAGATTTAGATTGGATATTAGGAGGAACTTCTTCGCAGTTCGAGTGGCCAAGGTCTGGAACGGGCTCCCAAGGGAGGTGGTGCTCTCCCCTACCCTGGGGGTCTTCAAGCGAAGGTTAGATGTATATCTAGCTGGAGTAATGTAGGCCCAGCACTCTTTCCTGCTTATGCAGGGGGTCGGACTCGATGATCTATTGAGGTCCCTTCCGACCCTAGTATCTATGAAGCTATGTTATTTGTTGTGCATGTAATGTGTGATAAATGTAATGTCTGCCAGAGGCCTGCTGTCTTGGTGGTGCAGTTTGTTTATCTGTAAAACACGGACAAAGATGTCTCACCGTGGTAAAGGTCCTTGAAGGTGCATGGATGCAAAGGGGTATTATGCTGATGAGTATTATCTGTGAAAAGCATTTGAGGTATTAGCATGTCGGTGAGCATGATCATATTACAAGTCAAATTCTCTCGGCCAGCATAATTGATTTATCTAAGCCAGATCAGTAAGTGTTGATGGACAGCCACTTTGCCCTAATGTTCATTAGCATGGAATAGAGATTGGGCTTGTTAAGATAGAAACAGGCTCTCTCTTTTTTCCTTTTACAAAGGAACCCTTTTCTTACAAGGGCTTGGAAGTGCTAGGAACAGCTGTGTTGGAAAACATTTCAGGCATGGCTCAGCCTTGCTTGGCAAGGCTTTTTCAGTGTAGCTGTCACTAATGGTTGGAACATGGATCACTTTTCCAATGGAGCAGGTTTTTTTGTTTTTGTTTTTGTTTTTTTTACAAGGAAAGATGAAAATTTAAATGAAATAAAACAACAGGGCTAGCCCAAACCTCAGTGGAGTGTCTTCAACCTGGGTTAGCATTTTAGCCTGGTTTAGCCCGGGAGTGGGCAAAATATGGCCTGCAGGCCATATCTGGCCTGTGAGGCCACACTATCTGGCTTGTGGGGCCCCTAAAAAATTTAGAAAATTAATATTCATCTTCCCTTGGTTCCTGTCAAAAATGACAGGAACCGAGGGTAGTAGGACCCAGGGGAAGCCTGGTGGGCTCCCACAACAGCAGGGCCTGCCTGGCCTTGCCTCCAGCCAGAAGCCCCAGCAGAGGCTTCTGGCCTGGGAGCACATTGCTGCCCCGCACTGGAACCTCAGGGAAGGGGGGGTGAAGGGAAGGGGGGACCCCAGGCAGAGAAGGAGCACGAGGGGTGGGGGAAGTGACCCCTTGCCTGCCCTGTGGCCAGTGCCACGTGCTGCAGCCACTTGCAGCCTGTGTGGGGCTGCCTGTGCCTGCTCAAGACAGCCCCGTGCAGGCTGCAAATGGCTGAAGCGGGGATCATCAGCCATGGAGTGGGCAAGGGGCCACTTTTCCAACCCCTGCACTCAGCTTTTCCCAGGGCTCCTTCCCAGCACAGAGGAAAGCGGCTCCTCCCCCACCCCGCGGCTGGCGCTCCCTGCTGCAGCCACTCACAGCCCGCATGGGGCTGTCCAAAGCAAGCACACAAGCAGGATGCGAGTGGCTGGAGCGTGGGGTGCCAGGCATGGGGTGGGGAGGGGCCACCTCTCCCTCCCCTGTGCTCAGCACCAGGTTGTAACCTGGCCCCACTGCCAGCCTGGGCCCGTGCGGCTCTGGGCTCACCCATTGGGGCTGCACGTGGTGGCAGCAGTAGCTACAGCCCCCTTGCCTGCCGCACCGGGCAGTGTTTGCCACTGCCGCCTCCAGGCTGCCAGCAGCAGCCAGCTCTGCCCGGCACAGCAAGCGGTGGGAGGGGGCTGCCACTTGCAGCCTGCCTGGGGCTGTCTGTGCCTGCTCCAGACAGCCCTGCGTGGGCTGCGAGCGCCTGCAGCCTGGAGCACTGGCCATGGGGCAGGCGAGGGACCACTCTTCCTCGCACTCAGCACCAGCTTCTTACCTGCCGTTGAGCATGGGTTTGGGGCTGTGTGCTGCCCCCCGCCTGTACTGCGGGGTTAGGGGGCCCTGGGGGTGAGTGGGTTGGGAGCCAGTGGGAGCACCAGTGTCCAGGGCCAGTGCTGGCAGGGCCCAGAGCAGGGTGGCAGGAGTGCGGGGTCACAGCCGGCAAGGGCTCTTTGGAGCCGGGCCTGCTCCCCCCTCTCTGCTGGTGCAACCCAGCCTGGCTCCACAGACCCCTGCCAGCCTGTGCCCCACTTTGGGCTCCACTGGTGCTGGCCCTGGGACATTGGGACTTTGGTCCCAAGATGGTGACCGGGGGCAAGTATCCTGTCGAGGGGCGGGGCTACCCATGCAGCCCTTGACAGCCTGCCAAACCTGGATAAGCAGCCCTCTGCCCGAAATAATTGCCTGCCCCTGGTTTAGCCTTTGGTTTGAATGCAAATGGAGTTACAACCACATTAGATTGCAGGGTGTTTTAAAATGATTTTGGATGTAGTTAACAGCTCTAGAGCCCAGTCGCCCATCACTGTAATGCATGGCAGTAGAATTGGATTTTTAGTACCTTTGAAAAACAGGTCCCAAATACTCATAGGACAAGCCTTGAAGGCTAAAAGTGAGGTATGCCATTCACAAGCCTCACTTGCAAAGCCATATTGTAGAAAAACTCCTGCCAGCAAGATTCCTGCCTCTGAAAACAAAACTGCTAAGGATATATTTTTTTCTGAGGCTTTGTATTCCCTGGGAGAAGAATGTGTTAGCAAATATATGTTTGTATGCTTTATCTGTGCACTTCTTTTTCATCACAAGATTACTATCTGTCCTTACACGTACGTGATGCATTGTTATTCATTTAAAATTTATCAGGAAAAAGGTAAGTTGAGGCAAGTGGACCTTGAGAAATCTCTAAACTGTTTTTCTGTCTTATAGTGTCCATATGAATAAGCCTCTTGATTAAGGGCTTAAATTGATCTTTAACTATTAGAATGAAACCTATTGTTGAAGATGGATTCCCTCGCGTTTACCTGCTCTGGGCCTTTGGTGAAACATCTAGTTTTGGTCCTTGTCAAAGACGGGCGTCTGACCTAGGTAGACCTCAAGTCTACCCTAGTACGGGCATTTGTATGTAGCACAGCTATGCCTTCCAACCAACGTGGTATGCTGTAATAACCAGCACTTGGATCTCGGTCAGAATAGTGTGTCAGTCTAAACCATTATATAATCCTCCTCAGTCTGTTTCAGAGATTCAGTTGTAGTTGTGTCACAAGTACAGACTCATGACTGCTTTAATTTTGAAAACAGATGCACAGCTTTCAAAAGAATACTGTTAAAATGTTTTTAGCTTTAAAAAAATATGAAGGGGACCAAAAGAAGGAAAAATCAACCAAAACTGCCTGCAACTTCCTTTAAAAGTAAATGTTTTCGTATTGTTTTAAAACCATCTTTAAATATTCCCTGGGTTTCTTGTAGTTCAGATGCTCGGCTTCCATGGGGCTTGAGCGTGCAAAGCCCTCAACAGTTGTGTGTGGTGCTGAGTGCCTTCAACGTGGCTCGATTTGCAAGCAAATTGGAGATGTTCAGCTGCTGTCTGGATTGAGTTCTTAATGCAAAAGACCCAGATCATGAAGCAGATTAGTTTTATTTTCATTGTCCAAGCATGAGAGGGACAGCGTGCATGTGCGAGCAAAACAAGGCAAAGGATGAAAAACAGATTTTTGTGTAAAGCATTTGTAGTTGTAAGGACATGAAGCGTTAAGCTTGTCTTCAAGGAATTTGTTTTCAATATGGTTCTTAATTTGACCATCTCTCTTTAAGGGCAGACAAGCTGCTTTCCACATGCATCTCTCAGATTTAGAGATGGAATGAGAGAGAACTATATCTAAAAATATCATTTTCTTATTAAATATTTAAGCAGCCTGCTAAGCAGCTGACAGCTCTCCTTTAAGCAGTAGTTAAAAGCGTAAGAGGAAGAAGCTCTTTGTTGACTGCAGCTACCTTTTGGTGTTCATGTTTGAATTTCAAGTTTGAGGTTACTGGCCTGTTAAGTGACTTCTCCCTGCAACTGAAAACCAGCAGTGTCCATCTCCATTACTTACAGTAAAAGCAGAAGGGTGAGGGAAAGCATATATTTCTGTGATGGATGCTGCTTAGTTTGGCAGGGACTCTACTGAGCAAGCGGCTGTGGGCTCTGACTTCTCCCTTGGTCCTGACTTACTCCTCTTTGGTTTCTGCTTGCAGTTACCTGAAGGAGTTTCGCACCGAGCAGTGCCCTCTGTTTGTGCAGCACAAGTGCACTCAGCACAGACCCTATACTTGCTTCCACTGGCACTTTGTCAACCAGCGTCGTCGCAGGTCTATCCGCCGTCGGGACGGTACCTTTAACTACAGCCCTGACATTTACTGCACCAAGTATGACGAGACCACAGGAATCTGTCCAGAAGGAGATGAGTAAGTAAAGTCTGTGCCCTGCTTCCCAGCCAGTCAGCACTTGGGATCAGTCCAGGTGTTGATTCCAGCCAGCGTTTGTAGAGACGAGACGGGTCAGCAGAGTGGCGTTATAAATGTAAGTAACGTCAGAACAGATGTCAAAGCTGCAGTAGCAACCCTGGCATCAGCTGTAACTTAGAGGCACTGTCTCAAGGATTGAGAGGAGTCCAGTTTCCGTGGACAATTCAGTCCTTGCATCTTCAGCAGAATTTTGATGTGAAAGGCCTCTCCATTGATGATTGGACTGAGAATAGCTGACTCGTTTCCCTAGGCCACCAGACATCAAATAATAGTGCTTGGTCACTATTGATGTGGGCTGGATCTGACCTGGTGGCAAAAGAGCTCTCTGCCCTGTTGTCTGTTCCCTGATAACAGCTAATGATCGGCTCCCATCTTATTAAATGGTGTGATTTAATTTCCACTTGACGGGTGCCAAAAGATCTCGAACAATTCAGTAGAGAAATAGGAGGTATGCAAGAAAGGGCAGCACTGTTAAAAGAGCATGGGGTTTTCCATTCATGTACATAGTAAATTCCAGTGGAAAAAGAGGTACAGTACTTAAAGGAATATTGTTGTGGCTGTGGGAGAGATCAGCTCTGAAAAAATGAATATAGAATAATGCAGAATCAAAGATCATATTTTAAGCTTGGCTAAAATTGCATCAGTCTGTATTTCAGTCATATTTTATGGTGTCCATATAAACAAAAATATTGATTGGAACATAGCAAATTCTTCCTGAATTATAAGAGTGTGGGGATAAATCTACTCCCCAACTCCAGGTGTCTCTCTTGAGTCGATTTCTCTTCATTAGAAGGACTGTGGATAGGTAGGTAATGATTTGGAGCCTTTGATCTGACCCCTCTTTCAAATTTGACCTAGATTACTTGTGAATGGAAGTGATTCCCATCTTGCTGCTGTTTGTGGGTGTGCATCTTTAATAGATCCTGCAAGCATATAACCTTCATCTGCTGTATCGTGTTTTCCATTTCTCTAACACATGTGGATTTTTCCCCTATGAAGGTATCACCGAGATACAACAGGGAGAAGAAGAATAAGGGCTCAGCTAAAACTACAGTGTCACATTTCTCCTCTTGCCCCATGCTCTCCATAAGGGATGTCTGGCTATAGATAGACTGTCACAGCCCCTGTAGGAGTACATCAGCAGGAAACAGTAACAGCAAGGCGTCTGGGTGGATGGAGGGCTGCAGAGGAAATGCATGTGCCATGTGATGTCCTCTCAATCATGGCAAGTACATCAGAAAAGCCTTGACAGTGTCCTTGCTTTTTTCCGGATCCCTGACAACCACTGGACAATAGCTTAATGAGCCTTTGCTGGCTTACACATCCATTTGTTTTACTTGTCAGAGAAACTGTTATATAGTACATACACAGTGGCAGACCTCGGGCTCTCAGTAATTCTATACAGCACAATAAAGGAGAGGGTGCAGGGTTAGCAAAGGTTTTGCTACCCACACCCATCTCCCTTAGCAGCAGGTCCTTTAATACTGTTGAGTCCACCCGTAGGTATAACCGTATAATCAAAATTTGCTTGTTTTTCCCCCCTCTGCCTCAGGTGTCCATTCTTGCACAGAACTACCGGTGACACAGAGAGGAGATATCACTTGCGCTACTACAAAACTGGAATCTGCATCCATGAGACAGACTCTAAGGGAAACTGCACAAAGAATGGCGTCCACTGCGCCTTTGCTCATGGGCCCCATGACCTGCGCTCTCCAGTTTACGACATCCGGTTAGCAGAGGATGGGATTCACATTGGGATGGTGTGGGGAAGGGTGATTGGGCCTAAGAGGAAAGCCAGCTGATCAAAATAACCAAATACTGCCTGGTATCAGAGGGGTGGTGGCATTAGCTATCAAGGCAAAATGAGCAACCCTTGCCTAGAAGGGTTCCATAAAAGGATGAGATATTGGGTTAGTTGCCTACCTAGGTACACTGTAGGGTTCAGAATCCTGAGCTGGGGATTCCCAAAAAATGTACAAATAGTGCAGCTGCTGTTCAGTCACTTGATGTTGCCCTAACATCCACAGAAGCAAATGGATAGCAATAAAATAAATCCACTTCAAAGTGTTGTAGCAATTCCTGCCTGACAAAATTGTTAGCTGTGTATCTCTCTCTCTCTTCATCTCCTCTGTCTGCCTATTGTTCATTTAACTGTATTCACTAAGGGAGCTTCAGGCCATGGAGGCTCTACAGAATGGTCAGACCACATCAGAGGGTGGCATAGAGGGTCAGTCTGCAGTTGCCGCTAGCCATGCTATGATAGAGAAAATACTCAGTGAAGAGCCAAGGTGGCAAGGTGAGTCCCTCGGGGATCCTACAAGGGCCTGTAGTCCAGCATTCTTGGAGTGCACATTCCCCACAAAGTTCTTTGCATAGTAGCGAAGCACTCGTCAACTGCAAATAACCAGTCACTTCCTTCACAGACACAACGTACGTGTTGGGAAACTACAAGACAGAACAATGCAAGAAACCCCCCCGGCTCTGTCGCCAGGGTTATGCCTGCCCCTACTACCACAATAGTAAAGATAGAAGAAGAAGCCCAAGGAAACACAAATACAGGTATCCTTCTTAAAGGCTTTTCATTTTCTGCCTTTAGGGATGAAGGATTGCACAGGTGCCTTTCATTTGCATAACACTGTTAGCCTGTCCTCATAGCTTTGCTGAGAAGTTTTCTGCACTGTGTGATTGCGATCACACTAGTCTCCACGCCTAGCTAGAACCAGTAACGAATGCCCAGCTATGTTGCATACCATGTTATAATGAATGCATAAGTATATGTATCATATCACGTTGCACTCTGTTCTCCTTACTGTGAACTGGACTTCTTGCTAATTAGGATGGCGGCGGTGGTGGCGATCATTATAACGATGATAATGATATTATCTTCATGACCATCATCATGAGAGAGAGCTTTATTTAAAAAATTGATACAGAAAAAAATAACCTGAAAGGGTGAATTTAATACAGTTTATAAACAAAATTGTATAAGTAGCCATATGAATCTGAAACCACGTGACCTCACCCAAACTAAGTTGTCCCAGGTCTGGCTAGTAGGTGCATGGAAAACCACTTTGGAATCCCAGGTATTATAGATACAAGCCAAGGAATTGCGGTTAAACCCTTGGCAAGTATGAAATCATTTCTCAGCAACAGTGTTGCTGCTGTTGGGCTGATAGGCAGGAATAAAGGTTGTAGGTTTTACAGGCTTAACTGGAAGCAGGTTAAAATCATCACGCCATCTTCGTGTACAATAATTAGGATTGCAAGGGACGGGGTGAGCTCTTTAGTGCTGTCTGGTTTGCACTCCTGATTGATGTGGGACCCACATTTTCCCCCTGCACTGCAAATTAGCAGCGCTGTGCATGGCTTAACATGCAACGTGTGCAGTTTGTGGCACCACAAATAGGTTTGCCAAGCTACAAACTGCACGTGTCTGTGTGTCTGGATCTGACCTGAGAGTCCTCATGTGACATCATCTTCCCTTCTCTAGCAGAAGGCCCCTTCCATCTCTGCAGCTCTTCTCTGTGCCTTCAGGCAAGAATTGGAAGAGGGACTATCCCTCTGCCAGTGAATAGAATGCTTCACAGTTCCCACCCCTCCATCTTCCCCATTCAGCTGCTGTGTCTGGCTGGTCAGTACTGGTTTCTGTTGCTGGTGTTGTCTGCCTCCCCCTGCTGTTTATTGAGGGAATGAGTAAGACTTTCAAGAGCAGGGGAACTTTGGCATATCAAGAATGCAAACTGGGAAATGGAAGAGGTTTGAGCAGAGATAAAAAGTGAGCATTTTCCTTGGTGACCTGATGCAGCCCTTTTTCCCATGGTTACCTGGTAACCCTGGAAAAATAGACTAGTCTGAAGTGTTACATGCTTCAGAATTAGCCAGTTAACTCCCTAATGTTATATGAGCACATAGCTCTGCAGCAGAAGGCAAACCCCTACCTTTACCAGTAATCATATTGATACTAATGTGCTCAAACTGTTTTGAGTTCAAGTCAAGTTTCAGTCTTGAATGGTGAAATAAAACACAATACTTTCATTAGGGAGCCCGTAGAGGGAATAAAAGTTACGGAAACATCTGGGAAAGAATTAGAAAGGCATTGGGGCCATCCAGGCAGGAGGAGCGGCAAGAGGGCAAATAAAGTGCGTACAACAGAGGAAACTGTCAAGAGTCCGTGCTGACTGTCCCAGCAATTACTGTATGGCTGACATCTTCCACTGCCCTTTCTTGACACAGATCATCACCCTGCCCAAGTGTGAAACATGGAGATGAGTGGGGAGATCCCACTAAATGTGAAAATGGAGAATCATGCCAATACTGTCACACCCGCACAGAGCAGCAGTTTCACCCAGAGGTACAGTAACATTGCCTTTGCATTTAGGATATTACTGAAGTAGCAAGATCATTCTGGGATTATGGACAAAGATAAGCAGCATGTGTCTGGCCATCAAGCCAAAGAAGGGAGTGATGAACTGCTTGCAACTTGGTCCTGAAATGCAGAAGAAGCTTATTGGGAATGATTGAGAACTGCAGCTACTCAGTAGGCTTCCTTTTAGTTGGGAAAAGTTTGGGGGAAAAGATGGAGAGAGGAAACATATGTGTAAGAAAAAAAAAAAAAAAGGAAAGGAAATGCACAGTCTGTGTCTTGGATATATGTTGAATGGGATCACAGGTGAGCTAATCAGTTTGTCCCCACTAGGGACATGATCAGTTGCTGACAGACACCGAGCTCCTGGATCTGCATAAACCTGTCCTGTGAATGCTCTAGCAGAGGAGCCAATCGCACCCAAACCCTTTTTACCACAATTACTGAAAGCATGGCTGAGACCAGGTCCTGGTCCCAGTTGTATCAGTGTGTTGAAAATGGTTTTGATTGATAATCAGCTTCACCACCAGATTAGGAGTAGATCCCTCTCTGAGCATTGTCCGCAACTGATCATTTTGCCGCTGAACATGAGGGCATAATTTCCTTGCCTATCATCTGCCAGTTTTCCTTGTCAGGCTGTAACTTACCACTTTTCTCCCCAGGAATTTCTTGTGAAATTTCTGGGAGACTTAGTGGGCATCGGTGTAAATGAAAACCTTTAGGTGAGCTTGGCTTGGCAGGAGCAATAGCTGACATTTGCAGAGTTCCATAGAGTCATAGATGTAGAGTCAGAAGGGACCTTGTAGATCTTCTAGTCCAACCCCCCTGCCTTGGGCAGGAGAGAAAACTGGTGTGTTTTGGGGTTGTTGTTTTTTTTTTTTTTCTTTCTTTCCTTAAAGCAAAGCATTGAAATTGATATTCTGAGAAGTTTGTTGGAGATTCTGGTTTTATTTCACTCTGGAATCCATGCAAGGTGTTTCTCTACCTCAGCTGCTCATCTTTGTCTTTTTTACCACATCTGTTTGTTTTGAGTTTTTTTTGTTTGTTTGTTTTTTCAGATCTACAAATCTACTAAGTGCAATGACATGCAGCAGTCTGGCAGCTGTCCCCGAGGACCCTTCTGTGCCTTTGCACATGTAGAACGTATGTTGACTCCTCTCATCGACGTTTTAGCCGTTTATGAGGTAGCTTTAGGTCTAGGTGCTTCAGGCCAGAGTAGGCAGGATGATGCTTGGGACCACACAAGGAAAGCTTTCTGTTTGCATTTTCAGAAACGAAGTATTAACTTGGCTGCTTCCTTTCAAATCATGAATGCCAGTCGGGGGTGTAAAACATAACTGAAGGGGTTGTATATTTTCTAAGGCTGCAGCCAGGGATGCTCATTGCTTTGACTTTTGAGGCATCTTTCCCTATCTTCTCTCTCACTTGACCAGTCAGTCCTCCTTACTTATAGAACAGAGCAAGCGTAGCTCTTCTTTACATGGTTAAACCTATGTCACAATTGAATTAAAAGGCATATATGTCTTTTTGTCAACCTTTTTTAACACTTCTGCTGTTTCCATTTTGCCTGAAGTTGAACTGGATGCCACAAACTGATTATTCTCATTTTGCCTCAGAGGATTCAGGATTTCCTGAATTTGTTGGCAACACATGGGGGGTGCATGCGGGTGCACCTGCACCACCTGAGATCAGCTAAGCACCCCCCAGAAGCGCCAGCTGCGAAACCGAAAGTGCCGGTGGAAGTGCACTTCTGGTTTTGCCACTGCCTTGGCGATCAGTGGATTTTTAAATGGAGTAGAACAGAATTATGACTTCACTTATAAGATCAAACCAGAGAGACACTGAACTTGGGAGAAAGTAAGATTTTATTGAATAGCCAATATCCCATCCCATCCGATTTGTCTGTTGTCTGCTTTTCTGTCAAACTTAAGAGATGCCTTACTCCCAGCCATAATACTGCACTTCCAGTTATACTCCTTTAAAGCGGTACTGATCTTCTGTGACCAGTTTGGGTACTATTGTCTTACTACGCTGGGGACAACCATGAGAAATTATCTGTAATACCTTTCTTCCCAAGGTGAAAGCTGAAGATCAAGTTGAATTCACATCCACACA
This sequence comes from Crocodylus porosus, assembly GCF_001723895.1. NCBI lineage: Eukaryota > Metazoa > Chordata > Crocodylia > Crocodylidae > Crocodylus > Crocodylus porosus. Next base: position 12,541,963 of record NW_017728928.1, read on the forward strand.
TTTGCTTGTTTGTATCATCTTTGCAGTGTATATTTCAGAAGTGTTTTAACAGTTGAGAATTAAAATGGTTTTGATATTTATACGGAATAGGGTTAGATTATCAGGCTCTTGTAAAAATGCTGATTTACAATAGCTGAGCATCTGGCCTGTAAATGTTACAGATGACAACCCTACAGGCTTATCTAGTCTATCTCCCAATCCATGAAGACATTTTCCCTACAGTAAGTAAAGTCCTTTGTAACATAGAAGTAGGTGTCTGCTCAAATTGATTTCTTGGTTTTAAAATGCACACATCTTGCATACAGACATAAACATTTACTACAGCTCTGCACTACAATCTTGTTCTGTTGAAGAAACAAAAATCCAAGCAACTTTGTCTTGAGATTAAATTAGAATATATTTAACACACGAGAGTATCAGCATGCATTTTTTTTTTTTTTACTGGGCTGCAGTGAGAAGACCTTTTCTGAGCCTCTTTGAGCCTCTTGGAAATCACCTTGATAAATATTGCATCTGATAACTATGTGGTGCTGAGGTCTGTGATATTTTGGATCAGTACAGCAGAAACAGTCTTTTCTGTATATAAAAGGCTGTTTTAAAATGTGAGCAATTCCATGGCTTTTTACACACTACCAATTTCTGTAAGGTCTACTGTTGAGAAATAGTGGGGGTGTGCACACACTTACTGTACCTACTTACAATAAACCAGTTGCTTATGTGTACAGCATGGATAAAACCCTTGGTTAGCATGGGGCACCCGAGATGTACAGTATGCAGTTCACTTTGCAAACCTATTACAGGAAGAGGTGGTACTCGGATTCAGAACAGCAGATTGTGTAGAAGTAGGGAGAAAGTAATATAAGGATTATAAGATGAGAAATGCTTGCTTTGCCAGATGAGATTTTTTTTTTCTTGCTTCTACATTGCCTAAAAATAGGTATTCATGAAATATTCCCTATGCAGAGTTAGTAGCTAGAGATGTATATAGTTGCTGTTCCCAGACATCTTGTGATTCCTGGCCATTCACACAGTTTTGAGTGACATTGCTTGCCCTTTTCCTTTCTTACAGAGCCTCCGCTCAATGAAGACTTACAGCCATCCTCAGCTGTATCTAGCCCAACACAAGCAGGCCCTGTGATGTATATGCCATCAGCTGCCGGCGATTCTGTTCCAGTCAGCCCTTCTAGTCCGCATGCCCCAGACCTTAGCAATGTATGTAATGCTATTGGGAAGCCCTTGCCCATGTTTCACAAATGAGCATTTTCCTCTATTAGTGTACAAGTGTCTTCCAAAGGAGGCAAATATAGTACCCTTAGGCATAAAGGATTTGACTTTGGTTGGCTGTCAGCTCAGTACTTCCACAGGTGGGATGAGACATAAGTTTCAGCCTTAGAAGTAGGAACTAACCCTTCACCTATAAAACAGGGCTTTTCTTTCTCTTGACAAGCTTTTTGATTGAGGTACTTAAAGGAGATAGTCAGTGGTGTCCAGCAGTAATTCTTCTGTCTAGTTTTCTCCTCATTGGAAACAAATGTAGGACTTCATTTTCCATGTACTGTCATTCAGACCTTGAGCCAGAATCACTTTTATACCTACATTTAAGTTGGCAAAATCTCAGGGTTAGCCTGTGCACACATTATATTATGGAATATCTATTTCCCTAAGGAAAGCTAAGCCTGTTTAAGCTTTTATACAGCTCCTGAAGCGTGCTAGGCACTTTAGATTTCTCTACGAGAAAAGAGGCCCCTGCACAAAAGACTTGCAATTATAAGTGGACAGCATAGTGACATGAGTGCAACACAACCTCTTTCGTTCCAATTCTTTTTTTTAAGTTTGTTTAGGTTTTGCCTATTTTTACCAAGCCCCCTTGGAGCTTGTAAACTCCCCAAACTGTTGACAAAGACTGAAGAGAGAGAATAGCAAAAGCTTAAATCACAATTGCAAATTTTAAACCGATTTAGAGAAGTTGAAATCCTTTAAGAGTCCCCTGTGAAAAGAGACATTTTTCAAGTTCAGAGTCTAAAGCAGTTATTCTGAAAGTGTTCCAAGTTTGTCATAAAGTGACTGTATCTTGAACAACCAGCTAGATTTTTGGGACAGACTAGACCTGTTATTTTTGCTTGGTTAAATAACAAGCAGGAATTTTTTTTTCCCCCCTGTGAATATGCTGTCTGAATGCTGTGAAAGTCAGCAGGAAACTGAAGATCTGTTTTATCTGATGACTGGGGGAGGCCTTTTCTCTCTTTGGAAGTCTTTAGTCTTTAAAACAGAGTCTTTAATAATCCAAGAATGCAAGCCAAAAGGCAACACATGTCTCTGTCATTTCATCACTCCATGGGGTGTCTGCATGTAGCTTGCAAACAAATATGGCTTTGCTGATGATAATTTTATATGACTAATTAATCCAAGGAAAAATAAGCCAGGCAGCAACTAGCCTCATATGGCCTCTTCTGTTTTGTATTTGTACCATAGGTGTGGAATAAAACAGGAACCCTGCCAACTAGCCCCACCTCCACCACAGTGAGTAGTGACTTTGTGACTGTCAGGGAGGGAGAACAGCAGACAGCCTGTGTGAAAAATCAGAATATTGTAGGATGCTCTCAGCATTCTCCATGCTACATTTGAAACTGTGGTAGCAACAACTGTGCATAAAGATGGTTCTAAGCAGTCTCCTTTTAGAAGCGAGGCAGATACCTGATTTCTAAGGAAAATGAATAACTAATGCCCCTGAAGATGCTCTTTCTCTAATGTTCTCTTCCACTCCACTGCAGTCTGTGACCCCCTCTGCATGGCAAACATCATCCTGCAGTAAGTGCAGTTGTGATGCACAATTGTAGCCCAGTGAAGTAAATATTGGAAGTCCCTGTTTTAACATTCATGTAGGTACTTGGGCATTGTCTACACTGGGATTTTCAAGAGTTACAGCTCCAAGGTGGAAGCAGTAGCATTCATCTAACGCACACAGGCTTGAGTGTTCATGGGCGACCCTGTGATTTTGAAAAAGAGTGCGTGGGGGGGGGCAGATGGTGTGGTGCGCCATCACATATAACACATTTTTCTGCAGGTAAAAAGAAGTTCTGCTAATATGCTAGGGGCTTAGGCCCGTATTCCATTTAAGATCAAAACAATAAGGAATATAACTATTGGAATGTGCACTAGTTTGCTAGATTGTATGTTAAGTTTAAAAAACAACTAGGCAAAAGTTGTCAGAAGATACTGTTTTATAAGTTCTGTAGTCACCCTTGTTAAATGTGCATCTCTAATTCTGATTGGCAAAACAAAACCTAGCCTTGAGCATCTTGACAGCGCATCCGACACTTTGCTGTCCGTCATTTCCAGTTATGTTAATGTTACCACACCTGAGTTAAGGTTTTTAGCTAGAACTAAAAGGACTGTAGGGCTGTGAAACAGAAGAGAGATGTTGCCACCAATGGTTAACAGGCATCAAAACTACAAAAGAGAGGATAACTTGAATAATGGAACATCAAGACCATTAAAAAAGAGAGTGGGTTATTAGCACCTGAGATGAGCAGGAATCAAGATTATAATGACCCACAAAGTCAGTTGACTCCCTCAGCACTTCCTGAGTAGAAATGCTGCTGCCTCTCCCAGGCAGTTGGTTTTAAAATTTAGGTGGGGCAGGAATCAAATGGGGGTATAAGTGTACCACTTCACCCCTTCTGGATTTGTCCTTGCTAATGTTTCTTTTGCTGCTTTGGCTAACAGATTTAAAGAGTGTACACAGATTTCAAATCATGTTCCTGGATCATACAGTAGTCTGAGGAAAATAAGATTGATTAGACTTTTGAATTCAGTGAATCATCTGCAAGCCCCAGAGGAATTCCAGTAGCTATAAAGCCTTGGATTAAGAATCATTGTGCTAAATGCACCACTCCGTTGCTGAGCAGTAGGGCTGTGTGAGGCTTCGGACAGAGCCTCAGATCTGAAGAAGCTTCAGATGCTTCAGGGTCCGAAGCAGCATGCCCAGGTGGAAGCGCTGGCCTCGTTTGACTTCCCAAAGTGGTTCAGAGCTTCTGCAGAGCTGCCTCGGAGATCCACCCATAGGGTATAATGGGGAATCAATAAAATAGCTATAACTTTGTTGTTTTTTGTCCGATTTGGATGAAATTTTCAGGGGTGGTAAACACTGCAAAGAGGATGAAGCCTGCCAAGCTTCGTGAAGTTTGGTGTGAGAGTTTAGGGGGAACAGCACCCCAAATTCTTGAAAGCAAAACTCCTGTCATGTCTATATGTTACAACATGGGGTTAAAGCTGCAGGGGTGGTAGCTCTTACTGAGGCCACAAAGCCTGCCATGCTTCAAGAAGATCGGTGCAGGGGTTTGGGGGGAACTGCCCCTCAAGCTGCGGACAAGCAAAACTCATGCTGTGGGTGCTTGTGGGACTGGCTGTCTCTGGCTTGGGGCAGGGAGAGGAGACACTACTGCAGGCCTGGCTGCTAAGCTGCTGTGTTACCAGTTACTAGTCAGTCAACCGTGATTCACTCAGGCACCAGCTCGATACACAGGACCTAGCTACTACATAACGACTTAATGAGCATCATTTAGCACCTACAAAACCAGGCTAAGGAGAGGAAAGAATCAATACAGAAAATCAACTGCCCCAAGACAGAGTCTTGGCACAAGTTTTGCCTGTCAGCAGCTAGGGGTGCAGGGCCCCAGAACCCCCCTGCACCAAACTCCTCCACACTTGGCAGGCTTCACAGGAGGGGCCACCATCCCTGCAGCTGTCACCCCGCTGCGCCTGAACACAAGCGGTGTCACCCATGGCACGAGTTTTGCTTGTCCACAGCTTGAGGGGCAGTTCCCCCCAAACCCCTGCATCAATCTTCTTGAAACTTGGCAGGCTTTGTGGCCTCAGTAGGAGCTACTACCCCTGCAGTTTTGACCCCCCTGTAGTGTAACACACAGCCCTGACATGAGTTTGGCTTTCAAGAATTTGGGATACAGTTCCCCCCAAGCTCCTGCACCGATCTCCTTGCAACTTGGCAGGTTTAATGCTCTCAGCAGAGGCTACCATCCATGCAAGATGCATCCAAATCGGACAGAAAACAACAACGTTATAGATATTTCATTGGTTCCCCCTTATACCCTATGGCCAGATCTCCGAGGTGGCTTCAGAGCCGCTTCAGCCAGATCGAGGCAGAAACCCGGTCTGGAGCTCCAGATCAGATAGCAGCCATCCGAAGCCGGATCGGATCGCTGCTGACTCGCACAGGCCTACTGAGCAGTATTGAGGGGTCCTGCACAGAATCAGTATTTTGTGCTCCCCCTACTGGCTGTGCAGCTGATGCACAAACACTGTTACTCAGAATATGCTCATCTTGTACTGATCATCAATGAAGTGGATGCACAAACAAGGCAGTAAGTGTTGGAAGCCTTAGGAATAATTTCCTATATGACTTGGTGCTAGTGACTGTTTGGCCTTTCCCTTAATGGTTTGGACATTTCCTTCTGTTAGATTCTTTGTAGGAACAGCAGCCTTGGAAGCCCATCTAATATATGTGGATCTCCCCCTGGTGCCATTGGTAAACCGCACAGCCTGGAGAGTATTGGTTTTCCCACAGACTCTGTGACAGCAGCCAGCAGCTACAAGAAGGCACCAGGGTTTGAACGAGAGGATCAGGTGGGGGCCGAGTATCTGAAGAGCTTCAAATGCCAGGTCAGTAGAAAGGTTCAGGGGGTGGAGAAAAGTTGCCTGATTTCTTCCCCCTGGGAACAAATGAAGTGCACAGTTACTATAATTCCCCCCGCCTTCTCTCTCAATCTCCCTTTGTTCGTTCTGTCTCATGCTTACTCATGGTTGTCCAGCTGCCCTCACAAACTCAGTCTGCCAAAAGCTAAGCCTCATTTTTTTTCTTCCTAGCCACTCTTCATTTTTTTCCTCTTCTGGCACTGGATACTGGCTCCAGCGTCACTTCTCTCCTTTACTTCTCCTGTACTTGTGTTCTCCTTTGCATAGGGTTTGTGAAGTACTTGGGAGTATACAAAGCCACACCAAACAGCTGTGTGGGACTGCTGAGGTGTACCAGCTGTTTGCTACTTCTTTTACTGCACTGCTTCTCCAGTCAGTTGTGTGGGATCACTGATGTGCTTTAGCTGCATGGAGAAGCAGCAACCCTTTGAAGTACAAGCTGCAACAAAGAGCTGAGTTGCTCTTCTTGAAACTGGCAGCCCACTGTAAATTAAGCAGGTTGGAAGCCACCCAGATACAAGTGGTGCAGGCTGTAGTAGAGAACTGACTGCAACAGTGACCGTGTTAAGAACTGAGCCAAAGCCCTGAAAGTGCAGAAAGTAAAAATGTGTGTGTACCGGTATCTAAAATTATGCACCCAACCCCCAATAGGCATGTCATAAATAGAAGTGTTCTTTGTTTTAAGAATCGCAAATCATCCTGAATTCCCACTGATGTTTAATAATCTTGCTATTTAAATAGTGGTTCTATTTCATTTATCTCTCAGTGGGCAGGGATGAAGGGAATTCATGTGTTTTGTGTTACTGCTTTTTGGTTGTGTGGAGAGTGTTTTGCAAGGCTGAAGTAGGAAAGCAGGGCCCTAAAACACCCCTTCCAAATCTCAGCAGTTTGTTTCATTTTCCAACAGCTATATTATAAAAGCTTCCGAGAGTTTTGCATGAGAGGTGCTAGAGAAATACAAACACGTGGTACAGTAAGTGTGTTCTGTGTCACGTGTACAACTTGTTTTCTGGGTTTCATCATTAATTTATACTGTTGTTTTCTTCCCCACACTTCAGCAGTGGGAGTTGCAGCAAAGATTTCAGCATTTTCTTTTAATATCTCTGCTTTTTTTGTCACTTGTATAATATTATTCATAGGGTTTGTTTTTTTTCCTTTACTACCACAGGCAGAGAGAAAAGCATGGCAGTGACAATCAGCCTCCTTTATTTTAAACAGATATGACTCCAAATTCAGGGTTGCAGAAATGGGGCTGGCCCAGAAACACATTAGAAAAACCTTCGTTGAGGCTCAGCTGTAACATTGCCACATATGTTGGCAAGAGCCTTCTCAGCAGAGGGACTGTGCATGCACGTGCCTCCACTTCAGCTTCTGACGCCTGCTTATGGCACATCTTGCGTTCGGATGGGTGTCAACAGAGTAGAGATGCGTTGGATAATCTAGCAGGCATGTTATCCCACACATTCAGGGGCACTAATGTAATGCCGTTTCTGTCCCACACACAGGAAGACAAGCTTGAGATCACTTCAGCTGCAATTTGGCTGCATACTGTCTATGTGGTGTTCAGGCAGGCATGAGTAATTGGTACCCAGACAAAAGGATCTCTACATCTGTATTTCAACTGCCTATTTGCCAGGTCTTGATCTCTTCTAGGCATGTAATTAAATGGGGAAAATCAATTAATTAAGTAAAACAAGGAAGGAGTTCTTCACTCTGCTGTTGTTCTTTCCCCAGCCTGGCTCTTCCTTAGCATTCATTCGTTATTCTCATTGGGATATTTTTCTTTGCTAACTCATAAGCTTCCACCCACTGAGTGAGCCCAAGAGTCAAGGCAGATCACATCAGGAGAGTGCTTCATCATAAACACTGCTATTGTGCATGATATCTGTCTGCCTGCTGCTTGCTTCTCTTCACACTTGTGCTAAAATAATGAATGACCTTTTTCTGGAATATTTTTTTCTAAAGTAGAAGGGTCCTACCATAACCTGCACAAACCCCTGGTGCTTTTTCATCCCCTCCCCTGTGACATGCAAGTCATCCTTCTTCTGCGTTTTATCATGGAAAAGGCAGGAGTACATCTGCTAAATCAGCAATGGCTTGTGCTATAGTGACATGCTCAAGAGGACAGTTTCTTCCTGACCCTAGCAGTTTTGAATTGGAGTCGGTATGCTTTGATGCCAGAGGATTGAAGTCACTTAAGAAAGAATATGTTTTCTATAGAGATACCTATTCCATTTGAGAATCATTTGACCTTAGGCTTATCTTGAGGCTTTGACCAGGGCCCCTACATTCAAGGAAACCATTTTTAATCAGTTCTTATTTTGCTGCTTTTTGATTTTAAGTGTCCCTTTATTCTCTTTGTTAGTAAGAAAGGAAAATTGGAGATCCTGCTGCTCTCCTCTGCCCTTTAATTTCATGCTTCTCTGTAATGTCACCTCTTGTCCATCTCCTCTGAAAACTAAGGAGCCCTGCTTGGGAGGCCTTGTTTGGAAGAGTTTGAGGAAGAAGATACTTAGTCTGTGGTAAAAATGAGTTCCAGAAGTTAGTCAAAATGCAGCATGTGAAAGTGTACTAATTCTGCCTCTTTTGTTAGCTCGTCAACCCTCCTATTTGGTATTTCTGGCAATGGAAAGAAATCCATACTTGGTCTTGTATTCTTGAGAAGTGGTTCGTGTTAATGAAGGGCTAATGAACCCTTAAATGCAGATTTATTAATTCCATAACGTCGAGGGGGATATTTTATATGGATTGGGGTGTTCCGAGTTCTGTAGACACCTTCATTTGGGTTTTTGGATGCTAAAACATGCAGGGCAGCCTGAAAGAGGGAGAGGGTCCGTATATGTCCTTTGTGGTCTCTCCAAAAGTCAGCAGTCATCTATTTTGAATTTAGCTGAACTCCCCCAGCTTATCTTTGCTCTGTTTGTTTACTACAGCAGGCGAAAATGAAATCTCATTCACTGGAACACAGGAGCCAAGAGCAGCCCCTCTTACAGCCCAAACAGGTACGGTAATGACAACAGGGCTCTGAGTGAGAATGCCAGCCAGATCCATGAAGCCAAGTGAATCTATGAGAAGCTGAGAACAGGCTGGACAGAGTCGGGGGCTGTTAAGGACAGAGATTATCCGATTCAGGGGGAGGGATTCCCCAGGTGTTTCTGAAGACTTGTAGGGCAAGGACCAGGCCTGTGGGCTCAGAACAGTAACAGTTCTAGAGTGCTGCTTAGAAGCAGGGTCCTGTAAAGAGGATTTAGAGCCCGTTTCCAGAGTACTTGCCTAGACTAGGAAGTCTAACCAGGTAACTGAGTGACATATGTAACCTCTGAGTCCATATCAGTGAGGCCTGAAGGATATTTGTAACTCTGACAAGAAACAGACTTCTAACTATTTTGGTTCAATCTTTTCATCTCTCCCCTGGCACTTCCCCCTCAGTGATCATAACCATCTGTCACAGCGGAAACAGATAGGGACAGACTCTCTGATGCGTATCTCTAGATGTTACTGACGAGATTCTTCTGCCAAGATGTTTCACTAGTTATCTTCCTCTTTAAATCTTTTGTTTTAGGACATATTGGGGATTCTCCCAGTGGGCAGCCCACTGACTTCCAGCATCTCCTCCAGCATCACCTCCAGTCTGGCTGCAACCCCACCAAGCCCTGCAGGCACCAGCAGCATACCAGGCATGAATGCCAATGCCCTTCCTTTCTACCCAACCAGCGACACAGTGGAGTCTGTTATAGGTAATACAGCCTATTTATCTGTATTAGTAAGGCACTCAAAAGAAGATCTCTATATATGACCGTTGGAAACAAGAGGAACAGGGCTGTGGCTGTGCCCTCCAGTTCTTTATTCTACTCTTCCCTCATGGTGACCAATCCTTGAGACTTGAGGATTTTTCTCTTGAGTGGGACTGGCCAAGCATTTTCCACAAGTCATTATGGATTAAATTCCCCCTGCACAGAAGACCAACCCAAGCATTTTACATCACTTAAGTGCCACTTAAGGACAACAAATAGCACTTAACGAGCTTTGAGAGATGCATAGGGCTTTAGGTTTAGGTTTGTTGGAGAAGCTTCATCAAGCTGGAACATACACTGTATGGGAAATGGCATTCTCTGTTGCTACACCTTTTTATTTTCTGTGTGAGGATTTTAAAGTGAGAGAGAGACAGCAGCAATGAGATTGTGAGCATCCATCCTCCAGAAGCCCACATGTAGATCTGAAAAGCCCCACAAAAAGTAGAGCAGAGGGTTCCAATAGCAGGGAAATTGCTACTTTTGCTGAAGTAAAATTATTTATCATGCATTCCACGACGTAACACTTTTGCTGTCAGTGAATTATAACAATAAAAGTAAAAATACAAACAAGTAGGCCTGTTTGGGACAAAGCTATGTAGACAGTGGTCTGTGATGACTTGAGGTACATCTGGATAACATGTAGATATAACATACAGGTGCCGTGTACGCTTTTGTCCCTTACTCTGTCTTCGAACCTCAGACTGGCTTTGCAGTGCTTCTTTGGTTGCTGTCATGTTCCAGAGCCTCTGTTCAGTACATAAGTAATAAAATATCAGCTAGAAAATGGGCAAGTGCTGTTGAATAGTCTGGGCAGAACAAAACACCAGTGCATGGGTGTGGGAGGAATCTGCCTGTATGGCTGTTATTTCAGACTTGCATTTCAGTTTTCATGCAACAGTTGAGAACAAGTTTGTAGAGAATCATGGGGACACAGATCAGACCATAGAAACCAAAAGGAAAGCTGCTTATTGGGCTGCTACTGAATCATCTAACAATGGCACTGCGCAGGCTGGTGAGAGAGGCTGTAAGAGACAATCTGATACAGCCTAAATTCTCCTTTGCATGTAGGGTCTGTAGGCCACCCTATCTCTTGAAGCTTTTGGTCCTTCGTAACATAATTGGTACCTCTGTGTCTGGCAGAGTCTGCCTTGGACGACCTGGACCTGAATGAATTCGGAGTGGCTGCCCTGGAGAAGACATTTGACAGCAGCACAGTGCCCCACACAAGTGGCATCATGATAGGTACATGAAAGCAACAGCGCTTTCTTTCATCTTCTGCCAAGCAGTGTTGCCATATCAGCTAGCCTGAATCAACCCAATAAAACTGTCAGCCCCAACGCAATATTTATTGGATGGTAATTAACCTATGCAACCAGTGAGAATCCTCAGAGCAAAAGACCACTCTTACCGGCTCCCAGCACTGAGCGCCTGCCACTGTTCCTGGCTGTCTTAAGATTATGTCTAAGAATGGCTTTTTTATTGGCTGCTGTGCCTGGATCCAGACAGTCTATATCAGTGGGTCTGATAGATGTAAAACTAACCCAAAATACAGCAACTTGTCCCGTGGTGAGAAATATTAATAAAAGTAAACCACTGACCTGACAACAGTCTTGTACTGTCACAGGGTCACGTGGCTGTACATGACTTTCTGTTGCACGCCTGGTAGACTTCCCATCTTTTGCATGTGACATTTAAGCCAGGGTCCATTTTACTAGTCTTTGGTGGCTCTCTAGGTGAAAGCTAAGTAACTTGTGACTCTAACAATGGTTTTGGTGCCTAGCTGCTGACATCTGTTACTCAATATAGCAGGTTCCACTGTGGGAAAGAACGTTGGCTGCGTTAATGACTATCATTTGCCTGCCTAGCTACTGCTTAGAACTGAACTTGAGTAAACATATAATGTTCCAAGGAACCAAATTCCATTCACTGAATGAGTCCATCAACCAACTGGTTTGAGAGTCCAGTTTCTGTGTACACTGGAAATGTAGTTCTTGCCACAATCCACTCTTTGAAGCCTACAGGGAAAAGAAGTATGGGATAAATTAGTGGTGACCTGTCTGTAGTTCCATTCAGGAGCAGTTGTCAAACATTAGCCTTTTAAGCTCTTAAGGTGGAAAACAGCAGCCCAGATTGGAGATAGAGGGCCTGAAAGTTCTTTGGAGCTATCTCTGCAACAGAAGGAGATTGAACCATTTTGTATGCAAAGTATGATGTTCTGGGGAGGTCAGTGCTGTTACCATTAGATCCAAGCTTCCAGTACAACTGAAGACAGTTATTCATTTTAGATTGCTAAGGTGGTGACCTGTTTCCACACACGGTATCTTGGTGACAACAGGAGAGCTATAGGAATAGAATATTTCAGAAGTGAATTTCTATTTCCAAAGCTGTTTGCTTGGTACCTAAAATAAATGATCTTACATCAGCTGCTAGGGGCTGTGACTTCTGCAGGTGGGCAGGCTCAGACACTGAAGAGAGTGCATCTTCCTGCTTTTACCAGTTAACCAGAAGTCTTGGTGGACTCTGGGGGGATTCAAGTCTGGTCCTATTTGGCCAGAAGGGTGGTGGCTTCAAACCTCCTTATGAATGTGGAGAAGGGATGTAAAGTAAAGGAAATGGTGAGAATCCTCAGGGCTTCCCTTTTGGTGAGGAAAGGGAAATCCATTCCTGCTGGTGTGAACTCCTGTGCTGTGCTCTGGCTCACGCTTCATGGTCATACATCCCATCCTCTTTGTGTGTTCTTTGTCCAGGTGGGAGTTTGCTGCAAAGTTCCGCTCCTGTCAATATCCCTGGGTCCCTTGGAAGTTCTGCCTCCTTTCACTCTGCCTCTCCTTCTCCACCGGTCAGCTTATCATCGCATTTCCTCCATCAGCCCCAGGGACACTTAAGCCAATCAGAAAACACATTCCTGGGGACATCAGCTTCTCATGGATCATTAGGTAAATGCGCAGTGTATGTGTCTTACATGTACATACCTGTCTGTGCCATGTAAGTATCCTTAAGTTAGTTTTAATTTGAAAGTCTTATTTCAGTGTGGCCATCTATATGTTGCCTTCCCATAACTGCAACAGTAGTGAAAGCTAGGTATGCTTGATCTTGACTGGGTGCAGGCGATAAGACTAGGTGATTTCTTTGAAGTCCCTTCCATTTTGATGATTCTGTGAACTCATGAATCCTTGTTGCACCTTGTGTGAGACAACAGTTATCCCCATTTTATAGACAAAGTGAGGCACAAGAGTCAAGTAACTTGCTTAAGGTTATATAGCTCATAATGGCTTGCTAGAATTCCTGGTTCCCCTGCTTGCATTCATATCACTTGATTGCATCTCTTTGTCTCTAGGGGAACTTACACACATGCAGGGAGCCTGGTCCAATGTGCTGGAAATCCAGCATGTCAGAACTGACTCGGTTAATCAAGTCTGCGGGAGCACATAAATTGACGTGCTCTGACAGCCTTGTGCATCACATGTATCGGTGGCACAATGCACCTCCACACTGAGAAAATGGTGGTGTGCACTTTTAAACTAAAATGCATTTAGTGTGGTTTAGTTCAAAGCACGCAGCTGCCATTTTCTTAGTGTGAGGACATGCTGCACCACTGATGCACATGATGTGTAGGCGCTTTTTAATTAGCATGGCTTGCTAATTAAAAGCTCCCAGCGCCATGTCAGAAGCGCATGTGAAAATGCCCTAGAGCTCACGGCTGATGTGATTATAGATCAAATCCTTAGTGCAACTCAGCTGAGGTGTTGAAAGAGCAATGGCTTTAGGCCACCTTTTTTCTGTTACTAACTGAGCTGGGCCAGCCCTCGAAGTATTTCAGCACAGCCTCAGGCCTGTTCTAGATTTATACCCACATATGGTGCCTCTCAAATGCCAGTTTGCCACCAAGGCTTAGCAGAATGCAGCTGTACTTCAGCCACATTTCCTTTCACCCTAACTCCCACCCCCTCTGCACTGAGGAAAGGACTGGGGAATAGAAATTGAATGGGGAACAAGGATCATTCATGGGTATTTGAAATTTAATTGCATTTTAGCTCAATGTTAGGATGGCTCAAATTATCACTAATAGTAAGGGGGCATTCTTTCCATAGACAACAGTAGGAGTGAGTGATTTGGTTTTATTTTTCAATTTCTAACACTACATCTCAATAAGAAACGTGGATAAGTGCTTCGTGAAGCTGTTGTGGCTGTGTGGACCTAACAAACTATCTCTCTACTTGTGTATTCATATTCTTTGTATGCCTAGCGTAGACCCATGCATGCATACCCTGCTGTCACTTTGCATCTTGCTTGAGTTACTTTCGTAATGACACTGTTCTTTTCAATGCAACAAGAAAAGAGACATCGGGTGGCCTCTGTATTGGTAATTTTCATTAAGGGCTAGCTGCTTGGCACAGGAGAAGCCCCAATTTCAGTAAGAAAAAGGAGCTGTAATAAAAACCCAGTTTTACTAAAGCTCTGCTGCTTATTTCTGAAGAAAAGAGTTAAGTAGCCTGTATTCAAGAACAGCATGGGTGTCAAATTCACCTTGTGCCCTGGACTGGATTGAGACTGCCCTGTTTCTTGCAGGTCTGATTTGGGCTGGGGCATGAGGAAGCTGCTATGGCAGTGCCAGCTACATGGCGGCAGTAATCCTAGCTCTGCCTCCAATCTGGAGCACATTGTGGCAGCTCCAGCCCCTGCCACATGCCCCATTGTGGAGCTGGACCTGGAGTTGCTGCCACTGCATACAGCCTACCATGGCAGTAGCTCCAGCTCTGGCTTTGGCACAGAGCACGCAGCAGGGGCTGGCAGCTGGCAAGGTAGGGCTGCAGCAATGGCAACTGGCAAAATGATCAGTGGGAGGCCAGACCTGGGACAGACCACTTGGCCACACTGGTAGTCTGACAGGCTGGATAGAGAGGCTCTGTGGGATGGATCCAGCTCACGGACCCCTGAAGCATACCACGTGAACAAGATGGATACTAAATGTAAAGGATATTTCAGAATTAATTTAAATAGCTGAGATATTTTAAAAAGTGAGATTTTTTTTTTTTGGGTGGGGGTGGGAGGGAGAGACAATGTAGGAATCGGGGTTAAGGTTTTTAAAATAAATAGCGTTCTAGAAATCTGGGCTCATCTCTACACATCTCATTGAATGCAACCCAGTTATTTATTTGTAGTGTGATAACTCCTGTGACCCGCAGTCCCGGAGCAGGACCCTACTGTGGTAGTTGCTGTGTAAACACCAAAGAGATGGTTGTTACCCAAAGGAGCTTAATAAGAAAGACGGAGAGGAAAAGGAAACAATATGATAATATTTGTCAGCATGATAGACAGCATTTTCAGAACACTTGCAGACTGGTCACTGCCGACTCCAAGACACCTTGCAAGAAACCCAGAACAGTTTAAAAAAACTACGAAAAACCCAACATTTAACAGACTTCCCTGCTAATAGACCTCCTGTTTCATTTGATCATGTTAGGCTAGGAGCCATTTCCAGACCAGCTGAAAGGAACTAATGGAAAGCAGCAGTGATCAGTGGTGAATCTTTGCTTTGTTAAGCTTTGTCTTGACTCAGAAAAGTGACTAGGTTTCAGTTGGACTTAGCTTCCAACCTGCCGATTATCATGGGTCTTCGGCAGGGAGATGATGGAAAGACATCCTCTCTGCAGGACAGAGCAAAGGAGTCTTAGTAAATATGATCAGGGCCAGGTCTATATACAGTGTTTGTGCCAGTAATATTCTGTTTGGGGGCAGGATGATTTCACCCAAATAGTTAGTCCAGTACAGTCCCTATTGTGGATATATTTACTACTATACAGATGCCTACAAACTAGTATAGCTTATACTGGCATGGGTAGGAGAATGAGCTAGCCCAGCATTAAACCGCTTAAATCAGTATAATTGTGTATTCACATTAGAAGGCTGTACTGCTATGACTACTTTGATGTAATCGCAAAGTGGTAAAACACGGTGTTGTAGGTAATCCTTGGGAGAAGCAGTGAGCCCCCAAACTAATGAGTTCTTTCTGCTGGAGCTGAGATGCCCAGCAGGGTGAACACATTTTCTGGTTCCTAAATGTTGCTTTGTCTAAGATGCTCTCCACCATTAGTCTAAGATTCATGCTGATTAAACAGAGAAAGGCACAAACTGGTGTCTGTGACCAACAGCCAGCTTGTCACTCATAGGCTTCCTTCTGTATTTGCTCCCAAAGTTGGCTATGAGAGGGGAAATCCGTTGGAGTACTCTTAAGACGGGGAATTTGGGCCACAGGTAGGGCACCTCTGCTCATTAACAATGGGGCTGGCAGACTTGCAAGCTTTTAGCTCGCTGAGCAGACTAACAGGAAGCTACTCCTGGTTTTGTCTATGTGGCCTAAAAGCATGTGTTTACAATCTCATTAGCCTAAGGATAACTAGGTTACAACGTGACATGCTGAACTGACCTTGAAGGGGTTGCACTGTGTCTAATATATGTGAGCAATAACATAAAGTAGGGTGGACAAGCAGGGCATGTGTACCCTGGGCACCACCTAAGGTCAAGCCACCAGTGGAGTTGGGGGAGGGTGCCTCACCCTGTGACTACTCATTGCAGTCTACCCCGCTACTGCCTGCCTTGCTGCTTTTAGCTTTCCAGCCTTTGCCAGCACTTTGCAGCTCCAGGACTCAGCCAGTTCAGGCAGGAGGTGTCATAGAGCAGTGGTCTCCAAAGCGGGGTGCGGGCAAGATGATTCATTGGGGTGCAGGAAGAAAATATTAGAACTTATATTTATATAAATATACATATATTGGGGGTGCGTGCTCAAAACTTTTTTTACTGATAGGGGTGCGCAATCAAAAAAGTTTGGAGACCACTGTCATAGAGCACGAGGTGTTCTGGGAGTCATAGTTTTGTAGAGCAGCAGTGGTGTTTGCTGCTGCTGGGCAGCTAAACCCCATTTTTTTTTTTGCTGCCAAATTCAGTTTTGTGTTTTTTCCCCTCTGAACATGGACTTCAGCAGCAAAAAAGCCTTCTCCCTCGCCCCATCGACAGCAGCAAACTCCACAGCAAGTCTAGAGAACTGTGCTTTCCAAAACTTGTTGCACTCTGCCTGACTCTCTGCTCTGTTCCTTTACCTGCAATCAAGAAGGTAGGAGTGGAGGGGAAGAGTGAGAGACTGCTGTCCAGGGTGCTTTTTTTTTTCCACACTAGGCCCCTGTATGTGAGGGGAGAGATTTAATTAGGTGAAGATGGAACTTGATTGAAAAAGGCACCATGATTTTATTGGCCATGTAGGCAGAATAACATTTAGGGGTCATTTCCATGCTTAGTTCCTGGAGACAGAAAAGGTTGGTTTCCAAACTACACAATAAGCTTCCTTATGAGGCTCTTCTGTCCCTGATGGATTGTTATCCCTTGAAGGATCCAACTGGTTCCTAAGATAATCCTGTCCCTCCTAAACACACACTGTAGGCCCTGTTTTTTTACAGGGGCAAGGAGCAAGTGGGGAAACCTCCAACACCTGTGACGTAACCCTCTCTATCTCCTCGTGAAACAGGTTTAAATGGGATGAACAGCAGCATATGGGAGCACTTTGCTTCTGGGAGTTTTTCGCCCAGTACCTCACCTGCGTTTCTGTCAGGTCCAGGTGCTGCTGAGCTGGCGAGACTGCGACAGGAACTGGATGAAGCCAACAGCACGATAAAGCAGTGGGAGGAGTCCTGGAAACAAGCCAAGCAGGTACCGTTCAGTCTGCAAGGGAAGAGGGGACAGCCATTAAACATGGAGGTTTTTCCAAAAAGAAGAGCTGAAATCACAGGTGATGCAGTGAATATAGTTCAGACCCTCTTAAAGACAGAGTCCCTTAGACACCCATACACCCACTTATCAATGGGAAGGAGACTGAGCTGCTGCGGGGAGGTGGGGGGAGTTGTAATAACAGGTATGTTTCAGCAGCTGAGATTCCTGTAGACTTACCAGCTTCTGACTTCTCCACCTAAAAGACTCTGCTGTGTTGTTCTACTCATGGAGAAGTATGCAACTGTGATCTAGGGCTCCTAAATGCTCGTCATTTCTCTGCTTCTGACTCGGTGTCAGAAAATCACATAGGCCAACATTTCCAAAGCTGGCCACCAAGTTTTGGTGCTTCCATTTTGGGGACCCCAGTTCGAAATGGCTTGGACCTAATGGTCAGAGGTGCAGAGTACCTGCTGCTCTCATTGAAGACCAAAAACATGAGAAGCAAGTTTTTAAAACCTGGGTTTTACTTTGTCTATACTCCAGGGAATTTCATAGCTAAGGTACAAGGGAAAGGGGACTACATGGTAGTTCCTAACCACAAATGAACAGGAATACATGGTTTGACTTGAACTCTGCTGGATTCTGGCAGGGAGTTTGTACAGATTTTTCTCTCTTGGTTTCCCAATCCATCTTCCTTCACAGGCCTGTGATGCTTGGAAGAAGGAAGCAGAAGAAGCAAATGATCGCGCCAACACAGCTAACATGGAATGTGAACTGGCCCGGGAGCAGAGGGAAGCCCTGGAGCTGCAAGTGAAGAAACTCCAGGAGGAGCTGGAGAGGATCCATGCTGGCCAGGACCCCCAGTTCCTGCGTTCGTTCTCAGACCTGGAAACACTCTCGCTCTCCACGCTGTACACCATCCAGAAACAGCTGCGCACCAACCTGGAGAGAGTCGACAAGGTCTGTGTGAGGAGCCTTGGCTTGGGTAAATTATACTTACCTCTAGCTCTCCAGCCACCCTACAGAGCTCCAAGGCCCTGGTTGATGAAGCCAACTCAGAAATCTGCAGCTCATATAGCCCTACTTAGTTCAGCCAGTGTGGATGTTATCAAACTGAGTTATAACCAAGCTAGAAAAAGCTCTTGTTTCTACCTATAGCTGTAAACAGTTTTGAGTCAGTCAAGCAGTTGAAGCCACAGTAGACCATAAGCTGAACATGAGCCAAGAGTTTACTTTTGCAATAAAAGCCAGCAGCATACTGGGTAGTATTAACAGGGATGCCACTTGCAAAACAAGAGAAGTGATTCTTTCACTGTTTAGCACTGGCAAGGCCTCCCCTGGACTCCTATGTCTAGTTTTGGGCCCACACTCCAAGAAAGAGGTGAACAGATTGGAAAGAGAGCAGAAAGTGGCATAAATGATCAGGGTCCCAGGAAGCATGAGTTTTGAAGAAAGGCTGAAAAAACTAGGGTTATTTAGTCTTCAGAAGAGAAGACTATGAGGGGATTTGATAACAATCTTAAAATACCTAAAGAGTAATTATTAGGAGGATGGAGATGGACTGTTTTCTGTGGCTGTAGAGAATAGGGCTAGGAGCAATGGCCTCAAGCTGTGACAGGAAATTTAGGTTGGAGATTAGGAAGAATTTTCTGACTGAGGGTGGTCAAGCACTGGAACAGGCTACCTAGGTAAGCTGTGGATTCTCCATCTCCTGGAAATTTTCAAGAGCAGGTTAGACAGACACTTGATCAGGATGGTTTAGTCAGGATTGCTCCTGCCTTGAGCATGGAGCTGAACTCCCGAGGCGTGATCATTTTGGGTCCCTTCCAGCTCTGCTTTCCTGTGATCCTAAAAGTACAGGTCCCAATCTCATCTCCAAAGCAATGGACATGACCACCTCAACTTCTGCTTCAAAAAGCAGATGAAAAGTTTCTGTAAACCCCCGCCCCTCCCCCAACTCATCCATCATGTGCCATGAGGAAGGTCTTTCTCTCACCCCACTCTTCTCTCAGTAATGGCATGTTTTGATTTGTCCTCTCTTGCAGGCAGTATTTCAGATGCAATCGGTGAAATGCCTTAACTGTCAGGAAGAGAACCGGGTGGTGTTACAGTGCCAACATGCCGTGCTTTGCGAGACGTGTGCTGAGGAGGGGGAATGCCCTATATGCCACCCCAACAGGCCACATTCTCTCCAGTCGTGACCCTTCAAGGACACATGGTTTATCATATCACATAGAACTTTTTAAATTGATATATATATATATATATATATTATATATATATATGAATATATATACATAAAACAAAAATTAGTTGCAGAGCACTTTTTAATATTTTACATCCCCCATCTAAACTGCCTTTCACCCATGCCCCACTGATTCTAACTCTTTAGGAACTTTGAGAGCTGTTTTTAGTACAGATCAAAGGGCCATTTGCAAAGAGTCTGTGGTTTGTTTGGTTTCCCGCCCCCCGCCCTTCTCTTTTCTACTTGTTCATAACAAATTTTTTGACTTTTTCCAGAATAATTTGGAACAGGCAATATTGGGCTTCCAGGTGCTTTCCAGAGTGATGATTGAACTTCTAAGCAGGACTCAGATGAATTCAAATGGTTTGATCATGTCTTCAACCTCCTGCTCTTTTTATAACCCAGATGTTAAGGACGTCCCCATTGGTAGGAAGCCTTGTGGGGTCTCCGCCAGTTTAGAGCCATGCTTGCTCAGATTGCTTACCGATCTCTGAATGTGCAGGAGCTTTGTCTGTCCCTTTTAAACAGCAAAGTTCACTTTTTAAAAGTTTTTTACACAATTTGTATATTTGTATAAAAACAAGAAAAAGAAAAAAATACTGAATTTAGAGCAAGTCGGGCCCAGCCCAACCCAGTAATCTAATGGCTGGCGTACATACTACTTAGAGTACCTACTGGGTTTCGGTGTGCTCAGAGATACTGCCCCTCACGTAGGCAAAGGCTAGTCTATGGAAGGGAGATAGATTCGCGCATTATTTCACTCCAGCATTTCCTTGTGTTGGCTTTCTAGAAACAGCTCCCAGCTTCTGATTGGATCATAAGGCTTTTTTTCATAGCCAGGGGGAACTAGTTCATAATCATTGCAGGTGCATTTGGGAGAGATTCCACGTGATGTGAGAGAATCTCAGCTTGGCAACAGTAAGGCGAGGTAACAAACGATCCTTCTCAAGCTGGCCTGATGTTTTCTGCATCACTGCCTCAAGGGTAGCACGATGCTCTGGGTGCATTTAGCATTCAGCAAAAGAAATTTTATGGCAGTCCATCTATTCCAGGCTTTAAGAGTGGCCAGTCCCAGAAGCCTCAGACAGTTTAAATTCCTTCCCTTTGATGCTTTTATATTGTAAGGAAATTTCCTCCTGACCTTAGCTGCTGACCCCATTATACTCTGAAACGTGGTGCTTGTTAATGCTTTTAAACCTATGTGGTGTAGCTGTAGAGGCTGTTCTCATTTATACACATGTATAATCCTGATTTGAAACTTACCAAAGCTAGATAGCCCACTAGTGCCCTTGGCATTCTACAGGTTCCTTGCACAGTCCTGGGTTGGGATAAAATGAAAGTTTAGAAAGGAATTCCAAATGCAAGGTAAAAAACCCAGAACCACCAGCTGGCCCGTACAGATCTTCCTGGTGACTTGGTGATGGTAAGTGGCAGTTTGATTCAGGCGGTCTGACAGAGTAGGTATATGGCTGCCAAACTCAGTCTCTGGTTTCAGTCAGAGCTGAAGGGGAAGTAGGAGCTCAGGTCCCATGAATGCACTTCTATTTCCAAGACATTCCTTTTCTTTTGTGCAAGGGAAATATTCCAGTCTCTCTCTCTCCCTCTGCCTGCTCCAGGATCATCTTCTGCACATGCCCTTTCCACAGGCCATGTCTGGATCCTTCCAGGGGACCTGCCCTGCTGTGAGTACTGTGGGCCTGTACCTCCCAGCACTGTCAGCAGGGAAACTTAGGGACTTTATCCTAAGGATTCTCTTGTCCACTGAATTTGCTCCCTTCAATCATCTTAGTTTAGCAGGGTAGGGGAGAGCCATGAACATCCAGATTAGCTCTTCACCAGCACCAAATTGCCTGGTGCATGGTTTTCTTTTAATGCAACAAAAAATGCCCCTGGCCAGGACCCTGAGCCTTTCTATTACCACTTTCTAAATGTAACTTGACTCTCTTTCAGGTGGATGACCCTAACCTGCTGGGTGTCCAGCCAAGTGGCCAAGCATCTGTTAAGTGGTGGGGCTCTCTCAAGGGCACTTCCTGTGTTTGGGCTGGGCAGATAATGGGGTACTGTCCTGCAAACCGCCCAACCTTGGTGGTATAGATTCTGCCCTTAGTGCAGATTCACAGCTCACCCAGAAGTCCAAGAGGATTGTGTATTGGAGATCCAAATTGCACTTTCATTTTTCACTTGCAGCCCAATCCTGCAATCTTGGTACAAGCATTGTAGTCTGTTTTAAGCATTACTAGTGCACCCCTCACAGGCAACCTCTAGGTCTCATAGATACCCATGAAAAAGCATCAGAAAGGACCTGTCTCTTGGTATTTTATCTGTATAAGAACTGCAGAATTAGGCTTCCTAATCACATCAGTTATTCCTGGCTACTAATTTGGCTCTGGTTGATTTGGGATAATTGACCTGCCCTTCGCCAACCTGGAAAAGCACTGGAAACCCCAACAGCCTTTTGTTGTTAGTAGGAACAAGTGAACTGTTACCAGATTTTCAAAGCGCTTCATATTTAATGTAAGGAAACAATGAGATTTGCTTCCATGATTCCATCTTTCCTTTGCATGGAAGGGGTTAATATGCATTCCCAAATGATCTCTTAAGTGCAGCTCTGTGTAGTTCTGTTTTATTTTTCCCCCCATTAACTTGTTTTGGGGGTGGGGGGGGGTTTGGTAAAAATGTTGTTTTGTTTTTTTTTCTTGTGTACTTTATTGTAACTAGCATCATTTTTTAATTTTTTTTTTGTATGGAGACACACTGTTGAGTGATTATTGTGGCTATGTTGTTTGGTTATAGCCTTAGAATGTCTGTGCCATGGGGCAGGTGCTGGTCGGTAAGGCCGGTGAACCTGCCTCCGTCTGATCTTAAGGAAAGGTCTTTTGTTAAAATATGTGAGAATTCTTTTTTTAAAAGCACACAAAAAGGGCAGGGGGGAGGGAGAGGGAAAACCCAATGCAACTAACATTTACTAAACACTTTTTGTAACTAATTTAAAAATAATAGGAAATAAATTCTCCAATCAGGTCTATAAATTAGAAGAGCTGAATCCCATCAGCCTGTTTGACTGAAGATGGAAACTGGTTTGTAACATTTAATTTTGTTACCATTGAGCTTTTGAGGTTACCATTGAGGTACCATTTGAGGTTACCATTGAGGTTCAGCCCTCTCCTTCCTCTCCATGGGATTGTTCAAAATGACCCTGTATAGTTCTTTGGACAAATCTATTTGTTCTGAACTGTTCAGTATCTGGCTATACGATTCCCACAGGGGACTTTACAAGTGTGCTCCCCTCTTTCATCAAGGTGAAGTTTTCCCACCAAGCTGCAGCTTCATGCCTGTCCCAGTAAGACTTGGTAATTCCATTAATGATACAGAACCTCGCTGGCTGTGCCGGGGATCAATTTTTCCCCATGTCTATTGGCAGATTGCTTAACCAGTGAGGAGCAAGAGAAATTCCAGCTTGGAGAACAGCACATTTTGCCTGCCAGGCAAAACACAGTTTCTCTGTTTAAGACTTATCCTGAAGGACCAAAGAATCCAAATTGGAATCAAAATGCTCCCCATCGCTGCACTCAAATCCTGATGCTCTCTTACCACACTGGAGTCATGGCAGAACAGGTTAAAGATTTAGCAGGAGGGGTTGGCTGTATCCTCCAGTTCACTCTATTCTGGCCTCTCCTTCCTGGCTTTTTCTCTCCTTCCTCTGGTTCTGTAAGAAAACAGTCTTTTTAATCTAGGTTTCTATGAATTTTTGATTGCTGCTTTTTTAAAAGAATTATCTTAAATGTGAATGATTTCTTTAAGCACCAGGTGGAAAAGAGAATTGGATAGTTTCTTGGTTTGCAAAAGCTTTGAGGGGCTGCTCTCTCCCTAGGAATTGGGTTCTTTTCCCCCGCAAGAATTTAAGCAAAGTGAAGGAAAAAAGGCAAGATGTCCAACCCCCACTGTAGCAGCTGCCGAGTTTACATCAGCCTAGGCAGGCGATGCCTGCAGAAGTCAGCACTGCTGTTAGGGCAACAAGATTTTGCCAGTCAGTTTGCGTGGTGTAAAAAGGGGCTTGTTGAAATATATCTGGTGCTAACGTATGCAGCCCCTCTAATGTACTGTCACGTGCTGTATTTCGGACCAGGAAAGTCCATAGTAGAATGAATGAAATGAGTCTAAGGAGACCTTTCTTTGGACTGAGTCGCGCTTGAAGACTCAGAACTATTTCCAGCCCTTCTGAGTTAGCAGCACAGTTGGCTGTTGCTAAACAGATTGAACATGCCTGGGAACATGCCCACTTCTCCCCACCCTTCCACAGAGAGTCCTCATTGGATTGTTAATGTTTTCCTCCCAAAAATGTCTTGTAGCGTTGGAAGGATTTGCTAGAAGCGTTGACCTCTATGACTAATTGTGCTGGCTGGCAGTTTCCTAGCTGTGATTTGGGGGAAGGGAGCATTAATTGTGTTGTGAAACCACAGTATTCTTTAAAGGTCAATAAACATGTACTTTATTATGAAAAAAATAAGAGCCTCTCCACTGGAAACAGGGATTATATACACTATCTGTTTGTGGGTGTTGAAACGCAAGGAAATCTCCGAGCCAATTTCCACTTGGCTGGAACTGGCATCACCTTATCCTAACAGGGACCATGCTTTAACTCATCGCCTGACCACATGGGCACCCAGCCAAACACCACTGGTGGCAGAGAGGCATGTGGCATAGCAATCAGGTGATTTGGGAAAATGCCTCAAATCTGGAGTATGACGTTTTATATGAAGTCCCTGAAAAAGGGCTCTCCGCGGTTCTAATATTAGAAGGTTTTTATACTATCCATACATCTCTCTACTTAACCTGAGCCACTAGCAAGGGCTTGCACAGCTCAGACAATGAAGAGAATTCCTTACCGTGTGAGGAAGAGTTTTAATGCTGAATGGACTCAATATTTCATTGCTGTTCCACTAGCCACAAGTTCTCTTGTTCCCCCTTTTCTCCTCCACGAAGGAAGCCTTATTCAGTGTTTTCCTCCAGGATTATAATAATCCTCGGAGTTGATGCAAACAGAAACTAGATGTTACTAGTGTAAAGAGAAGTATTTTAAAAGTGAAGTATTCCTGCAAACTAGTGACTGTGGATCAAAGATGTCTATGGGGATTCCCCACTCTGTAGCTTCCAATGTTAAAACAAAATAAATACAGTATACATTTAAACAATACTCACTGCAGTATTTCTGGTGGCCCTTTTTGACCACGCTTTCTCCTGGAAGTCCTAGGAGAAGGGGCACTGGACAGCCGTGCCCCTGAGTCTGTGTAGAAGTTGGCAGAATGGTAATCAGTGGTGTGTACAACGTGTTGTCGATTCCATGTATAGGCTGTGATGCCAGCTGTCGTTCACTCTCTTGTATTCTGTAAATATGTGTGTTGGCTGTCAGAAACCTGGTTTAGACTCTTTTCTTGGCAAAGTGGATTTTGCATGTGGGGCTGTGATCTGTGTCACAATTTCCAAGGGCAGGATGGATTTTCTAGAGGACAATAAATTTTTATTTTTTTGCTAAGAAAAAAAACCCAAAGAGCTTGTGTGTGTATGTGTGCACAGCACGTGTGCGGACAGGTGAACTTTGCGTGGTTTGCATCTGCTCAGGGGACCTAAGGAATTCCATGGAGTGAAGCCAATTACAGGCCCATCGCCATGCAAGGGTGTCAACAGAGGGGTTCATGACCAGGGTGCAGCCTCAAGAGTTTGCAGCTGTGGCGTGTGCAGAGATGAAGCACATGAATGGAGCCTGTGCTATTTCACATGTCTGACTGGAGGACTGCCAGAGCCACTAGAGACTTGCCAGGCAGTGCCATACAACACATGCTTGGGCCTGCCTGAGAGATCAGGTCTCAAGATCCTACCAAGGCAGGACCTCAGAGTGTCTCTTTAGGTAACATGCTCATTTCTCTGCTTTGTCTCCAATCCTCCCTTGTTCTTTATAGTAATTTTTAAAGCATTTTTTAACCTTCTTCTGCTTCTACAGAGATCTGAGCCAGGGTCTCTTCCAAAGATAACTGTGATACAATTGCACCTAAATGGTTGTTATTCCAAAACCTGTGTCTTGGTGGAATCTGGATTTCCTTTCCAAATTAATCAAAGGTGCCCTGAATAGTGAGTTGATATACATCATGGGTTTCCACCTACATCATAATGCAGAACAGATTTTTCAGGCCAAATCAGACCCACATGGATACCTAAGCAATGCTGTTGAGGCATAGGTGTCAGGGATAGAAATTTAGCAAACAAGTTTAGTGACAATGCACAAGAAGGAAGATTGTTCGGCTTCCTCTGCCCAGCTGAGCTGGTTCTGCAAAGCCCTCGGGTGTAAAGGAAGCAGTGACATTTTAATTTTAATCCCTACAGGTGATGGGCATGACTCCTGTCAGTGGCCAGCGAGAAGATCTGATCAGTAGGAAGGTGTTCTCTTCACACGCACACAACTGATCTGAAATACAGATTAAGCCTGATGTAAAAGGATGTGTATAAAATGCATCAGGAGAACTTTCTTGTTTGTTTTCCCGGACTCCCAAGTGCCTCCTTGTCCTGGAGAGAGGCAACAAGATAGGTCCTGGAAATGTGATCGTAACAGGTGTATCTGTGCTGTACAGAACGCACAGACACAAGTGCACAGGCAAGTGCTAGCTTGCACAGACAATGTGTCACGTCCAAACGTAAAACTTAACAGAATCACACTGATGCTTTGTAGAGTTTAGGGCTAGAAGAGACCATTGTGTTCTGTTATCTTATCCATCCTCCTATAGCATAAAATTTCAACCAGCTACCCCTACACACAGCCCGAGACTTCAGCTAGAGACTGAAATATTTCTGCCCTCAAGAGACTTGAGTTCCACAGGCAGTGAACAGGAGAGGCCAGAGCATCACCAATGGATGAGGGCCCCCATAGCAGGACTTGATTTAGCCAAGATGTCCATAGGATCCCAGCTTGAGCAGGTGAATTGTCCCTTATGCTGCAGGAAGGGGTGAAAAATCCCCAAGGTCCCTGAGGGATTGTGGGAAGGAAGCCTTTCCACCATCAAGAACAGCAAGGCCTGATTGTGAGCTCCATTCAGATCATTCATTATCTGTTCTCCAGTGCATGAGTCTGCATCGCTGCTCTCATCTTCCAAGACAGACCTGCCCAGGGGAGTAGCTCTTTGCTGCCAGAAGACTTCTACTACTGCTCTTGGTGGTGCTGTGGACTCAGCTTGTTCCCAAGGGAAAGAAGCAAAAACAGTGGAGGTGTGAATAGAGGGAAGGGATAAATTTAAAAAATCCCTTGAAAAGGAGAGGGTGAGTCCCTGGGGGCTCCAAAGAGACAAGGGAGGAGCAGAAGGGAAGCACTGGAAGCGGCTGGCCCAGGGAGCAGCGGGGTTTTGCTGGAGCTGGATGGCTTCTTACTGAGAGCTGTTGCTGCAGCAGACGTTTCCCCTGAGGAAGGATGGAGGCTACTCCTTCCTGTTTGGCTGTTCTGGACTCTGTCCAAGCCAAATACCCTCGTGCATCATTCAGTTTGCCAGCCCTGTGGCCACAGCTGCAGCTCTGGCTGCATTGGGCACTGTCAGGATGAGACCTGAGCTGTGCCATCTATTTCCCAGTCCAAGCTCTGCTCAGGTCGCCTCAGCCCTGCTGTTAAAACTACATGCTGGGAGAAGAACGGCCTTTTTTTTTGGGCGGGGGGGGGCAGGCATCCTGGGGTGGTTGCAGAGTAATACATGAACTGTTGGGGTTGGAGGTTTGCACGGTGCTAGAGCAGGACAAAACCTGGCTGGTGGGAGATGAGCAAACTTTCCCTGACCTTACTGGCTGCAGTGGGAGCTAGCTTTAAGGGTAGGTGAACTAGGTGATCATTTATTCTAGCAAGAGATTCCAGGAGAGACAGAGGATATTTCCAAATACAAAATATTTGCTATTTGCCAGCAACGGCCTACAGACAAAATTGACCATGTTGTGGAATTGGCTGTTGAACGACAGTGGGCAACAGGTGACGCTTTCTTTTTGGATGAGTCAGTCCATACTTGGTCGTTCGGAGGTTCTTGGATTCGTTCACGCTCCTGTATGCGTGAAGTCGACTGTAGTCTTCAGTGGCAGCCTAAGTGGTTGCAGCCCAAACTGAGTGTGATAGCGATTTTCTTCTTTGTGAGAACCCAAACCTCTTCCTGGAACTGAATGTCACAAAAAAGAAAGCTGAAAGAGAAGCAAAGAAAGCAAAGGACACTTAAGATGGCAGAAATCAACCCTTTTGCTTCCATCCGACACAGTGGGATCTTCTAGCAGTGAACGTTCATCCAACCAAAATGTCCTTGTACCCGCTTCTGATAATTAACCTTCCTAATGCAGAAGGTTTTGTTTATTCTGATGGTTCAGGTAGGTCTGAATAAAGAGATGAGCAGAAAATATTACCAGTGCGGCAGCTTCGAATATGTGGATTTGCATATATGCCTTTGCAATAAACCTTGATGCAGTTGAACAGTTATTCAAGGCTTACAGGGGAATCGGAAAGGAGCAAATTCTCAGCATCTGTGCTTTGCAAGATCTTGCAAAATGGCCAGTCACCAGTGCCAGAGTTTGCCTTTTGCTTGTGAATGTCAGGCCAGTGCAAACAAATCCTAAGCATTTTCCTTGGGGTGTCATTGAAAGAAATGTGCAGAGCACAACTGACTTCTCTATGCCACTTCTACTGGTTCTGTTTGTTGCTTTTGCTGTGAGTTGTTGAACTCTGTGAAGACTTTGCTTTAGCCCAGGATGGTTTTTTAAGACCAGGGGTAAGTCCAGACGGTCAAAAAGCCCAAGGCTGAACTGATTCAATCTTTTGCGGGTTAGTCTAAGCTGCATAAATTGAATGGATAAGTGAACAGGCATTCACTTTTAATTCGAGAAATGCAGCCACATGCCTGCAGTGGCCTAAGCCAGAAGCCAGGGAGTGGTAGAGCATGCCTCCCAGCTTGGGCCAAGGCTAGCCTGCCCACCCAGCAAAGGGAGCTTTGCAAGGGGAGGTGCAATGCATCTTGTGATGCTGGGGACTATGAGTTAACTTGAATCTGGAGGGGATCTGGGACAGAAGTTCAATAAACCGATTTAACCTAAATCAGCCAAGTCTGATGCTACATCCATCCAGTTTTATACAAGTTTTGGCCATTTTGACAGTGGTTTGTGTACACTGAACTTCTGTTGTGTTACAGATTTGAACCGGTTTACAATCACCAGGGATCCAGGTTTTCTGTTTGCCATGGAAAATTGTGGTAAAACCCAGATTTTCTCATTTTAAGGAGAAAAATCTAGATTTTCTCCTTTAAAGGAGAAACATGTGAGAAACAGTGGGTTTCCTCTTGCAGGCTGGCAGAGTTTCAGCCTGCAAGGGGCTGGGGGGAGTGGGAGGAGGGCAATCAGCAGGGCAGGACAGTGCACGCACATGGCCATAGGCAGCCTGGAGAGCAACTCCTGCAGGTAAGTCTGGCGGTGAGGGGGACAGGAACTGCAGCCACCATAGAGGGAATTGGGCTGGGCTGGGGCTGCTGCCCAGCGTGGACAGTGCGTGGGGCTTGGGGTCTGGGGCTGGAATGTGCAACTGCAGGGTCCTAGCAGGGAGTGGGACAGGGCCACAGGAGGTGGCCAGCTCCCCATTGCTCCTGGCGGGGAAGTACGTGCCCCCCCAGATCTGTGTGTGACAGGAGCAGGCTGCCCACTGCAGGCTCAGGCTCTCTGCCCTGCTGCCCTCCCCCCGCAGCTCGGCAGGCGGGACCTGGCGCAGCAGGACAGAACAGGGCAGGGAAGCTCAATGCTACTGCTGCGAGCCCTGCGCTGCCACGGCAAGGTGCCCCCTGCCCACCCAGCAGCAACGGGGGTGGTGGCGCAGTTGTGTCCCTCGCTTCTGCTGGGCAGACGGGGTGCCTCACCATGGCAGTGCAGGGCTCCCAACAGCAGCACTGAGCTTTCCTGCCCCACTCTGCCCTGTCCTCCCATGCCAGGTCCTACCTGCTGGGTCCTGGAGGCCCCGGGGACCAGGGTGGGGAGCCCCAGGCCACAGAAGGCAGCTCACATTTCCACACACCGGCTCCTGCTGGGGGGAGGGAGCCAGGCTCTGTGCTCCACGGGTGGCAGCCAGGGCTACAAGGGGCAGGGGGCTGCAGACCCAGGTCCCTGGCCTCATAGCCCAGGCAGCTGGGAGCCCCATCCAGCAGGGCTGAGGGAGCAGGAGGCTGTGGGTGGGAAGTGAGGGGCAATAGCATGGGCAGGGCTCCGGCATATCAGGACTGCTCAGTGCCACAAAGCAGTGGAGGGGACAGCCACAGCTAGACCCGCGTCCTGGTGAGTGAAGGGGGCAGGGGGAGCTCTGACTTTTCACTATGAAAAAATCCAAAATCAAATGCCAAAATGTATAGGTATTTAGGAATTTATTTTATTATAATGGTTGAGGCACTGGTAGGCTTCCAAATTGTTTTAAAATTGTAAATATATAAATCAAATATTGTTTAACTGATATATATATAGTGGCATTTCAATTATGGAAAAAGCATGGATCTGGGGGGTTTTAATCGGACAATTTGCGATTTTTAAACGAAGA
The DNA here is from genome assembly GCF_001723895.1 of Crocodylus porosus. Lineage (NCBI taxonomy): Eukaryota > Metazoa > Chordata > Crocodylia > Crocodylidae > Crocodylus > Crocodylus porosus. The sequence goes on from NW_017728928.1 coordinate 12,571,991, forward strand.
ATACCAGGATCCCTGATGATCACTTATACTGACTTATGTATTATTTCTGTCTGGGAAAACCTATTGAGTTACCTTAGTGAAATATGAGAAATCCGCAGATTGTGTGAACAGCTATCATATTTGGAGAGACTTAAGTCTATGAACAAAGCAAGGATGGATGATCAATAAAGAAAGCCAGTGGCAAATTATTTCCTGATGGGGAAAGGTCTTTGATTTGATCAGGCGGCCCAGGATACGAAGCGTTCCCTTCCGAGGTCCACGGACCATCTCTGTTCATCGCACAGCAGGGAAATGTTTTGAAATGTGGGGAGTTACTTGGGAAATTGGATCTTGCGAGTAGGGACGGTCTCTGAATGGCCTCCAAGGAAATGCACAATTGTCACCTGGGTCAAAGCAAACCGTTCAAATTCTTGGAAACGGGTCAAGAGGGGAAATATTTCTGCTCGGTGCCAAGCTCGGTGGCTCTACCGCTTCCAGTTTGGGAGCTGGGACATGTAGAGCATCCTAATGTCACTGCCTAGCCTGGGGTCAGGACAGGGCTCAGTTGGCCCCTCGGTTGTTGCAGTGATGTTTTTGATGTGGTTCAATGATTGTTCAGTTCTTTTGCTATCTTAGCTCAGCACTGGGGTGCAGCACATGGCCACAAACCAGATGGGAAAAGCAGCTCAATGCAATCCAAGTATCTCAATACTGTGCTCCCTTTCAGGACCTGATAATGCTTTACGCTTGAGTAGCCAGTGATTCGCACCTAAAGGGACCCTGGGAAACCCAAACTTGGAGTGATACTGAATCGCTGACTCGCCTGATGGGCAACTATAAACCCCCATGCAGTGTGATGGCAGTATGACAGAGTTTTTGAAGCTCAAGTTACGAGTCGAAAGCTCTGAGAAACGAGGATATGTCAAGCAAATTGTGCATCAGCAAAAAGTCCTGAAGGATTTCCCAGAAAATAATTGTTCTGATAATAAATGTCCTGGCTGGGGCTACGGAGTTGGCAGATCAGCTGGACCTTCAAGCTCATTTCCTACAGGAATGCACGCTAAAAGAGAGAAGGGTCGGTTTAGAGGCCACAGGTGAACCCTTCAGTAATCCAGGACAGGACTGCAAAGTTGTTGTTTTCTCTCTTGCTGGATCCTGGTGCACACCTGCCTAAAGATTTTCACAACTTGAGGGGCACTGTTGGCTGTGCAGCTTTTTGCGTAATCCCTGAAACGTCCCAGATGGCCCACAAAGGAGTACAACAGCAGTGCATTGTTCTAAGCAAAGCGTTGGAAAATGGGACAGGTGGGTGAAGAGAGATCCTCTGACATAAATGGGCTGGATCTTTGCAATGAACTTCGCACTCTTGGCAGGCATTTAAAACTGGAGGACACCCAAAAGTCACGTTGGATTTAATGGGCAAAAGTAAGCTTTTGTTCTTATTTCCAAATGTATCCGTTGCACTCAGGACTCCATTAAGCCTGTCTGCTCCAAAGATGGAATGGTTTTCAAAATTTAAGATTATGGACGTCTTTGCTTTCTACAGTAATTCAGTCCTGATTGGTGGGTTTTGCTCTTATTTCAGTTGTGGAGACCATAGATCTAAAAAAGCCAGCTACAAATGAGTGTGTTTTGAAGCAAGAAAAGTGAAATTCCCTTAAAAAGATACTGCTGGTCCCAAATCTTTGTGAACAAAAGTTTGGAAGGATTGGTGGGGTGGTTGATTTTTCAAGTTCTTCATTGGGTTCCTACTAACATTATCTTCTGTAGACAAGTGTGAGGAATCCAGTTCTTGTACTATTTTACTGGTGCGTTAGAAAGTTGATGGAAGAGGGTGTCTAGAAATCCTTCCTTCCTGCCCTAGAAAACAGACTGGAGCGAGCACAGATTGCAGCCAGAATCAGGATGCCACTGCCAGGAGTGGCCTCCACAGAAGAGAGGTCTCCACCAGGGAGTGCAGAGTAATGAAGGGAAGGAAGGTGAACCCAACGAGGGCACCGGCCCTGAGGAGAGACCTTAGGCCTCTTGGGTAGCGAAGCAGTCTAGCTGCAGCAGCTCAGGTCTCTGCTCTGGCCAATTTAGTCTGCAAGAGCAGAGAGACTCCAATTAAGCCTAAGGAAAGTTAGACAGGTCTCGGCTGTCCCTTGGTCAAGATGGGATAAGCAGTAGTTCCTGATGCTGGAGCGCTCTCTCCAGGTGTCTACTGTGCTGCGCTGCTAGGAAGCTGCTGACCTTCAAAAATTTGACAGCTGGCAGGAGTGGAGGTAAGGCAGGGTAGGCCAGAGCAGGCAGTGGGGTGGTTTGCATGAGTGCCCACCCCAGCATCCTTGCTCCCATGGTGGGTTGCAGGCTGGCATGTTTCTACCTTGGCAGCTGCAACCTGCAGGTTGAGTCGATACTGATCCACGGTAGCTCCGCTTCAAGCCCATTTCCTAGATGACTGAGCTGGGAGAGGGTGACCCCAATACAGAGGTCTCTGCTCCACAGACCAAGGTGGGCACGGTCTGAGAGACACTTAGCAAACAGTAACACAGACCACAGGTGAATGTAGAGCTCAGGGGAAATTCATTCCTTGGCCACAAAAGTAGCGACTGGTTAGAGCCAGGGGGTAATTTGGGGATGAGGTTTCCTCCCTCTCCTGATCTGATGCTGAGCAGGAACTGATTCCAGTGTCCATGTAATCCAAGATCGACCCTGTCACTAGTTAACCAGCTCCTCCTTCAGCGCCTCTGATGGATGCAGCAATCACTACTACCGCTGCTTTAACTGTACGTTGTTTTTCCACCTCAGGAGCCGCTGTGAGGTGGAAAGTTTGCAGGGGTTTCAACAGGCAGCTGTTGAACGGGAGGAAGATGAAAACGCCTTTGACACCAGTCACTGTTTCCAATCACAGCGAGTTTTCTTTAGCAACCTGCGACTTAAAACACTGTCAACCTCTCTCTCCAAAGAACTTCCCCCTCAGCTGTTGAGTCAGTGCGGCCATGTCGTTGCCAAAGCCCTGCTGCTTCTCCGAGGGGGCAAAAATACAGCTCTGACTCCAGCTGCGGCTTGAGCCATAGTTCGTGCTCCACATCCATCGCACAGTGGCCCGCTTGCTTCTCTCTGCTCTGCCAGGGCTCCTAGCAGGCTGCTATTTTTAAAGGGTAATTAGTAACCAGGGTTTCACCACCTCATCCGCTGAGCGTTGGTGGTGTTTGGTCTCTCGCCTCAGCTGCCCCACACGGTCTTGGCTCGTCATCAGGTTTCCAACAGGAAACTTGGCGCAAGTCGCCAGCCCTCCGTATCCTCCCACTGAGATCCCATGCCAGCCGTGAGCGGTGCTGGGACCGTCTGGCCTCCAGTCCCCTCGGCTGGCTGGTTAACCCTTTCCAGCAGGTGTCTGTACACAGCTGCCACTGCAGAGCAGACAGCTGTCATGGCTTGCTCTTGCGAAGCGTAGGGAAGTAACCAAATTCGGTCAGACACTTCCGCCTGGGGCTCCTTTATGGGGCTGACTGCCCTGGCCTCCTAGTGCCCTTGACTGGGGCTAAGGGGGCTCAGCATCTTGCAGCACTGTCCCTTTGATTATACGCCACGTCATCACTAATGCCCTTGGACAGGGTTTCCTCTGCACAGTTAAGAGTGGCCTCAATTACAGCAAATTGAAACGGGCCCTGTGGTTCTCAGGGACTGGATGCAGCCCCAGTGTCAGTACCTTGACGGGGCGCCAGGGCCGGAGCAACGTGTCATTACAAGACGAGCCAGCATTGGGCTCCTGGGGCCGCAAGCAGACGCCAAGGCAGGAGCGTCTCCCTCCTCCCACCTGCGCAGCGACCAACGTCCGTTGCTGCTCCGTAGATACAATGACTTCATTCAGCCTAGCGGGACGTCTTATCCCCGTGGCAGTTGCTGGGATGGCTCATCCCTGAAGCTGGGCCTAAGGCCAAGCTCTGGCCCCATTCCCAGCTTTGCTGCAGTGGAAGAGGGAATGGGCTAGCAATTCCTTTGTCCTGGCTCCGTTCCCTGTGTGCCCTTGTCCTAGCACCGTGCACATGGGCTCTGGGATGGAAGCACATGGACCACCCCGTTGTCCCCCTGCTGGTGCAGGAACAAGCAGTCTTCGGGTGGGCATCTTCCCACAGCCGGGCCACAATCTGTGGGAGGTCGAGGCCAATTGGCGCGGAGGCTCCTTCCCCCACACCACGTGCACGGCTGACATCCCCAAGTACTCGTGCCATGGTGAGCCAGCTTCATGCCAGTCGCGCCCTGTCCCCTCCTCTCTGCAGGTCTCAGACCAGTAAGTGCTGCACTGAGATGCTGACATTGTAGGGCAGCGACCATGCCACTCCCTGATCAGCTGCAGCGTGGCGAAGTGCTTTGTAACGCGCTGCGTACCAACTTTGGCTGGCTTCTAGCAAGGGTTCCTTTGCGGCTGAGTGTAGGGTGGTGTTGCCCCCCTGCAAAGGGCAATGGCAGCTAATGGGGGCAGAACGGCCCCTGCTTTACCCTAGCCTGGCGCCTCACCTATTGGGAGCAACACCCTGGGAGGAGCAGGGACAGTGGTGTGAAACCAGCTTCTGCTCTGCCATTTTCCTCTCTCTGAGCAGCGAATGGTGAACGACAGGGTGTGCCGGGAATGTTCCCATGTAAGGGTAGAAGAGGCCAAGGCAGCTGAGCGATGTGATTCTCCTACTCAAGAGGCAGGCAGGGGAATACAATTCATTCCTGCTCCTGGCTTGTGTCTGATAGTTTAGGGGCCAGGAATATCCCAGAATACCTTGGAACTGAGGAGGGAGAGGTAAACGCTGCTATTAAGCCCCTATCTGAACCTAGACCAGTTGTAACAGGCTTCTAGAAGTGCTTCCAAGTCTATTCCCTGTGATCCAAATGTGGCATTTCAGTATTCCCAGAGCACACAAATGATCCTTGGGGCAAAGAGCTGGCTCATGGGCAGCTAAATGGCCCATGTGCAAGTCTTGCCTCTGCTCAGCCCTCATCAGTGACGTCTCTGGGGTCAGACCCAGGCGGTCTGTGCTACGGTTACTTGATTCTGCTTCTTCAGAGGTGGGTGCAAACTGGAAAAGATGGAGTGAACCTTTATGCTCAGCATCTTCTCTGCCCCCAGAAATAGGTCACGGCCCATTGCTGTTGGCTCCAACATGGACACCCACCCCACTCCACAAGGCCTTGTCCGCCTTCTTTCAATGTGTGCTGTAGCCTCATTGGGGGTTGATCTTCAGGCCAGGAGCAAGGGGCTGGCAGCCAGTAAGCTAGGCATGCCGCGCTAGCAGCAGCCAGACGGGCAGGGGCAAGAGCAGCAGAGCACTGTGGGCAGACAGGGGCAACTCTATGGCAGGCTGGGATGAGGGCTCCCAACCCCAAGCCTGCCCTGAGCTGTGATCGAGTCTGGCAGGTCTGATAAGAACATGTCCTGCTCTTGCTGGAAGGGCTTAGAGTTTTCCAGGGAGGAGAGGAGCAACGAGAGAGCCCCTTAAGGGAAAGCATAGCTGGAGGGGGCTCCAGGCTTAGCACGTGCTCTTCTCCCACCACCATTGCCTTTGCCTGGGGTCAATGGGTGGGATGCTGCAGGAAGGATGTGACAGCTCATATGTACAGTCTGCTTGTGTATGTTGGAGGGACACTGTGGAGGTGAGGCTTGCACTTATGCCTCTTGTGGGGTGATGAAAGCCTTGAGTCTATAGCTGGACTGGGCACGTTGGGGAGCAGCCGGGGGTGGGCGGTTCTCAGCTGCACCTCTAGGGATGGTTTATGGACTAGGGCCTGCAACCAGGGAGTGAGCTCCCCCGGGGTAATGCTGGCACGTGGGCAGGGTGGGAAGGAGGGAACGTGGTGTATGGTGGGACAGCAGTACCACATCAAGGACCATTCAGCCAAGTCTTCCTCCTACATCCGGCTGAATGAGCCTCTACAGCACCAACTTCCAACCAACATGCAGAGCAGGTGGCTCCTGGATCCCAGGAGGCAGGTGAGCTCTCTTTTCTTTGCAACAGATTCCCCACATCCCAGCTGGGAGTCTGCCCTTCCTGGAAGTGGAGCTGAGTAGCTGAAGCCTCCCTCCTTGAAGCCAGCACTGTGCGGGATTGCTCTAAAATACAGAAACATGGGACAAACTCCACAGACTTCACTGGCTACAGCTGGGCTGATCCACACATCACACATGCACCTTCTGGCTCCCACACTCCCGTGCGGTGAGCACTGGAGCAGGCTGGAAGTCGTCCTCAAGCGATGTGGGACCTGCCAAAGGGTGATGCTCTGAGGGAAAGGATTGCCTAGGTCAAGACTTGGCCAACAGTTGAGGTGCTTTGTTTGGATTTTCTGTCTTCATCTGTCCTACGGCAATGCATGAATTTCATGTTTACAGCATAAAAAATCAGGATGGAGCCCTCAGATCCTGTCACGCACCAGATTTCAGAAGAGCTCCTGGGTATTTCCACAGTCACAATCTCCTTTCCTGGGAAGCTTTCCCTTTCCCTTCCCATTCAGAATGGAAAGACATTTCAAGATGCCAAAATTCACACCCCAGAGGGGAAGGGACAGGGTTTTGAGCAGGTTTCTTATCACCTGCGGCCCTGTGTAGTGAAAGCAAAGAGCCCTCATCAGTGTAGCCTACCAATCGGCGCAGAAGAGCCGGCCTTATTCTCACTCCCGTGACCCTTTTGCCCACTTGTGCCCCAGGTTATCCACAAGCTGTCCTTCCTCTGAGGGTTTGCCTTTAATTGAGCCATTGACCTGCTGTACAAACGTTTTCCCCTGGATTGACCTTGCAGGAGAGGGGTTTGGGGTTTTTTTTACAGGACTTGTTTTTAAATAGAAAATAGCTTATTGATGAAAACAGTAAGGCTGTTAAATATGGCCTGTCTCCCTCTGCAGAAATAATGGAGCTATCCACCATTGCTTGCAGGTGTATGCCATGCTTTCTCAATGGGGTTTGGTCTAGAATAATGGCAGTGAGCAGTTGTCACAGGTCAGCCCCCCCTCACTTCCCCCCCTGAAGGTGGGCTTTATCCTCAGTTTACGGACAGGGAAGTGGAGACACCATAAAAGTGTAGCTGAGATAGGATTAAGAGCCCCTGTGTGGCTGCCTCCTCCCCTCTGCTCCTCAGCCCTTCCTTACAGTGCCTCTTGTTCGAGATGCTTGGTGTGGTCCAGTGCCCTGCCCTGAGCCCCATGGAGCAGCACAGGACTGCGCTTTGTAACTGCCAGCCTGCCACACTTGGCCCCGTGAGCCAGGCCATCTGCAAGGCTCAGTGTCCCCCAGGACTGTGCGGCTGTGCAGTCTGCCCCGTGTCTGCGAGCAGCTTCTGGCACGAGACTGAGAGGAGCAGTCACCACAGCCAGGTGCTGCTACCCAGCTCTGCTCCGAGTGCCCCCGTTGCCTTCAGGCACATGCCCCTTCAGCAGAAGCTTCTGTGGTACCAGCCTGGAGGGGCAGATATGAGGACCAAGCTGATCCCCTCCACAGTTTGCATGACATAGGGGCAAGGGGGAGAAGAGGAAAGAGGGAAGAAGACTGACTGTCAGCCACTTGTACTCATTTGACGCCTCTCTTCTTTAACAGGGCTGCTTCCCAGCAACCTTTTGGGGTTAGATCTAGGCTAAGAGAAGCTCAGATAGTGGGTAGAAACAAAGCCAGTGCATGCAAAGGCAAGTAAACCTGTGTTTGCTACACCGAGAGTGGAGTTAGATGGTGAGCATATAGCACAACCAGTCTGGGTCCATACAGCTGCAGCAGTGCCCAGATCTTCCCCATGTTTTTTGGGCAAAATAAGGCCTAGAAGACAGGTACTAAAAGCCATGCCCTGCCTGTTCCTTGTAGTGCAGCTGGGAAGGAGAGTGTTTGCCCAAAAAGGGAAGATCTTGCCTCCTCCAGCTCCATGTAGCAGAGGAAGCTGAGATGCTGGTCATAACAGGAGCTAAAAGTGGGAGACTGTATCAAGTGGGGTCCTTGGCAGATGAACTCAAATTGCAAAGGGCTGCAGGCCAAATCCAAGGACAAAAATGAGCCTGAACACCTGGAGAAGTCAACTGAGATCAACATCAAGGACGGCAAATGCCAAGTCCGAGGTGTAGGGAGGACAACTCAAATGGGCAAAAGCAACATGAAGACTAACAGTCTAGAGAGCAGGAAAGGATGACAGCAGAGCTGAAGCTGAAGGAGGCAGCGGCATGACAGTGGTGCTGAAAAGGCAAGTACTATTCAGAGATGTGCTAATGGGAGCGATAGATACAAGATGAGGAAGGCACTTGATCCTCTCTAATTGGCACTAGAGCGGCCAGCTTTGTTCACCGCAGTTCCAGAAAGCTGTTAGCCACATTGGGAGAGACTGGAGGAGAGCCAGGAAAACAACATGTGGTTTGGGAAGTGCTGCCTCTGTGGGCAAGCAGAACTTGGGTTTGATTAGTCTGGGGCTGTGTGTGGGAGAGAGAGAGAGAGAGAGAGAGAGAGAGAGAGAGAGACAATCGAGATGTACCGACAGTCTTATTTGCCAGGAGAATGGCCGAGTAGTAGCTGGCAGGAGGGGAGCTTGGGGGAGAAATGGGGAAAAATACAATGAGGAGCGCTTAGCACCAGTTTGGCGGGGGGGGGCACAAAATTCCTGTCAGCAACAGATTTCAGGAACAAATGTCTAGCTGGGACGGGGCAGTGCTGCGTCAGCGGGGGGTGGCTTGGCTCCCAGCTTGAGGCCCCTTGCTGCTCCATGTCTCTGCCTGGCTCTTTAGAGGCAAGAGCGGTCTCCTCACCTACCCACAGCACCAGACTCTGCTGAAATGGTGCCTGGAGTCTGGGCCTTTCCCAAAGCGACCGTGGGGGGCTGCACCAGCAGCTTCTCCTGTGCCTTTCTGTTTCTGGCTGCACCAGCAGAGCATCCTGGGCTGCTGCTGGAGCAGGGCTAAGGGCTGCAGCTGCTGAGGCTTGGGCTGCTGCTGTTTACTGTTGGCCTTGCGTGGCGCTGTGCTCCTGGCCCCTTCTCCCGTGCCAGCTGCAGCCCGGAGCATGGAAATGGCGAAAGGGGCATGGCCCAGGCCCTTGTCTCTTAGTCTCCTGTGAGCTAAGGAGCAGTGTGGGGGCCAAACAGCTGTGGGCTCATGCCGGAGGGCTGATGCAGGCTTGGCCGATCCCACTTCCAGTGGTGCTGTAATGTGGCCAAGCAGAAGCGGGGTAGATAGGAAGCCATTTCCTGCCTCCCTGAAACAAAACCAGTGCTCCTGTCCTCAGCGTGCCAGGACCCTCCTCCCTCCCCAGGGTCATCCACTGCCTGGCAGCAACTTCACAAATGGCTGGAGGCAGAAACCATGGCAGCCTTATACCCCTCCATGGGTTAACTGCCCCGAGGTGCAAAGAGGTAGGGGCCAGAGGGGAACCGATTGCAGTGGTTTCACGCCTGCTGCTCTGCTGGTCCGGTCCTGGCCGCCTCCTGCCTGCAGGCATCACTCCAACTCCTTGGACTGCTTTGCCCGCTGTCTGCGCAGCTTCACAAAGGCCTGCGCCTCCTTGTCCCCTTTGCGAAATTCCAGCAGCTTCAGGATCAGGTCCCCTGTGAGGTGGTGAGAAGCTAAGTTCAGGAGAGAGGAGAGGAGAAGGCTTCTCCAGGGCCCGAAGTCAGGGACTACTTGGGCCCCTGCTGCAGTGCAGCATGTACCCAAGGCGCACAGCTTAGCCCAGAGCAGCAGGCGGGGTTGGCTCTGTTGCCCAGTGGAGACCCACGGCCATGGGGAATCTATGACAGGGGCTGTCTGTGGTCTCTGCTAGTGCCCTGTTGACAATGGGTTCACAGACCAAGACAGCTCGGCCAGCTGAAATGCCTTTTTCCCAGAGGAAGATCAGACCTTGCAGCCTGTTCCCCAGTGCTCGGTATGGTAGGGCTGTCGGCTTCTGTCACCATTAGCAGCCATTACCAGTGCCCAGTGCTTCAAGCGCACTGTGCAAACACTGGCAGGCCAAGGAAGGAGAAGCATTTGCTCCTGTAGTGACCCATTTTGTAGACGGGGAAGCCAGAGGCAGAGGGTTGAGGGACTTGTCGAAGGCCACCCAGCTCGACTGGCCTAGCACAGAGGGCTAGGGAAGCAGATGGAAACCAGTAAAAGTCATAAGTACCGGTGGGTTTGGGATGGGTCAGTGGCAGCCGTGTCTGGGGCACCATGACTGCGTCCACCTCATCGTCATTCCTGTTGACCCCTGGCACGTTGCAGAGGGGGAAAAAAGCTTCTCCTTCCAGATCGTTGGCTCCCAGAGTGTCGTAGTCAAACACAGTGAGCAGCAGGCAGGCCCCCTCCTGCTGGCACTTCTCTGGGGGGACCAAACTGTGAAGAAGAGGTATGAGGTGGTCTCAGCCGTGTCATGGCAGCCCACCCATGTGGGGCAACCAGAGCCCAGGTCTCAGCCTGACCAGCATCTTAGCAATGACTGAGACAGAGTCTAACAGCAGAGACAGGGGCCAAGCAAGAGCCACTGGATCCAAGCAGGGGTCCTCACCCTCCCACTTATTTGTCTTGCTGGGGAGCCCAGGCAGCACCCAGCACTCAAGTGAGCAAGTGGTGTCTATGTGCACCCACCCAGAGCACACAGACAGGCCTAAGGGCAAAAAGCTGGCTCCTAAGTCTTTTCTCTGCCCAGGTCTCATCAGTGACGTCTCTGGGCTCGGACCCAGGTGGTCTGTGCTATGGTTACTTAATTCTGCTTCTTCAGAGATGGGTGCAAATCAAAAAAGATGGAGTGAACCTTTATGCTCAGCATCTTCTCTGCCCCCAGAAATAGGTCACGGCCCATCACTGTTGGCTCCAACATGGACACCCACCCCACTCCACAAGGCCTTGTCTGCCTTCTTTCGTTGTGTGCTGTAGTCTCATTGGGGGTTGATCTTCAGGCCAGGAGCAAGGGGCTGGCAGCCAGTAAGCTAGGCATGCCACGCTAGCAGCAGCCAGATGGGCAGGGGCAAGAGCAGCAGAGCACTGTGGGCAGACAGGGGCAACCCCTATGGCAGGCTGGGATGAGGGCTCCCAATCCCAAGCCTGCCCTGAGCTGTGACTGAGTCTCGCAGGTCTGATAAGAACATGTCCTGCTCTTGCTGGAAGGGCTCAGAGTTTTCCAGGGAGGAGAGGAGCAGCAGGAGAGCCTCTTAAAAAAGGAAGGTGTGGCTGGAGGGGGCTCCGGGCTTAGCACGTGCTCTTCTCCCACCACCATTGCCTTTGCCTGGGGTCAAGGGATGGGATGCCACAGGAAGAATATGACAGCTCATACATACAATTCAAAGGTCTCATCAAACAGTGGATGGAGATCGTTCTTCTTGCACTGAGTCACCCGTGCCACCACCTCAGGGAACTCGTGCCGTGGCTCCAGGGTCAGCTGGACGAAGGGGTCACTTGAGCCTTAGACAGATGAGAAGGGAGAATGGGACTGGGCACATGCTGCCTTCCCCTCCCCAGGTCCATGGTTGTTGCAGATATCCTTACTGCACATCACTGTAGCAAATGCATGTGCTGTAGCAGGATTTCCCATCCCAGTATGTGTTGATCCAAGCAGAGCTCGCACCCAGGGCCTGGTGCCTGCTTCAGACACAGGTCTGCAGGCACTGCTCTTGGCTCCAGGCACACTGTCACACACACATATCCACACCCACACACCAACTCCCCTCCCACCATGGACTCGCCCCACTGCTTTGCTTTGCCCTAGCAGACATCAGTTTCCCAACCAAGCACCCAAGGCCAGTTGACCACCTCTGGCTTGCAGCTGCCCCCACTCCGGGGGCTGGATGTTGGGATCTGTAAAGGTCAAAGAGCAAGGCTTTGTCTCCATGGGATTCTGCTGTGGCAACGGGGCAGCTTCTGGCCAGGTCAGTGTCAGCCCAAGGTGCTTTGCTGACCATCCCTATCACCAAGCCCAGGGTCAAACTGGCTTTGGGATGCCTTGGAAGCCAATGGGCTACGGGGCAGTTTGGGGCTGGTGGCCCAGGTGAGCAGAAGTGGAGTTTCAGGGTGTTGCGGTGAAACGGCAGCGCCCCCTTCCGGGTAGCAACAGGAACTGCAGCCCTGGTCCCTAGAAATTAGCCCAGCAGCCTGGTCCTACGGCCTGGCAGAAAGGATGTGTCCAGGAGAACCAGGGGCCACCATGACACAATGGTATTTGCAGCCTGCCTGCTGCTCACCTGCCTCAATGTGTCCCCCTTGCATTCCCTTTAGCAGGCACAAATGGTGTTGCTCTGATACAAAGTCCCCCGAATGGGTTGAGGTTTGGCTCATTTAGCCCCAGCAGCCCCTTATATGTTACGGGTATTGCTGGCTTTCATGGGCCATGCCCAAGCCTGCAAGCGAACTGTCCCATGAGCTCAGACCGACAGCCTACCACAGCAGCTCCCTGCGCACAATTCAATGCAAAGAGGTCCTTTACTGTCATGTATTGTTGGCATCTGTAACCCTCATCCCCCCCGCCAAGGCTAGAAAACACTGGAGCCATCATCAAGGACAGTTGCTGCCTTACGCTGAGACTGCAGCAGAATAAAAATGCATGTTGGAGTTGGCCGTTGCCCCAGCCCATGGCATCTCACCATTTGAGTCCAGAGGGATGAGGTTGACAGCGTTAAGGATTTCAATGCGGAGCTTCTGCTCGGAGGCCCGGTAAAGTGCTTTGATGGTCACAGCCCCGTACTTCTCTGAGCTGGTCGTCAACTGAGACACAAAGAGCACAGCAGAGGCAGCACATATCAGTAGTGTCTCTCCAGTGTTAAGACTGGAGAGGCCATGGGTCCTTCTGGGGGCTGTGTATGTCAGCGGGGGAGGGAGGTTGGCATTGGGATTTGCAGGCCAGCAAATCAGAACTGGGAGGGGTGGGGGGAGTGTCACCTAAAGAAAGAGAGATGGATGGCTCTATACTGGGGTTAGATAGGGGCTATGGGTGTGGGACAGGGTGAGACACCTCTTTTGCATTTCATCTGCTAAACTCCCCTTCCCCGCTGGACCTAGACTACGAGGTGTAACAGCCGCTTCTCAGCTCCTGATGGCCCATGCCCTGCCAGACTATGGGAGCTGATGACAGGAGGGGAGAGTATGTGAAGGTCTTCACATAAGGAAAGAGGAGGAGGACAAGTCCTGGACCTTTGCCTCTTAGACAAATGGCTAAACTCAGGCCAGTTTAGGTAGGGAAATGTGACCTGCAGGGTTGTGATGGAAGAGTAATGCGAGAAGGACCAGCCAGGCTGGGTTTGGGATGGGAGATGGAGGCCGTATCCGAGAGGGAAGAACCTGCCTGCCCTCACCTGCTGCTGGAGTCTGTTGCTGAAGTACTTCTGGATGAGCTCCCGGCTTGTGGCACAGCGGAGCAACAGCTCCTTCTCCAGGGCCTGCAGATGAGAGAAGCATCTCAGCAGACCCTGGGCAGCAATGCGTCATCCCCAGTAAAAAGCACCATTTGGAGCAGCTCTCTCAGACCAGGTGTCATGTGCTTAACCGTGTGGGAGTGAGGGTGGCAGAGCAGGAGCAGCAGGCAATACCCCTAGGAGATGCAGGGAGGGGAGCAGAGGGCATTTCCTCCTCCTTGATCCCCCAGCCCTACAGCCATCCCCGGGGAATGCTGGGAGGGACTGATCTCTCAGTCGCACTCCTGAACCCTCACAGCCCAAGGACCAGGCTGGAAATTTACTCTGCCATACAATGAACATGCGTATCACTGCTGGCTTTAGCGCAAGATCAAGCATCCCCTAATAGCAACCTTTTCTGCTGGATCACCCTTTGCGAGTGCTCCAGGGGAAGTGGAGGTGGGGAGCCGAAGGGGGCCGGCAGTAGCTTCTTACCGTGAATGCTTCAGTGTGGAGGGTGTCCTTGGACAGCCCACAGCCCTCCGCATGGAAACAGTGCTCCAGGTTCTAAGGGTGCCAGAGAGAAGAGCCTGGTTATTTGCCACAGGGAGACCGGGAAAGCCAGGCCGCTCTCCCCCTCACCCACCCCACCATCCATCCTCACGTCCCACTTACCTTCAGAGCAAACTGCAGCTTCTGGTAGTACCTGGAGGAGCAACCCTGCTGTTTGGTGGCAGTGGTCAGGACATGCAGGGTGTGCTTCCAGAGCAGACCCAGGAGGCTGTTGGAGGGGAGCGAAAGGCAGAGCTTGGAGAGGGTTCTCAGCTGGCCTATGCAATGCAGCACATGGCGTCAGGTCCTGGGTGTCACCAACCTTGGTCCCAGTGCCCCAGTGGAGACAGGTAGCTACTGGCCTTAACCCAGTTACACAAGGGGGAGTTTGCACCAGGAAGGGAGAAGGGGAAACGGAACTTGGGCTGTATCAGACACACTTGGACTGCAACAGCAACATGGGCTTGTTCCACTCCAACAGAATAGGGCTAATCTAGTCCAGTAACAGTCTAGATGGTGTCTGAGGTGACGGTTACCATCAGGAGCTGGGACCTCAGTGCTACCAGTGACACATTACAGCTCTCTATGTGCTCATCTCATGGCTGGGGGCAGTGCTGGTCACTGTCCGGCTGCATCATCACTGCACCGATGGTGCAGGATAGGGATAGGAAGCCTCACGGGGGTGAGATGTGAATGCAAGGCCTTCACTGCACTAGGTGGCAACTCAGAAAAGCCAGGGTGGTGATGTGGGACACTGATAATGTTTGCCCTGCCTCTTGTGTCAGCTGGAGAACAGATTTGCCACTTCCCCACTGTGAAGAAGGGGGTCTTGTGGGGGCTGCTGTTCAGTGCTAGGTGAAAGCCTTTCGTGTCCAGACTTTGTACAGCACTGTGGCACCCTTGGGTGGCCAGCACTACACAAAGTAAGCCTGTTACTGAAGGAACGGGCTTGCAGTCCCGCTTTGGTGTTGCAGCAGGAGCACACCTCAGAACAGTCAAAGCCCCAGAAAAGGGGGGTCCAGTGTATGCAGTGAAGGAGGACTGGTGAAGTCATTGTGCCACCGCATGGCCTGAGGTGAGAGATGGGCAGTGCCAACTGGATCTTCTGACCTTCGTGTGCAGCGCAGTGGTGATTCCCAGCCCTGCAGCTCACCTATTAAAGTTCTCCTGGACAAGATGCACATTCAGGTACTGCAGCTCCGACTCCAGGAACTTCATGAGAGGCGTGATAGACTGTGGGGAGAGGAGGGGTGGGAACCTCAGCAGGACCATGGCCCTGAGGCCTTGTCTCCAGCAAAGAACATCTTTGCCAGCAGCTCCCAAGCTTTTGGGGCTACTCAGCTGCCTACCAGCTAGGGTTGCCAACATTTCAGGATTGCCCTGGAGACTCCAGGAATTAGATACAACTCTCCAGGAGACTGCCAAGAGTCACCCAGGAGATAAATGATAGGGCATTCATTAAAAAGAATATTAAATGTTGAATGTGATGTATACAGTAGTCCAATGGGTTTTTAAAATGTAATAGTAATGTGCATTTGCCTTCCTGACAAAGTCTAAGCACCATAATCCATAACTGATATATGCAAGCATGCGGGCACATTTGCATTGTGTGCCACGGGCACATTGGCATTCTGGAAACCTCCCAGAATAGATTCAGAGTTGGCAACCTATTACTAGCCCAAGAACTGGGCCAGCTGGTATCAGCGTCCTACTCTGTGGTGCCCTGCGGCTATTTCTGGGAATGTTTTTTTCCAGTGAGCACATGCTTCTGGGGCTTGAGTTTAGCAGGCAGAAGCACACAGTGTGGCATGGCTTTGTCACTTGGGTGTCTGTGGCTTCTGCCATGGTGCCCACGTCAAAGAGCCAGCCAGACCGTCTATACAGCAGTCCCAGATGTAGCTGGCTGCGCTAGGTGCCTCACACCCACAGCCTGTCTGCCAGGGCTTACCTTGCCCCACACCTAACCTCCCCATGACACCATGGCAGGAGCCAGCACGGTTAAGGGAAGCCTTGAGACGTCTCACATCTCATCTGCCTAGAACCTGGAGCAGAGCATGTTGCAGGTACTGCCTAGGTTAAGCAGCCTCACTGAACTGCTACTGTCCCCAGGCCAGAAGCAAGCAGAGCTGGTTTCTCCCTAACCCCCAGACCCAAGTTGACTCAGAGCCAGGAGCAATAGGAAGGGATATTACTGTGCTCAGGGGCTTAGAACTTAATTCAGTACAAAGGCTGTATCAGCAGGCCCCAGCCAGGGTACAGCTGCTGGACAATCTGAGCAAGGGAGAATCAACCCTCTCAACCCACTGGAAGTATTATTAGGACAGGGGCTTCTATACATCCCCCTCACTGTAGCATTTGGGCTGAGTATGGCTGGTTCAAAATAGCCCCTCGGCTGTAGCCAGCCCATGGGGCATCAAGGCCTGGCACTTACATCCTCTGGGCTTTTGGAGTCTCTGGAAGTTGACAGCTCCTGGATGTGCCTGGCGATCCCACCTTCCAGCTGCCAAAGAAACACACATGTATTGTGGCATATACGGGTGATTTGGGATTCAGCCTTGAGTGGCTGCTATTTACATTTATGTGGATCATACCCTGGTTGCTTCTGCGCATGCTGAGAAGGCTGTATAAGCTCCAACGTGGACTAGAATCACCTGGATATATGTGCAAGGCCCTGTGCCTGCAAAACTACATCACAGGTAGGAACTGGTGGGTGTGCCTTTGCCCAAGAAACAAAAGACCCCGCTTTTATGGTTTTCTGTATCAAAAAGGGGCAGGTCCCAGAGCCTTGCTGTAACCACCACACAACAGGCTGGGCCCTGTCTGAAGCATCCTCCAGGTCTCCTCTTCACCAGGTAACCAGAAGGAGATGATATGTGGAGCCAGGAGACAAGCCAAAAAAGGAAGAGTGTGGCTCAGTAAAATAGCTGCTGTGTTTGATGGGCATGGTCCTGGGTTCTAGCCCCTGCTTCTTAGGGTGGGTTTATCTCATCTCCTGTGCTGTGCTGCTTCTTACCTCATTAGGCTTTCTGATGCTTGTGTTCAGCAGTGAAGTTGGACACAGAGCAGCTAATGCTTTATTCCAGGCCCAGGCTAGAAACACCAGTGCATTTTTTTCATAGATGTGTCCACCTCACTGAGCCAGACTCTCAAATTTGCTGTAGTTCTGCTCCCATGATATCTTGCCCTCCAAACTGCCTGTTAGGCCAGGTTCAAGAGAAGGGCTGGATACTACTTTGCAGCACTTTGTCTATGGAGAATGCTGCCTTAGAAAGTGGGTAATGCAGGTTCAAAACCTGTTGCTACAGGGTAGGGAATAAGCAGCAAGATTCTAGGGCTTGACAGTGAAAGAGCCCTTTTCTGTTTTATCTCTAGTCCCTGAACCATTTCTTTGCAGCCAGAACCCAAAGTGTGTGCAAGAGCCAAAAACTGCAGGCACACAGTGATGCAAGCGTCACTGAGCTGTGCACAGAGGCCAGAGGACTTAGCCCTCAGAGCTCTGTCACCCATGTCAGACACCTTCCTTAGTGCTTCCCCACAGGTGTCCTGGCCATATGCAGAAGCACTTGGCCCACCATGAAGCCAGCAAGAGCCACACACTCCTTCAGGAGCTTACCCAAGAGAAAGAGAGTGAGCCTAGTACTCTTCTCAGAGGTCTCCTTTCTCTCCCTCCTCCCCAGCCTTCCCCCTTGTCCCAGAAGAATGTGCCCTCAAATCTCCTTCAACGCACAGCCTCATCTTCCACCAACAATACAGTCTACAAGCTGCACCCTCCATCCCAGCAGTTGGGTGCAACTAGCTGTGCCCAGATGTCCCCAACGTAATGCTGGGTAAACACCATCAGTACAAGGCTGGCCCCTGCAGATCCTGACCTCATCCACCCTCATTTTCCATCAGGACCTAGACTCTCCATGGAAAGTGACAGGGTTCATACCATCAACATGCCTACAGGCCTGTTCCCAAGACTAATGGAGTCCGTAGGCATCCTTCCATGGGCTTCCATAGGCCCTTGATCTGGCCCCATTCAAGTGTGGGAATGTTTTTGCCTCCACCCTCAAACCCAAGCTGGAGCATATGCGTAGGAGAAAATGCCAAGCCTGGGCAATTACTTTTGCTGCTAGGGTCTGCACCACGTCTCTGATCTCATGGTCGAGGCAGGAGACAGTGCCCTGGAGCTGGTTGTGCAGTGTATGCTGGATCTGCTCGGGATCAATGGCATCCCCCATCCGCCGTTCCAGCCGCTCCCAGTCCAACTGCAACGGCAGCCTCAGGATCAGCAGCCGCAGCTGCTCAATGTTGTTCACCACAATGCAGAGCTGGGTGGAAAGGGGAAAAGCCCCTAACTATGTGCATGAGCCTTGTGTTGTCTCCCCCACACCTCACCTGGCACCCCAGACTGCTCTGTAGGGTAGCAGTGTCCATACATGCTCCCACAGGTGCTCCCAGTGGATGGGTCTTGTACATGGCACTGCTACCGCCAATATCCATGAGACTGACTAAGCTGAACTACTGGCCAGTCCAGTGGTAGAACTGGACCCTGCAGAGTTAAGACACCCAGGCCTGTGCTTTAAGCTCACACTATGGGGGATTACCTGGCTGGTCAGGGTGCAGGGGTGGCACTCAGGGCTCCTTCTTCCTTCTTTCCTTGCACTCTGCTCAGCCAGGGTTTCAGCTCACCAGGCAACTGGTAAGCAACGGGCAACTTAGTCCTCCACCCCACCTCTGGGGAGGTCTAACCATCTTCTCCACCAGGGCAAGGCCCTACAAATGAGTCAGATCTCACCAAGGCTGTGGGAAAATGAAAATTGGGGTGTGACCTGCTGAAGACTGGGCCAATGTAGGAGGTAGTGCCATCTCACCCTTCCCTGGTGGGCAGGTGAATACTGAGGGGTGGAGGCTGGACTGATCATGGGCCCCAAGACCCATCCCTCTATCTACAGCACATATAGGATACCCTATGGCTGCAGTATCTGGGCTGCTCCCAGGATGTAAGGGATGCAACCTCTCAGCATCCCTACAGTGCAGAGCAGTGCAATTAGAGCACCTCTGTTTCACAGATCAGCAACTTAAGTTTCCAGTCTAAAGGGTTCCATAGAAAATGCCTAGAAAATCCGCCACTGAATAACTCCCCTCTGGTTGCAAACCAAACCATAGTCTGGTACCCCCAGGCCTTGATCATGGACCCTCTTGATCATCCTGGCTCCCTCAACAACTTCCCTATACTCACTGTCCCTTCCATGACCTCTCTGCAGAGGCCACCACCAATGCTCACCCTGTTGGCTGCATTTCCTTCGTCCCGCTGATTTGACGACAGCTCCTCTGCCCTGGTCTTGATGAGCCTGCAGTACATCAGAGCAATTTTACACATGTCCTAGAGGAGAGAAAGAGGAAGCAAGAGGCACTGAACGTGGGGTACATACAGCAGACAGAACACTGCTCAGAAATGTTCTGGGGGCAAGAAGAGCCTTTGCAACTCAAGACCAAATTGATGAGTTATTTTATCTGGCATGATGTCTCCAAACGGTTCCATAAAAGAGGGATTAAAAACCCAAGCTAGCCCAGGTATAAAGCTAACCCTAGGGTAGAAGATCTTCCTTCCTGATACCTATAGCTGATGCTCTGAAGCATAAGATTTGGTCACCTCTCTTCCGAGTACCTACAAACTGCTATTACTGATTCAGCTGGTGTTGTTGGCTCTACACACCTCAACGAGCTTCACCATGATCATGAAGGCCTCCTCGGGATCAGGCCAGTCTAGCTGCTGCCAAGTCTTCACAATCTGAGCATAGCAAGTGGACAGGTCGACAGTGGACGTGCTGTGTTTGTTCAGCTCCCCAAGGGGCACCAGCTGGGTGATGGGGAAAAGAGAACACTTGGTTACCGAGGGTCTTGTAAATAACCAAAAAGCAAAGCCAAAGTAAAGGCATCCCTTAATTTATACCTCCCTGAACCTGACCTTTCCTGTCTGCTGCTGTCTCCAGCAGGGACCTCCTTTCAGCCACAGGAGAGACAAGGTTAACGTATGGCAAATTTTGTTTCACTTGCCAAGACCAGTGGTGCCACAGGTCTCTCTCGCAGCCTCATCCACCCAACTTTCACTGAGTTAGTTTAGCATTGGCAAGAAGTACTTGGAGAGTGAAGTCTTTTGTCTCTGGGATGAGTATAGCATGGGCTGAGGTGGTATAAAACCTACTATCCATCAGGCTTTAGCCTGACTTGGTCAGACTATGCTGATGAGAAATGTATCTCTGACCCCAAGGTCCTTTCAATGCTTTGCGCCTCTCTGCTAAACCAGCTGGGGACAGTGACTGGGACATGCAGCTAAACAGATGCTCCTCATCTCATAACATGCAAGTGTCCATCATCTGTCACCTTTAATCCAGGAGAACTCAACAGTGCCTGTGGCTATGTGAAACCGAGGGGTCAGAGATTTGGAAAGCAAAGAGGGGAAGGACACTGCTGGAATATCCCATTGCTGTGCGACTGCAGGATCACACGTTTGAGGGAGACATGTTAAATCTAAGTTAGGCCTGTGCATCTCCCTGGGGCTGCTACGCCATAATGGTTCTTACAGGAATGAAGGTTGACTCTACTTCTCAGGTAGAAGAGAAACTTGCTAACTTTTTAAGCCGTGGGCTTCTCAATACACGTAATAGCAAGGGAGAAAAAGATGGAGGCAGGGACTGAACTGGTTGGAAGTGAAAGAAGCTCAAGATAATGGGTAAGAGAGTGTAGAGAAGGCTGGAGAGTCTTAGAGTGGCCAAGGGGAGTCTCTTTCCCTTGGCTGAGTCTTTATGTTACCTGGTCCACTTGGATAGCTCGCTGGGTCCTCTCCAGTGCTATAGAGTAGGTCTTCTGGAGCCACTTGGGAATGGCCTCTTTAAACAACTGGTAGAAGTCAGTCAGAGCAAGAGGGCCATCCCTGGGAAAAAAAGGCATAAGATTGGCTTCTATCCCCCAGCAGAAACAAGACAGAAGGTTACAGATTCTAGTTCCACTCAGACTTGAAAAATGCCTACCCCACTGAGAAGCATTAGCAGAACTCTCTGCATTATCTACCCCACCACCGCAATGACATGGGACAGGAACCCACTAGCAAGAATATGAGCACCCTGAAGTACTTCCTGAGCCATACATCTAACTGAGACCCCTGTCTCTGCCTCTTGGAGCCCTATCTGCCTCTGTCCGGAGTTCCAGCACCCCATAACCCCATCCAGGATCATATCCAAATCTTGACAAGACACAGTCAATTGTTTAGCTCTTCTCTCCTTGATATTACTGCACCGAGGGTTTGTCCAGACTCAACAATTAGAATTAAGGCAGAGCATGACTTCAAAGTGCAGTTGTTATGGAGTAACTCCAAAGACAAGCACTAAAGGGAAGGTCCTGGAAAGGTTTCTGGACCAATGGTCATCTTGGCTTCACTCAACCTTCTCCAACTGGCTCAGAAGAGAGTCAGTTAGCTAATGCGTTCCCACCTCTTCCATAGTCTGGGACTGCTGAGATTTATATCCCAATGAATGGCTCAGAGGGGTCAGTACCTGCTCGGTAGGAAGGTCTTCATTCGATAAAGCTCTTGCAAACTGAGGTAGAGCTGGAAAAGGCTCTCTGCTGTGAGCTGGGACATGCCACTGTCAATCTCACTCAGCTGCTCCTTCACATGATGTGCAACCTGCACCAGATGGAAGGAAAATGCAGGGAAGCCAGTGGGGGAAGATGGGTTAGTGAGAACTGAAGGAGGATTTTCTATGTTGACTGACTGATAGAACATGCTGCCCTCAGGATTGATGTTCAAGTCAGGGGACTGCACCTGATTAAGGGCAGCACAAAAAGAGGATCAAGGGAGTAGTAATACAGTAGAAACCTGCTCATCCCCATTTTATAGGTGAGAAAGCAGAGACCCAGAAAATTTCAGTGACATATCCAATGTACAGACTAGCAACTGAGTCAGCATGAGAGCCAGTTCCCAGCCAGGAGTCTCACTCCCTTGCTACTGCCACTAGGCACAAGGCCTAAAATCAAACTTGCCACCCTTGAGCTCCTGGTTAGTCCCATGATCTGGCCTCTGGGACTAGGGAATGGGAGTATGGGAACAGTCCCTCCTTAAACACCCAAGGGCTGCCCATGACCCCACATCCAGGGTTGGAAATGCAAAGGGCTTTTCACCATGACTGCTCATTTTCTATGAACCCTTGATGGCACCTGACACCACAGAGCATTCCCACCCTCTGCAAGGGGAACCCAACAGCTGGCTAAAAGTCTCAGAACCACTCTATTCTCTGCTGTTCTGACTGGAAAACAAGGAAGGCTTATTCACCAGGTCCTGCAGCTCCAGGTAGGCCACGGAGAAGAGATCAACTCTCAAGGTGCTGCAGGGGAGAAACAAGAGGTTCAGACAGACAATTCAGGGACAGGTCTGTCAAACCCACTACACAGAACCCACTCCTGCCCAGAAGTCCTAAGCCCTGCAATATGAACTACAGCAACCTCAGGGACTACAGCTGGTAAAGATTATGCGGAAACTGGTCATTAAACTCTGTCTCCTGATATGATGTATGATGCACCACAAGGGATTGGTTCCAGCCTCACTCTTGATTCCACTATATATTTATAGATTTGTGTTTTTCTTTGGCATCCAGTAATGAACTTGGGTGTTGTAAACTCCTGTACTCTAACCAGCTGTTGAAGCAAGCACAGGGTGATGGTTGTGGGAACAGCCTACATCAGCCACTTACTTGCTGAAGAATTTGTTCCAAATTTTGTGGCATTGCTGGAGGTCACAGTTCACCTCTTCAAGAAGCTTGACCAGGGCTCTGCCATTCTCCTCCATGCTCTACAAAGGAAAAGAAAGGAAGGCACAGCTTGGTTTGGGTACTCAGTGATTTCATGGGGTAGCAGTCCATCGAGCAACGGCCCTCAGTCCTGTTAGTTTGGGCACCTTACCATCATGAATGGGTTTACTCCACAACACCCCAATGAGGTATCTCAGCCCGATTTTAACAGTGGGGAACTGATACACAGAACGTGGCGAAGCAACTTCTCCTGATTGCACAGCGAATATATGGCAGGATTTGGGGTTGAGCACATATCTCCAGAGTACTAGACCAGGGCTTTTAACCATAAGCCCATCCTGGGAGGAGAATGTGCAGGAAAGCCAAGAGAGCAGTAACCTGAGATATTCTCTGAGTGACTGCCCCATTCTGTGTTATATGGTGGGTTGCATAAGTTAACATGACCAGGGGGCAAAAAACATGTAAGTGCTGTCCATGTCTTGTAGGGATGGCCAGTTGCCTTCTGCCACAGCTGTGGTGGCTCAGCCCTTTCTGAGAAAGCACCATCCCATTCCCACCCAGCAGGTCCCTCAGCTGGAGCTCAGTACATTGCTGCATGCAATGAAAGGGGCTCTTACCCTCACCATGGGCTTCAGGTGCTGTTTCTTCATGTTAAACCACTCCATAGTCCCCAGCTGCAAGGGAATGAGACAGAGAATGGATGGAGGAAAGCAGGAGTGATAAAGACAGTCCAAAAGCCTCACCTACTCTAATACGGACATGGCAGAGAGAGGAGAATGCCTCTTGCCCATCAGAGATGCAGCAGGCTGTCTTCATTGGGACACAGAGCAAAGCATGGGGCAGGCAGGAAGAGGAGCAATACTGTGGCATACGGAGAAATGGGAGAGCTTGAAACTGGGGATCTCCCACCCCCAAGCTGGAGACTCCACACAAACAGCACACTGGAGGGATAGAAGCATCTTGTGCTTCTCCGCAGCAGCCTCCAAGGAGCACTGCAGAAAAGCTATTGGCAGCCCTGTGTGCTGGGAAGAGGCTCAGGACATGGAGCCATTGGAGGCTGTGCTGAGGAAAGGGACTGCTCATGGGATGCCAGCCAGAAGCAGGAGGCCTTGGACTCAACTGGGGAGGAAGAGAGCCTACACATCCCGGTGGCACTGTACCTTGAGAGCCTTGGTCACCATCTGCTGAAGATCAGGGGTCAGTGAGCAAAGCTCCCGGAAGGCTTTCATTTTGCACATCTGCACCAGGACTCTGTAAGGCCAGAAGACCATCTGTAGTGAGGCACAGCAGAATCCCTTCCAGGCCAAGGACTTTGCCAGACAGACACAAGTACCTTTATCCCCAAGTCCCCCAAAACACACACACATTCTTCTTCAGAGTTTCCTTCACACAAAGGTCCCTGACACCACCGCGAGGTCTGATCCAGTGGCTAGACCCAGACAGAGGGATATGTGGGTCCCTGAAAAGACCTGGAGCTGGCAGCCTGGAGAAAGATAGAACTGAACTCTGAGACTCAATTCAGAGGGTAGCAGGTATGTCACCCAGCCCAGTATGCCTCAGCGTGAAAGGAAAGGTTTGAAAAGCTCATTGCAGAGGGACAGCCATGATCTTAGCTCACACCAACAGCCCCATTAGAGCTTGCGCTAAACAGACCAGGCTTCCTTGCTAGGTCAGTGCTGTGACCGCAGTGTATCATGAACAGTATGGCATCAGTAACATTCATCTGTGTTTCATAAAAGGCCCAGCAAAAAGGCAGATGGCCAGTGGTATAAGGGCCTTATCTGGCCCTATGAGGGAACTCTCCTGAGAGATCACAGGAAGAAACAACATCTAGATACCAGTCTAGGAGGGGAAAGGTCCCGTGGGAGATAATAAAGGGAGATGGGGAAGACGGGGCAATTTTCCCATAGAACAGGCTCCCATGGGAAAGAGTAGAAGCCCCAAGACTTAAATTGTTCAGAGGCAGAGTGGATAAAGCAGCACAGGGAACATCAGGCAACAAGCAGTTCAGAGAACCTAAGGATAAGCCCACACCTGGGACCCTCAGAGACAGGCTGGCTCAAGCACACCCGACCCACCCACTTCCACTCTCATATGCCAAACCCCAAAATGTGACAGTGAAGTTGCTCAGAGACACCCTATACAGCACACTGAAGATAGCGATTGAGCATGGCCATGTAGGGACATCCCCAGAACAGCTTCCCTGCTGAATATCCAGGCTTGGTGCATGCAGGCAGGAGCAGGTGGACTTACTCACTTCAAGACTTCCCCCTACCCCCTGAGAACAGCATTGACGTGGTGCAGACGAATCCTAAGAGGCCTAGTTCCCGTTCCATAGCCAAAAAGTTTGGCAGCTGGCTGACCTGAGCAATGACTGCAGCCTCTCTGTGGACTGAGGCCTGGAGAGTGGGAATATGATGCGGTACTTCTGAAGGAGAGACACACCGTAGGCCAGCAAGGACTCAAAGGACTCGGCCAGCTCTGATTTCTGGGGAGAAGGAATTGAATGCCATCAGTGACCTTAACAAGGGGCACAGCCTCTTATATGGACAAGGCCCGTCTCCAACCAGCATGGCATCAACACTGGGGGGAACCATTTCTGCATCTGGCTACAAGAAATAATGTCCAAAACCTACTGAAAATTCTTTGCCCTGATGAAAAGAAATCCTCCAAACCATTCTCCCTCTCTCAGTAAGGTGCTGAAATTACTCTCAGTAGCTGAGAGGCCAGAGCTTAATGGAAGTGTCTCAATCTCCAACTAGATGACCTTATAAAAATATCCGCATTAAGGTTAAATTGAGGTTTGTGCTTAACCAGGGATTCAGCGTCAT
Source organism: Crocodylus porosus (assembly GCF_001723895.1). Taxonomy (NCBI): domain Eukaryota; kingdom Metazoa; phylum Chordata; order Crocodylia; family Crocodylidae; genus Crocodylus; species Crocodylus porosus. Next base: position 12,597,431 of record NW_017728928.1, read on the forward strand.
GGGGCTGCTAGGAAATGCAATGTGTGGTGGGGGATGATCAGGGATGGCAAGAATGGGGACATTATTTGGCTTTATTTTTGCCCCCCAGTATTTTTCATTAAGTCCCTCTGGTTGTCAGGATGGCAAAGGGAACTGATATTGGTGTCAGAGGGGCCAGAGCCAGGTGAGCAGGCAGGCAATCTGGACACAATAACAACGTTATCTGTAATGCAATGTAGTGTGCCTGGCTGTGTCAGCCTCTACCACAGTTACCTCTGCCCCAGCCTAATGGGACTGCATCCCTTGAGATGTGAGGTCATCCCAATCACAGGGGCCCATCCAGCTCTTGGTCTCTTCACAGACAGCCAACTAGGGCATCAGGCACCATGGTGGGGTGGGTTCTTGTGAACTCCAGTCCTCTGTGGGCAGGATGGGGACCTCATGATGTGGGCTCTTAGATGGTAGTGACTCTCAGCCATTGTTTTCCTGGATTGAAGCACTTAGGCCATGACCAATCTCCACTTCATGGAAGAGAAGGTAACAGTTTCTCACATGAGGACATGGTTCTGTTTGTAGAATAGTTCCCAACTCATCAGTCACTTAACAGGATGGATGAGGGCATGACATCCCATCCCTGAGGACCCAGGCTCTGCTCTCTCCTCACACAGCTGCTGTAAGGAGAAACCACTGCCACATTTCTCAGCCAGCTGGTGTACGCCATGAACTCCTGCTCATTCTATAGGGAGCCCGTGCCCATGCAGACCCTATTTGGGTGGATTCCCAAGTGATGTGAAGAAGCTCTCTTGGCTGTAGTGGCTTATGGAAGGACTCCTCCAACACCCTCAGGCTTGAGCTTCAGTGCCTGATCATACCTGCTCAGGTTTCAGCCTTTCCTGGACCCACTGGTACTCAATGCTGGTGATCTGGTGGAGAAGGCAGCTGCTGTTGAATTCTATGACCTGGTAGAGCTTGCTGTAAGCCAGCCACTGTCTGGATGGAAAAGGAAAGAGACACACAGTGAGGACCCAAGAGTGAGGAAGTATGAATGACCCTCCCAAAGGGACTCGGAATATCTGCAAAAGGGGCAAGATAATTCTCCTTCTTCAATGATCATGGTGGCATGTGCTCTGCCCACCACCATCCTTTGGGAAGAATACAGTACATCAGAAGAATGAGGGGTTCAGACTCTGGCACTGTTTATCACTCTAGGAGGCCATAAAGCAGCAATGGTCCAGGTTCTGTCTCAGGCCCAGGGCTTCTATCTTGCCTTCTCCTTGTTTCAAGATTTGTGACAAGGGATCAAGAGGGGAAAAGAGATGAAAACAGGCAGTGGCAGTAAAAGCTCTCCCCACTGATCTCCATGCTCCCCTGTCCCCAGCTGCAACTATGTAAGGAGCAGCATCAGGGGCTGCCTGGCATCTGCTCACAGCCACAACGGGAGGAGAAGACCAAGAGCTCTGCTAATGTCACAGGGCACAATCAGGAAAGTCTGCCTGCTGCAACACACCAGACAAAAGTGACCAAACAAATGGGGAAAGGGCAAGGCAGTCAGAGCTCTGGCTGGGATTAGCACTGGCTGATAACCTCACCACAGACAGCAGATGTGAGCCTCTGCAGTTTAACAGTCATAGTGCTGTCCCCTGTTCTGCTATTGAGCTTGTTATTGAAGGAGGTCAAAGCACATCCTTCACTGTAACTGAGGTCCCTGACATCCTTGGGAAATAAGGTACTGTTACCATGAGAAACTGAGGCATGGAAGTGGTTCAGTGACTTCCCCAAGGTCAAAGAGAATCACTGGCAAGGCTAAAAAAATAGAAGCCAGGTGCCCTAATCCCCAGACAAAGCTGCTGTAACTCCCCCTACTCCATGCATGCATGTGGTACTCACGCCATGACCTGGTGGAAGTCAGATAGGTCCTTCTGAGCAGCATGCAGGTACAGGATTGTGCTGGCATGTTTGCTCAGCTCCCCATCCCAGGAGATACTCCCAGCCTGTGTAGGGAATGAAAAAGTGAAAGGGTCTGAAGTAGCTACATGAGGACGAGCTCATGTGCCTCAACGTCTTCCTTCAGGCCCTGGGTAATACTAATGAACCAGTGCTGTGATCTTCCTATCATCATTGCAGCAGCCCAGATCAGTTTCCACATGGTTCCAGTGTCTTGCACTCACATTCAGAGATGATTTTATTGGTAAGCAGCAGGGAAGCACTGCATTGCAGGAGGAGGGGGTCTGCAGATATGCTTGCACTGGGCCCAGGGGCTGATGGGTGGGTTGCACTGGTGCAGCTGTGCCACCACCCTCTGATTCCTGCTCCACTCAGACCTTTAAAACCAACTGCCCAGGAAGGGCAGGGGGATTTCTATTCAGGCAGCCCTAAAGGAGTCAACTGACTTTATGATTCATTCTGATGTACTTGATCCCTGCTAATCTCTCTTCACTCACAGGTGTTAATGGGTACATCTACATGAGATGTTAACTGTGCAGTAGCTTAATAACACTGCACAGTAGCATGCCGTGCAAAACCTGTGCTAATACACTACTGTGCAGTAGTATTAGGCTACTGAGCAGTTAGGATCAGTAAAAAGCCATGTGCTGGAGCTACTGCACAGTAGCACCAGTAACTGCATATTAATTTAGTTCTTGGTTATGCAAGTACTAAACTTAATACACAGTGACTATGGTATGTTAATGATCATGTAGACACACTCAATGCCTCTCCTCTTTTTAAGGGTGTAGATGTTCTTTTAATCAAGCTAACCTTTCTTCTGCATTTTTGCTATCTGTTAGCTATTTCTGGTAATATCTCTTTTCTGTTTCACAACCCTGCAGACTGTTCTTAAGCTCTAGCTAAAGACCCTGACTCAGGTGTGGTGATATTAACACAGGTGAACATTAAATCAAGTGTGGACATGACTGAGAGCAAAGTGTTGCATGCACTGTCAAGATGCTCAGGAAAACTAGATTTTATTTTACAAATATGAATAACACACATATTTAACTATCATGACTATAGGACAAATAAAATAATATCTTTTGATTTTTTTTGCCCGAGTTTTTAATGTTTTTTAAACTTTATGTATAATTTAGCAAGTTAGTGTGCCTTCCTATATATCATATTTGTATTTTGCTTTGATCTTAAACTGAATAATATAGCTCTAGGCCCCTAGCATATTAGTAACACTTTTGGTTTCTCTTTAACTGAAGAAAAACATGAGTTCTAGGTGATGATACACCACATCCTCTGCACCTCCATTGTCAACATCCTAGATCTGCCCATGCCTGGGCCAGCCTTCACAACCCCTTCCAAAGAGCAATGACCCTATCCCCAGGAAGTAACCTCATGACTTTGGAAAGCCCTTTCCAAAATGTCATGTCTGAACGCCACATTCGAATCTCATCTACTCTGCAGCAGAGAATTAATCTTTTCCATGCTCCTCCCCAAACCAATTTCCTTCGCCTTTTCAGCTTTGCATGTACCTGATGCTGCAAGATCTCATATGACACCATCTGCTGCAGCAAGTGGCGATGGACAGTGTAACTCGGCTGGGTCTTGCTCAGGGAGGTGGACCTCTGAATGAGAAAGAAAACCAGGTGAACAGGGAGTGAGAAGGGAGGGACCCCATTTCCTTAGGACCTTGATAGGGAGAGCAATGCCCAAGCTGCCACAGAACTTCAGAACCAGACCTGGAGAATCTGTACTTTATGGCACGTCAGATGTAAGTAACAATGTCCCTTGTGGGAAGTTCAAGACCCCATCCTGCAGCGTGGGAATAAAGGGCCTGATTGTCAGGGTTATTAAGCACTAGGTAGCATCAACACCAAGCCATGGACCTTGATTATGGAAGGGCCCTCATAGATGCTAGAAAGCTGCATGTAGATAGGACTCACAGATGAAAATCCCAACTTCTTATTGCTACAGCAAGTCCTAGATCTTCGACCTCTGTTGCCTCCCGACCAGAGAGAGGATCAGCCCCTGCTAAATTAACCCTTGCAAACAACCCACAAAAGTGATGTTTCTGTTGCCCCATTTTTCCGGGCCAGAGGTTCCTCCTACCTTCTTGTGAGTCAGCAAGAACTGCAGGTGGCACTGTCCCCTGTTGGGGTAGGTTTCTGTCCGTGGTTCCAGGATGTACCACTGGTCATCCCTGCAGTGCAGGTCCTGCAGACAGACAAATGAACAAGGTGTCAAAAAAACAGCAGCATTAGCAATAAGAATGATCTCCATAGATATCTTGTTGTGTTAACATGGCAGGGATATGTAATATCAGGCAATTAACAGTTATACTGAATTCACACAATGCATAAGGAGAATTTTTTTCCTTGTTTCTTGAATTAAAATATAAAATTTAAGAGTAGCAAGTTGCATGTCTCAATACAGATCATAAGCAATTACACTGCTGGGTGTGTTGCTAGTAGGTCCAGGGAAGTGATTATTCCCCTCTGTTCAGCACTGGTGAGGCCACACCTGGAGTATTGTGTTCAGTTTTGGGCCCCCGAGTACAGAAACTATGTAGACAAATTGGAAAGAGTCCAGTGGAGGGTGATAAAAATGGTGAGGGGATTGGGAGACATGACTTATGAAAAAAGACTGAAGGAACTGGGCTTATTTAGTCTAGAGAAGAGGAGACTGAGAGGGGATTAATAGCAGCCTTCAACTACCTGAAGAGGGGCTCAAAAGAGGATGGAGCTAAACTGTTCTCAGTGATGGCAGATGACAGACCAAGGAGCAATGGTCTCAAGTTGCAGCAAAGGAAGCTTAGGTTAGATATTAGGAAGAATTTTCTCCCCAGGAGGGTAGTAAAATACTGGAACAGGTTACCTAGAGAGGTGGTGGAATCTCCATCCTTGGATGTTTTCAAAACCCAGGTAGACAAAGCCCTGGCTGGGATGACCTAGTTGGGGATGGTCTTGCTTTGATCAGGGGGTTGGACTAGATGACCTCCTGAGGTCCCTTCCAGCCCTAACTTTCTATGATTCTATGATCCTTCTATTGTCTAGTGAGGCATGGTGTACTCCAAGGTTATAATGTAATTACGGGTACATTGGTCTGAGGAAGCAATGACTATCTGAGGAGGTCAGCTCCGGCCACCAGCCACAGCTAGTCACTTAAGGATGAAGGAACAAGATGTGATGTTCAGAGCATAGGCCAATCAGGAGCTCTAGGCCTCATTTCATCTCACTCAGGGATCACAGTCCTGTCTAAACCCCATTAAGTTGAGATAATGCCTGTGAAGTGCACTGAAGTTTGTGAAGGAGGGCTCCTACAGAACCACAGAGCATCATCACACTTAGCTCTCACCTGCAGGCGAAGAACCAAGTTCCCAAGGAAGTCATCCTGACCTTTGTCTTTTCGAGCATCCTTGAAGATCCTGGAGAAGAAGAAACCAGCTGGGTGAAGGAAGAAGTGTAAAACACCTATGCAGCACAACCCCAGAGTGAAAAAAGGTTGCAAAGGCATGACAGAGCCACTCTTAAGCCTGCAGCATGGAAAGACACAGGTCTGGCTTCCACTTTCCAGGCTGGGCAGCAAGGACCTTACAGCACTGCACTCTGAATAGCACTTGGACCAGCACACATCCTGCTGATGGAGTGGGGCTGCTGATGGCACAGAAGTCCCAGCTTTTGTACTGACCTCTTCAAGCCATGGAGATCTGTCAGCTCTCCCAGCTTGTGCCGCACGGATTCCACTACATCAGAGTCCCTGCAAGGGAGGGGCGTAAAAACAGCAGGTGAAGATGGGACGCTGCAAAGGTACTGCTGACATTAGTTTGGTGGTGATCCTGGGAGCTGAGGATTCAATCAGAGCCAGCAAAGTGACCTTCTAATAAACATGGACCATGGGACAGGGCAAACTTAGCTCATTGAACAAGGGAAGAAAATCAGATGTTTGGGGTCACCACTAAGAGATGACGTTTGGAGTAACACAATACCCTGAAGAGCTGTAACAAAATGGCAGCGACCCTGAGCTTCCTCCTTGTAAAAGTGGCATGAAGCCAAGTACCACAAGGCCTTTGCATGTCTGCTTCAAAAAGGAGCTCACGGCTCGATTTTCTGTTGTGCTGCAGCCCATGCAAATGGCTAATGCCACAGCAAAGTGAACGGAAAATGCAATGCTTCTGATTTGGCAGCACAACACCTCCACTTTACAGTAGCATGGGTGACCACTTGCAACACAAGGCAGTGGAGAAACAGGATGTGTGCCTTTTCTTGGTGTTCTGTGTAGGGATCTAAGAGAGTACAAGTTCTAAGAGAGTCTAAGTGAAGCTCCCAGGACCTTCGCCAAGTATAGGGATAGACTGGGGGTCATGATTGACCACAAGATGAACATGAGCCTTTAATGTGATGCTGTGGCTAGTAAAGTGACCAAAATGCTGGCTTGCATCCACAGATGCTTCTCAAGCTAATCCCGGGACGTCATTTTCCCATTGTACTCGGCCTTGGTGAGGCTACAGCTGGAGTACTGCGTCAGTTTTGGGCTCCACAATTCAAAAAGGATGTGGAGAAGCTTAAGAGAGTCCAGAGAAGAGCCAAACGCATGATCAGAGGTCAGGACAACAGACGTTACGATGAAAGGCTGACAGCTATGGGACTTTTTAGCCTGGAAAAGCGCAGGCTCAGGGGTAATCTGATGGCCACCTATAAGTTTACCAGGGGTGTTCACCAGGATCTGGGGGAATGTTTGCTCACCAGAGCACCCCAAGGGGTGACAAGGTCAAATGGTTATAAACTCCTGCAAGATCATTTCAGGCTGGACATAAGGAAGAATTTCTTTACTGTCCGAGCCCCCAAGGTCTGGAATAGCCTGCCGCCAAACCTACTTTGAACGTTTTCAAGAGAAATTCGGATGTTTATCTTGCTGGGATCCTATGACCCCAGCTGACTTCCTGCCCCTGGGGCGGGGGGCTGGACTTGATGATCTTCTGAGATCCCTTCCAGCCCTAATGTCTATGAAATCTATGAAATCTTGATTTCTGAACCCCAAGTTGGTGCAGGTGCATCTGTACTATTGAGAAGAGCAATGACCACACTCACCACATGTCCAGGTGGAAGCTGGAGTTGGCTACATCTTTAAACTCACTGCAATACACAAACAGGAAATGTATTCAATGGGTTTTTAGCAGCTTAATTCAGGTCACAAATATTAGTTAGTAAGGAAGAAAGAGCAAGAGGATAGAGGCAGGCCAGATGTGGCCCATGGAGCTGTGTTATCCAACCCACCCACCTCCCTATGGGTCCAAAAATTTGATGGGATGGAGTAGTGGCAATGTTAATTGCCACATTCCTGCTGCCAGATTGCCAGAGAAATGGAGAGCCCAGTAGGCCAGAGGTCATGGCCATGAGTGCTGTATTAGGAGCAGAGGGCTGGATCCTGGTGCATGGGGTTAAGACAAGGTGGCACAGGACCTGATCTGGGTGTACAGGGCCCAACCACACATGCTGACCCCAGCCAAACCATTCATCTGGCCCTTGAGGCTAAAGGGTTGAGCACCACTGATATAGGCTCCATTACACAAGCTAATTAGCATGGCTGAATGACAGGGCCAATAAGTCCGCCTCCATGCTATTTAGCCTAGCCACCACACTGCATGGATGTGGCTATACTGTTTAGGAGATAGCCCAAGCGAAGCAGCATGATTTGTGAGAGGGAGCTGCTGTTTGGCATGGGAAGTTTGCAGAGCAGATATGGCTTAGAAGTCTGGTTGCTTAAAAAAATTAAATTAAATACAGGAGGTTGTTATTTAATAAGCAGAGTCATGTGTTTATAGCATAGCATCCTACCAGCCCCACCCATCACTACCAGTCTGGAAGATCAAATTTGGAATCTAAACTCCTTGTCAGAAAGGAGGCAGCCAGAGCAACAGGGAAAGGAAAGGAAGGGGCACGGGGGAGACATACAGGATAAATGTTTCATCCCACACAGGACTGAGTGTTTGATTTATGACTTGTGTGCGATGGATCTGGTCTTCAGGGATCAGGTCTTTTACCACAGCCTTCATCCGCTTCTTGTGCTCCTGAGAAGAGCTGCTGTCACTGCAATGCTCTTGGCTCCTGGCCTCGATTCCCAGCAGGCAGTATGGATCACTGAACCCTGCAAGTACATGGAATTAAAGACAGAAATCCCTCCAAAAGAATCACCTTGTGTGACAAAATGCAACAACAAAGTCCATCTGTCCCTCAGGCAGTGATGATAGCGCTTTCAGTCTACGGATACAAATAGACAAGGCATTTGTTCTGGGAGAAACCACTTTATCCCAGGACAAAGTGCAATTTTTCAGACATCCATATCCACTGTCCCAGGACAAACCCTAAAAAGGTTCAGGGGATAAGAAGTGCTAACAGTTCATCTCAGGACATTGTGAAGTGCATCTGAATGGTTGTCCCAGGACTGTACCACAGGATCAGTGGCAGAAAGCAGCAGTGCTCACTAAACCCCAGCTGGAAGAATGATGTGTATACATGTCAATCCTGGGATATTTGTGTTCCAGGATAAACATAGATACAACTTGTCCTGGTGTAGCAAAACCCCCAGTTTTTCTTTTTTTCCCTTTTAAAATGCATTCCCTCCCCTTCCCCAACCATTTCTGACTTTTTCTTTCCCTCTCTATTCCCTATAGATAGGTATAAGTGAGCTAAGACACAGGATAAGCTTCAGCATTTTATTTTGGTAGCAAGTTGTATTTGTTTTGTTTTTTCTCCTTCTTCATGTCAAGTTTCCATTTTGTTTGTCAAGTCTCCACCCTGTCCCCAGGCCTAGTTGTGTAACCCAAGACTCACACCTACCCCACCTCTGTAACTTGGTTCCTGAATGAATGGGGATGAATGAGGGTGCTTGAGAGACAATGGCAGTAGGTCTAAAAATAGCTCCCTCTGAATGACTGAACCATCAACACCACTACCTGGACCAATGACCCAGTCCTTGGAACCACCCTCAGCATTCAAGAAACAAAAGATAAGGCAACCAACCATTGTGCCAGGCTGCACATGCTCAGTAAGAACACCTGGAGCCCTCTGGAACAGAACTGACCTCGCCTGGACAGGCCTTCCCTATAGGAGATCAGAAGTAGTCTGCCCCATAAAAAGGGGTAGTGAAGACTGACTCCTTGGGACGCCCTCTCCATCTGGACCAGCACCATGCCACACCACCTATCCACCCAGAGGCCCTGCTGGCGACTCCCCCTCTGGACAACACCTAGTGGACAAGGACCCCTTTCCAGCCTGGATAGGTAGCTATCACCCCCTACCACCTCTTCAACCAAGGACTTGGACTCAGCTTCTCTTTACCACCTGGACTCCAGCCCTTCTGCTGGGTCTCTTTCTTCTGCTGCCAGTGAGAGCGAGAGAGAGAGCGAGAGAGCTGGTGACTTCATGGAGCTGTGTAGTCTGTTGTCTGTTTGGTAGACCTGTTCTTTTGAGACCCTGAGTTGGGTTTTTGGCTGTTTCCTCCTTGCTGCACTTGTCTGTGCCCCCCTGCCCCCAGTGTCTCAGCTGTCTGCCTCAGTTTCCAGTCCCAGTCTACCTTGGGTGGCCCCAGGCCTCAGTTTCTCGGCCAGCTTCTGTCTGGTCCACTGGTTCTGGTCTCAGTTCTGGCAACTTTCACTCCGTACACTTTAATTCTCTCTCTCACCTTAACCTTCTCCCAAGTATCCCTGGTAACCCAAGCACACACATACACACAGTACCATCCAAGTTAGAAACTTACCTGTGTGTATGTGTAGGTGGGTTATGTGTGTGTATATATGTCACTGTGTGCATGATATACGAATTAGTGATCTGTGTCTAGCTTTTGGGGTGTTTCGTGTATGTGCCTGAATTGGTGATAGGTATGCATGTGCCTAGGCTGGTTTGGATGTGTAAGTGCCTGAGTTGGTAGTGTGTGTGTGCGCGCACGCGCGTGCACACCTAATTGATTTGTGTGTTTGTATATGTGCAATTGTGTCACACCCTCCTTTCTAACAGAGCAATATTGAGATCCTGAGAATTGGCCCAACCCTACAGGGCTACACTGGTGTAAATGCAACATCTGTCCCTAGACAAAAAGGCTCAAAGTACTTCACAAACATGAAGCACGCTTCAGTCTGTGGCTTAAGCTGAGGTAAACTAAGGAATGGATTGGTATTACGATTTGTCCAAGGTCAGATATGCCACACGGTATCAGAAGATTCAGGAAAAGAACCCAGATCTCTTGGCTCCCAAGTCCCATGTGCCAATCACTTAAAGGTTTACATGCTTTTCTACTCACCACTGACATCTTTACCCAAAATCCCCTTGGCTTGCTTCACAGTTGCTTTCAGACAAAAAATTGGGTTCTAGAAGGGAAAAAAAGAAAAGCAACCCATTTAAATAGGAACTCTCCATCACACAGAGAACTGGATGGGCATTCATGAGACCAAGGGTGTAGTATATACTGTTTCAGCACAGCCACTCCTAAGAATTCAACAATCACAAATCAGGCCACCCAAAATCATGAGGGAAATGGCCAAGGAATTTAAGTTAAAATCGGAGATTTGGGGTTCATTTTTATTAGACTTCTGGTTTCCAAGCCTTTCAGTTATGATTTGAAGCTTTTCTCTGCAGCTAGGATGCCTAGTCATTTCCTTTTTTCTTTTTAAAAAAAGGAGAGCCGAGTCTGACATAATCACATGACTCCAGAAGCTGGAGCTATAACAAAAACAGAAAGTAGCTTTCCCTTTCCTTTCTTTTGCTTTATGTGGGCCTGCCTGGTGCTATTTCAAATTCAGCTTGCATGACACACTTTCTTACATAGCACAAACATCACAACTCCTTCAAAGCAGCATGTCAGCATGATAGCACAACACTGTTTAATGCAGAGAGTGCACAAAGCAGAGGTCTACGTTTACAGTGGAGCAGCCTGATCTGTCACCCTCCTACAAGCCATTTTAACCACTAGTCCAAATTACTTTCTCAGATTGTCACGGCTTTTTGGGTAAATCTGATATAATTTCATAGTTTCATAGTTTGTAGGGTTGGAAGGGACCTGAGCAGATCATCAAGTCCGACCCCCTGCCATGGCAGGAAAGAGTACTGGGGTCAAATGACCCCAGCAAG
>NW_017728928.1:12608895-12662820 GCF_001723895.1 Crocodylus porosus
GACCAGTGCCGCATAGAGGGGGAGGATCACCTCTTTGGACCTGCTCGAGATGCATCTGTGGATGCATGACAAGGTGTGGTTGGCCTTCCTAACTGCATCCCCACGCTGCCAGCTCATGCTCATCTTGGCATCAATGATGACTCCAAGATCCAAGATATCTTTTATTAGACCAACTAAAGTAGTTGGAAAAATTCTTCTTTGCAAGCTTTTGGGTACAAACACCCTTCTTCAGGCAGAGGTTTGCAGATTCATGAGAACTTCTGCTTTCTGCCCCAAATCTTGTGGCAAAGTAGAGTGAAGCCTTCTCTCTCCAGCACCCGTCTCCTGGCATCATGGCTGGGACCTGTCAGAGCGGCCAGGCTGTACTCCATAGTCCCGTTAAGGAGCTTTAAGCTGCACTGAGTGAGAAGGAATGTGAAAGCTTCTCCAGCCCCTTTTCCCTACAGGATGTTTCAGACATACCAGTGCTTTGCAGAAGGGACAAAGGCAGATGGGTGGGGATCATCCTATATAACTTGCTTTCCCTTTCACCAGGGTGGATTTGTTCCCCTGTTCACTGCACAGGCCAGAAAGCATAAATTAATCTATGTGGCAGTCATTCAAAGACAACATGTTTCCGAAGAAGAGTCTGCAAGAAACTCAAGTAGCCAGCTGCTGTCCATCATTAGACAGGACTGAGCCCTTGGGAAGGACACACTGGATCTAATCTATTATTCTATACTGAAGCACAAAGCTGCAGACTGTGAAATGTGTTGCCACCCTGTTGAATGGGAACACCTGGACTTCTAACCAGAGACACACTGCCCAAAGTGGGAGTTCATTTAAACATTACCTCTAGATCTCACAGACATCTACACATGTTGACTTGCAACCAACCTCCTGCCAAACGCATCTGCCCGCATTCAAGCAGGGGACTTGCAGGGGGAAATGGATGCACTCACACAACCAGATGGGGATGGGACCTCACAACATAAACACTGGTAGCCTGTTCCCATGTACAGGTGATATGCTCTCCTGAGGACAGCTCAAACTTTACCTCCAGCCTCTTGACCCGCTGCATTAAAACATGGTGCTCCTCTGGAGACATTTGGAAGGCCTGTTTTCAATATTAAAGAGCAAAAATTGAGTTTGCCTTCATAATGGTAACTGGGACACAGCCAGGGGCTTCCCACCCTCCTTATAACCATTATTCCCTTCCTCTACAAGCCAGCTGGCTCCCCTGGAGAGTTTGATGGGAAAAGAGATGAATAAACAGCTGAGTTAAAGTGAAATCTGGGCCTAAGGTCAGGAAAATTTAAGGGCTCTCCAGAGAGAGACTTTTTCCAAGTTTCTCCTCTCCTCATTAATGCTTCTTCCCTGGCCAGCCAGCTCCTTCTCAGCTACTCTTCTGCTCCCAGACCTCTGGACAGAGTAGTCTACCAATCCTCTTAAGGTGGACTATTATTCTCTTGCCTGATTCTGTTGTAGCCCTGCTCTGGTGCCTGGCTGGTATGACTCAGCTTTGCCACGTGTGGCTGATTGTATCTGGGGCTCCCCTCACTGCAGGGTGTTGGAGAACAGATTCCTATGTAGCTTCTGCTCTATAAAACATGTCCCTGCCACTGGGAGCTCTGCTGGTGAGAAATGTGGAGGTTACCTCTCTTGATGTGGAAGAGAGGGAATGATGAGGGTAGCCCCTTGCTAGCCTTGGACTAAGGGGGCTTTGTGGGCTGAGAGGAGATTTCTCCCAGTGGTAGGATAGTGAGGCGGTTGAAAAGTAAGGCAAAGAGATGCTGGACACATATCAGGCTGGATAGGGATAGAGTTGGGCTTGAGGACTGACCTTCTGGACGTACTCATACAACTCACTGTCATCAGCAACATGGTTTGGTTCAGGTTTACCCAGGCGGTACAGTATGGTATAAAGGACCTCCTCGTACAGAAGGGTGAGCTGAGGATGAAGCAGTATAACAGGTCACAGCCAACACCATCTCTAGATGTTTTGTGAGCTAGTCTCCACCACACTGGGTGACAGGCTTCTTGCTCTGGATCAAGATAGTACTGTTAAATATTTTTTCCACCAAACACAAAGGCAAACCTTGGAGGTATGAATACACTGTCACACACTGCCTCTTCTGCCCAGAACAGACATCAAGGTATGCTGCCTGGAAGGCTCCCCAGGAGGTCTATGGTTCCTCAGATCAAGCCTCCTCTTCTCCCAATCCTAGATCTGCTCATGAGCAGTAGAAAGCACTTGCTTTCACATACGACCTTGGCTACAAACTTAGCCAGCAGCCACCTTCCCCTAAGGTTGCATGTAGCAGTCAGGTGCTGGTTAGAAACTGAGTGAAGTTGGTGGTGACTAGACATTGCCTACTATTTACAAGATTGATATCCACATTAAAATTGCCATTCAGTTAGCTTCTTTGTTGGCAGTCTCAGCTGAGGGTAAATATTTAGCACACAAGAAAATGGTATAACCAGCTAAGAGCTAAGAACCATGACATATTGCTGGGAAGCTTATATTGCCATTGCCCAGTTATACGAGTCTACAGATATGGTAACTCTTTTATCAAGATGAAATTCACTAAGGAAACAAATACCCGGCTCATACCTCTCTCTTCGAAAATCGGTGGGACAGATCCATCTAGAAGAAACAAGAGAGATGGGTTGTCATTCAGTTTTGCTAGTCTAGCAAGAATGTTGTTTCAGTAGGTGCTTTTCCTGCAGTGCAATAACATTATGAGTTTATGACAGACGGGTGCATCTCTCTCTGCTCTGCATGCTTTTAAAGCCACTCTACCAAATATCCTAGAGAGGCTCAAGAATACACCTGGTGTGGACTCCTAGATTTCATGCATTATAAAGCATCACGTTCATCTTGTCTGACCTGCAAAATAGAGGCCAGGAGACTTCTCTGAATTCATTCTGGTTTGAACTGTAGCACTGTTTATTGCCATCACTGCACACCCTCCTGGAAAAAAAATCTACCCTCCAGGTTTTACAGATTCTGTTCACATAGTCATTCCCTCTACATGGTTTTAGTACCAACATTTATAGGATAGGGTAGGAATAAAATTCTGACCTTTGCTACTTAACAATTCAAGTCTGGAGCACTGTTTAAGATTTATGGCTCATGATATGGCTGGGGTGGCATGAGTGCTAAGGTGCATGCTTGACAGCCCAGAGGTCACAAGTCTGAGGCTGCAGCAGAAGCACTCAGATTACAATGAAACCGTGAATTCTGCTAAATGCTTTGTCACAAGCAGGGCTGAACACAGAAATGGGCAAACTAGGTGGCCACCTAAGGCCTGGATAGAAAGGCGGGGCCAAAAGTGGTGAGTTTTTTAAAATTATCATCATTATCTTTGGCGAAGGGGGGCCTGATACTAAAAGTTCACCTGGGGCTGCCAGGAGTCTAGGTATGGTGCTGGTCACAAGGACATGAAAAAGGAAGCAAGCTGCACATGACAGCATAATTCCAGGTGCATGGGTTTCTGGCAGCTTGTTTAACCTGATTACTTAAGTTGTCTTTCACATACAACTAAAGATTACACATAGGATAAAACAACTTTGGAAATAGTACCCCTAGCCACCAAACAAATCCAATCTGGATCCATATGTTACACCTGGCCCTCCTTTGTCCAACAGAGTGAACCAAACCCTCATATTTGAAGAGGCTGCTGTCCGAAGAACTGCAGCCCCTGACTTCTGCAATTCAAGTCCATCTCTACACAAAATGGGGTCTTCAAGCCCCATGACCTTTTCTGTGACAAAAGCCAGTGACTTATCAACAAGTCCTAACACGCACAAGTCATTTCCTCTCAGGCTTGGTGTCTTGCTGGTTACAAAGCAGCCTCCATTGTCAACTAACACAGAAACTGAGCAAGCCTTGACTTCACACCACTGTTCACTTGTTCCAGCCGCAGCCAGGAGAGCTGAGCAACACATTCCTCCCACCACAGCATCACCTGATAGGGGGTGACTCTGCCACTGGAGACCAGCTGACTAGGCTGCGTTGCAACCAGAAAGAGGGTGGTTTGAATTCTCACACAGCCTGCAGCTTTCAACTCTAAGCTGTGTTAAATTATTAGACACAAGAGATCAAGCGTGGGAGAGTTAAATGATTGTAGCTTGGAAGCGAGAAGCTTCCAATTTTCCCTAGGCCATGAGCAAAATGAGTTTGTGCCTTTCAGATGTTCAGTTCCCCCCAACATGAAACCACAGGTCAGTGCCAGGCAAAGCAACCCCCACTGTTCAGGACAGGTATAAGGAGTGCTGTAGGATGGTGTCAGTCCACTGGCAAAGCCAGAGGAGGACTCTGCTTCATGGGAATGTCCAGGACGTCAAATCAGCGCTAGGGAAGGTGCAGGATCATTGGAGCTGGAGTTTAATTTTTCATTATGTAAAAATTAAGGGCTAAAGCAATCCCAGGGGTAGCTTGACCAGACTCAGTAGTTGTATGTGGGATGAAGTCCACTTAAGCTATAACCAGAAAACACATTTTTACCGACTTTTTTCCAGTGTCCTTGGATATTGCCAAAGAATAGCAAAACAGCGGAAGTCTCCATTGCGCTTTGTGCTTGCTGAACAGTCCCACAGATGAAGATCTCCTCTAAAATCAGTTGACTCCAATTTCTGCTGCTTCCCAGTGCTTGAACTAGGCCACTGCCCTTCTGACTGGGTTGGTGAAAGAGTCTAATGACCCCTCCTTTGTGTACTTCTGTGTTTCAGCTAAGGCACCTCTCACCCTTTGACTTTCCTACAGACAGAACTGCCTATCCAGCAGTTTCAGATGCAAATACAGAAGACTTTGTCACTCCTTGATGCAATCTCTTATCATGCAGGCTCAATATCCCATGATGCTACAGCCGTGTTGTAAAAAGGGAGAAGTGGCTTCTGCGTGATGAGGGCGTGAGCTGTTTCAGTAAAAAAAGATGTTCTCCAACTAGGGAGCCTCTCTGCTATCTCCCTGAGCACTTTCATGGCCTTCACAGAAAAGAAATAGGCTCTTATTTTCTTCTTGCTAGCAGAAACAGCTTGATCTCGTCAGGCAGGGTTAGCTGTGGGGTGCGGGGATTTTTGGTTGTTTATGAATGGGTGGAAAGTTTTATGGCAAAGCTCAACTGAGGGAAGAGTTAGCGCTGAATGCCCCACCCTCCCAAACGCCTGCGTTCACACTGGCTTCTGACGAGAATGATTTCCAGATCCTAGGCCTGGGACTAGAGAAAGTCCCCTGCACGCACAAGCCTCCTTCAGTGATCTGCAGCATCACCCTTTCCAGCAGGACAAAGCTGTGTGGGAGGCCAGGGCTGCAGGGGAAGAAATGAGAGGATCCCTCGAGGACCCAGGCCAATCCCATAGAAGGCTTTGCTCTAGGCTCCAGTGCAGAGACCAGTTAGACAGCCTGTTCCCAGCAACCTGCAGTACTCAGCACTTATAGCCTCCTGCATTTTGTACTAAGAGAAGTCATTCCTCCACCCCAGAGCCCATGGCTTCAGTCTTAGCTCCATATTGCAATAATCAGGCTTGGCTCCCTCTGGCCATGTCTGGATCACTCTGGCTATGTGTGGGCCTGAGCAGCCTGTGCAAAATCTTCTGGCCTGTTGCAGATGGCCATGAGTATTTTTAAACACCGAGGCTACCTGCACATCCAGCAGTAGCGTGGAAATCCCAGGAGCCTGGAAGGCTGCAGATTAGCTAAACCCCGAGGCAGAAGCTCCGAGTTGCAGGGGATGTTTTCAAGGAGGGAAGTTACTCAAAGTATTTCCCTCTTCACCAGTAGGACTGCAAAGGTGGAACATCTTAGGCAAAGCAATGTAGTGTTGACACCCCCTGGTGTGTGTGCGTCTCTGGGTATTTTTTACTCCAGATATTCCACAGTCATGGTTACGATGCATTTTTCCTAACACTTCCACCACTGCAACCTTGGTGCTCTGGTAATGCTAACATCTGCTTACCAGCTTCTTAATCACCATCTCGTCTGGTCCTGCTCAGCACAAGGTTTAATGACACGTTAACCAAATTATCAATAGTCTGTCTACACCAATGGTTTGCACCCTTTGTTACACTAAATACATCCCTCAGAGAGTGCCAGCTCTCAAGTTTCACTCATTTTTGACTGCAGAAAAATAACAGCAAAGAACTCAGAAAAACCAAAAAGGTCAGTCACCATGTTTTTAACACTATCAGCATTGCCAACCCCACCATGTCAAAAATCATGAGACAAGCTCTTAAAAATCAAGAGATATGGAATGTAGATCATGAAATGCTACTTTTTAAGCGTGTGGGGGGCGTTGTGAAGGTCGGGGGGGCTCTGTGTGTGTGTGTGTGTGTGTGTGTGTGTGTGTGTGGGAGGAGGTGGAGTCTGAGGAAGGGGGGTCCCTGCACACCCTGGCAGGATGCAGGGTACTGTGGGGCAGGAGTGAGGGGCAGCAGCAGGGCTGGGGGGCTGTGACTTGGGAGTAAGGGACAGACACACACATCGATCGCCCCCCACCACCCCTTCTCCTACACAGACTTACCAGCTTGGCACTCTACACAAGCCAGAAGAAAAAATCTTGAGATTTGATCTCTCTCTGTCAGGAGATCATGAATCAGAGTTTATTTGACTTGGAAATCAGGAGTCTCGTGATTTTTTTCACAAGAGCTGGCATTACTGCACTATGCATTCCTTGTTTGAAATCTCTTGGTTTACCTAATGAATCATTTTGGCACACCTAACAGTACCAACATTGTGTGGCACCCCTGAAAGGATCTCAAGGCACCCTGGCTGAAGATCACTGGTCTACATGGTAACTCCCATGACTGGTGGAGCTGCCACAATAATTCAGCAACAGCGTGGGACGGAGAGCTTAACAGAGCCATAGATAACACTGACCCAATTCACAGAGGTGCCAAGCTCTGAACTCACTAAACACTAGAAACCTTTGCCTCAGTTTCAGGCCCCAGAGAACCACAGGAATCAGGAGCATCCAGGTCCCTTCCTCAGCCCCCTCGCACACTAGCCAACAAGCACAGCCTCTGCAGATCAGCATCTCAATATCTGAATGAAGTGGGGTGAGAGCAAGGGGGAGAGAGAAAGCCAGAGGTTGAATAAGACACACACCTGTTCAAACAAAAAGTAAAAAAGACCACATACTTCACTATTGTCCTCCCCAGGGACGTCCCCAGCTGGGTTCTCGCTGACAGCCTCCATGCTAACTAAGGTGGATCACAGCTGTCTTGAGTAGGGTACAGGAGATTCAGGCCGTAAGAAATCAGCTTCTGCTCCTTCTCGTTATGGCTTGAACAGCCCTTCTCACGAGTGCTGCCTCTTCCTCTCAGTCAGCTCAGAGGAAACCACACTTTATCTCACCCTGACCATAGTAACAAACGGAAATTCAGAGAGCTCCATCACTATAGACTGAGCTGCACTTTCTCCCTGGCCTCTAGAGCCCAGCTGGGGGCTATATGCCCTCAACCAAGGCTGGTCCTGTGCAGACAGGGGCCCACTTCTTTTTTAGTTATATGCTACAGAGGGTTGCAGGTGAACACAGCACTTTACATACGTCCCAGGAGACAATGCCTGAGGGAGCTTATTACAGTCCAACTCAGATCCAGCCATGCAAATGAAAGGCCTGGAAGTGGATAAGACAGTGAAAGAGGATTTGGAGAGGGCTGTAAAAGAGAGGACTCAAGGCTAAGGGAGGAGAGATGAATACATAAAGGGAAATGCTGTTTCAAACACCCAGGGTGGGATATACACAAATCGAGAAGAAGGGCTGAAACTGTGGAGGAAGGGCGCACGAGAAGGAGAATCGAAGGACGCAGGGATCAGATGCTGATGGAGCCGGCGTCACACGCAGCATGGAGGGCGGGAAGGAAGTGTGGAGGGTTTAGCCTGGGAGGGGAAAGCAGACTTTGGCTTCAGTGGTATAGAAGGTGGGGGTTAGTACGAGCAGGAGGGAAGACTCCTCTCCCAAGGGAGTTTGTCAAAAGCAGAGCCTTTTGTCAAACCAAAGGCCATTAAGCTAAAGGGCATGGGGAATATAAATTTCTCTCTGCAGCAGAAGGTCATGTTCAGCTCAGGTAAAGATGGAGCAACACTGGTCTCTTTAGCTCAGTTCTGCTCTTAGCTGCAAAGAGCTGGTCCAGTCACTTGTCCTGCTGTAGCACTGGGGATGGAGAAATGGTCACTCTCACTAATGGTAGATCTATCTGGCTGGACTGGCTGCCCTGCCACAACCGCGATTGCTGACCAGGCAGTGGGCATTTCAATGCAGAAGCTTCTCTCCAGTGACAAGAAGCAGGGAGTTAAGTTGTGCTTTACTGTCTGCTTGCATTCACACAAACATACTATCTGATTGCAAATTACCAGGCAGATGCCTTATCAGCTACTGGCAGCAAGTGCCTTAGCCTTAAATAAATGTGCATCAAAAGGCTATGAATTCCTGTTCAGCTGATGTACAAAAGGCATAGAGGGGTGGGGAGACGACAGTGTGAACTCAGGGAAACCCAGAAGCAGGAAGAACAGCAACAATGGCAAAGGAAAGAGCTAAGGTACTTGGGATCCTGCGTATTTACTGGAGACTTAAGCATGCAAATAGGAATGGCCTTCCTCTTACATTTAGAGTGTGCCTTCAACTCAAGAGCACTTCACATGTATATACTGCCACTAGAGAAATGGTAGTCATCTTGGTTGGCACCCGGGATTGAATCAGACATGTCCAGGGCTAAAAGCATGAGCTTCTATTTCTTTTGCTATGGGACTAGGTCTCCCTTCCCAGGGCTGTTAAAAAAGACTCAAAGACACATAGCGATGAGGGAAGCCCCTGTAACAACCAGTCATCACTGGGTTATAAACACAGGAGCGATTTCAACTACTGCTACGGCCTTGACTGTATTGAGGCCTTTGCAAAAAGCCCTGGCAAGGAATGCCTGGGATTTATGGCATTTGTGTGCTACTTGGAATCCACACGTCAGTTGTCTCAGACATGGGACATCCATTGCTTGTAGTAAATAGGGCTACACCTCCAATCTGTCTAATTAGTATAATCTACAGTGATTTCTACTCCATAAAGATAAGATACCACAAAAGGTGCAACTGCACCAGTTCAGCTGGTTCTTCTGACACCCCCACAGTAATGCAATGCTAGGAGATTACCTACAAGACTATGCTCCCTGCAGTGATGCTGGGCACAGTCAGATGAGTCCTCTAGGAGCCCCAGACGTATTGATAACTACCACACCTGTAAGGCACTGTGTACAAGCACTGCCACAAATACCACTGCCAAAACAAGAGAGGCAACCAATCAGATCATCCAACTGATGTCTTTGCAATAGCTTCCTTGGTTTTAGTATAGTGAGATGCAGCTTCTTCTGGAGTGGAGCAGGGGCTGTTTAACGGCACACAAGAAAACAGTAATAGCTGTTTTAGGGTGAGACAAGAATTTCCTTTCTAACTGCAAAAGGCAGGGGGGAAATTGAATTGGGCAGAATGTAATTATAAGGTAAAACTGTCAAGGACGTGGGCTAACAGCCCTCACAACAGTGTTAAAGGATCATTAATAAACCCATGCAGCCAGGTCTACATTTTATGCCTCATTCAGTTCCCTTCTGCCCATATACCTGGAATGTGGCTGGTCCAGGCCCTGTGACAGGACAAGCAAACAGACTTTCTGCTTAGCAATCTTTCAGTTGGAGCTTAATGCTAGTGCACTGTCAAACCAATGGAGATGTAATGGGATTCCAGCCTGCCGGTGACTGCCAGCACTGTCTCCTTCCCTTGCTGTTTCCAAATTCCTTTCCCTGCAAGTACTTGGGAGATGAGACCTTTAAGCTGACAGAACTGATGCTTTTCATTTGCAATGGCCACCAATGAGCCCATGCAGCAAGAAATGAACAGCATGTGCAAACTTACATAGCACAAGAAATTAACCTATAATCCCCATTCTGATTGAGACAGGTTCATCTCTGCACACATTTCTTGCAGATATCAGTCCGTTTCTTATTCAAGTCCACACAGCCATTTTGACCCAAACTGTGATCGAATCAGCAGCAGTTTCAGGTTTGGTTCTGCTCCTTTGGCACACTGTAGCAGCTGTAGAGGAACTGTCATGGGGAAACATGTCTTTTGCAACCCTGTGATAGTCACAGAAGTGAGGGCTTTAGTTCAGGGAAGGACGCATTCATATTATTCTCCTCTCCTGTTTCTCATTCTATGCAGCTATATATATATGCCATTCCTCTCTCTCTATCCCCACAACGACTGAGATCAATTGAGGTGCTCTCATGGCCAGGCTCTATAGGGTATAAAGGTGTTTTGCAGAGGGTCTTACCAACAGAGCATCCTTTGCTATAGATTGTTCTCATCAGAGCCCTTGATTTTGCCAGTTTTTGCTTCACTTTGCGGTAAGCCTGTAGAACTTTTATCCCCAACCAATGGATGAAAAAGATTGATAAAAGGTAGGTTTCATCTCTCCCTACACAGGTAGTAATTTTTTTTGTCATGGTTGTATTGCAGCATCTATGATTTAACGATCGAGAAGTGAAGCATTCCGGGCTAGCAGGTGATATTTTTTTTAACCTACTTTCCTCCTGGTTTTCTGGTAGGCATATAACAGAAAATAATGGTTTTGATTGTAAAAGCAAAAGTCTGGTGTATGACCCTGACCACAGCAACTGCAAGGAGGCACACTGCTTCAGACAGACACCTATGCTGTCCCCATGAGCCGCTAGCACCTGTCACTGGGTTGCAGCAGACAGCGAGTATCAAAAGACAAAGAAATCACCCTTACCTCAACAGGCAGAGAAGGCACCTGTTAGAAGTCAGTTGATTTTCTATCCTCCTGTCCCTTTCTTTGGAGGCTTGAAGAGATATTATCAATTAAAGTCTGTGTGGAGAGAAATAAACATTGAAATATCAGAGACATAAGTTGACAGCCAAGTGCAGTGCTGCCATTTTACCATGTTTTAGAAAGCAGCAGCTCAAAATTGTGAAGGTCAGTAAAACAAATTTTCCAAGCTAGTCACCGCTTTTACGAAGAAGAGCCTAGCTTTGCAACGTGCATTGGAAGGATCTGATCATGGCTCAGAAGCATGAAAACAAGGAAGTATGTTGGATCCAAATTTGATCTCCTTCACAATTATGATCACAGGGATTGCTGTCCTTGATCTATACTGGATCCTTTAAGCTGACTGCAACTCAGCGCTCCAACAGAAAGTAAAAGTCTCTGCAAATAGACACACAACAGGAGAAGTTCTTGTTGACCTCACATTTAGATCAGTATCACCTTTCTATTCATCCTCATTTTTGCAGTATCAGCTCCCACATGTAAAAGTGACAATGATGGCTAGGATCAAGTATCAATCACATGTATACCTTTAGTTCGGACTGGTGCACCAGTTATTTTTCTATCCTCACCTCTAAAATCCAGTTATTTAAATCCTTGCTTCTGAGGCAGTGATTTTTGGAAAAGGATTTCTGATAGGGGGGGATGCCCCCAGAATAAGTACAAATCCCCCCAAAAAAATATTCAACATGTCATTGTGACTACCTCTTTCTTTTCTGATGTCCAGCATGGATTTCTTTGCATCATGACGGTATATGTCTCAGCTGCCCTGTTAAATCCCCGTTAGCCATTTCCACAACCCAAAGCAACACCCAGACAACTAGGGAAGCCCCCCTGCAAGCCATTCAAGAAGGGTAAGAGGCTTCAAAAGCCCCCTCAAAGAGAACAGCAAGTAAAAGTTCTACTAAATGTATAGGCTAAGATTTCTGAGAACAGCTCTATGCACTACCTCCAGAGGGCCTGATTTTCAACAAGAGATTAGTCAGGAGAATCTGAAAAGCAATCCTCTTTTAAAAGCATCTTCAATTGATCCCTCAAAAATCACTAGTCATTCAGAAATCTGGGACTCCTGTGCTACAGTATCTTGCATTAAACAGCAGACCCCTCTGGCAATGAGCAGCTTTTAAAGAGAAACACTTGCTAAATGCTGCTTGGGACTGACTGCACCCACCATAAATGAAAATCCATAGCTGTGTCACAGGTTTATTCATTCCTATGAGGGTCTTCAGAGAAAGCCAAATAGCTCTTTTAAAAAGGCTGACAAAGTTTCTCATTAAAAGAAATTTTTCTCCTCTAAAGTTAAGTTGGAGCCGAAGCAAGCAGACAGCAGCTTGTCTTCCTACCTCATGGCTTGATTGTCCTGCTCCTCTTCCTCACACTTATCTTGATCAGGGAGCTGGAAAGACACCAATAGTTGAACCAGTGATTTCAACACGAGTCCCACTCACTTCTCTTTTTAGTATTGATGGAGCTGCTCAGGAGGCTGGGTCAAATGACTGTGCAAAACCAGGCTGTGCTTGCTGCAGTTTAGCAAGTCATAAGAGAAAAAAAAGAGCCAAAGGAGGCTGTAGCATAATAACGGAAGGCAGTTTCATAATGCCCCTAGAATAAGCATCTTCTTCCAAGAGCCTCTTGGAGGCAATGCTGCTGCTCTGTGCGCTGGTCCACCCATGACTTGATGAATGTGCGCCTCTTCAGCACCACACTGAACAAATGCTTGCTGCTGAACAAGTACTTACCTAGAATGGGATGCACATCCATGCCCTTCCTCATTCTTCCTAGTTTTGCAAATATGATGTTTCTAAGCCCAGGCAAGGAGAACACAAGTGAGATGGCTTACAGGACAACCTTTCATCCTGGCAGATCTTCCAAGAGGTTCAACTATTTTGCAGCTGAAAAGCAGTGACTTGGGAGGTGGAGAATGATAGTCTGCAAGGACACAGTATATTGTGCAAGGGTGGGGAAATTTTGGTCAGGTCCTTAAGGCAAACCCTTACATTTACGAGAAATGCCAGGGGATCTTTACCCACCCACACAAGGCAATGAGCAACTCTGCTCATCAGATGTCCTCTTAGGGGAAGATGCTGCATCTGTAGTTCTACCAAAAGCCACAGGACACCGCACGTCATCTGGAAATTAAATGTTTCCAAGTAAAAAATAAATACATAAAAGAACTCAATGACCTTGGTGTTGAACTACAGAAAAACGGCAATCCTGGAGATGCGAAGAATGGTTTTTTTTGACCGAATTATAAACCCTAGAAATTTGTATTTGGTACTCTTCCCACTAACAGTTACTTGGTTGAGAAAGGTACTTAGCCATGTTAGTCTGAAATCAGGCAGAAGGTAAGGCAGGGTAGTGCCTTATAGACTAACTTGTTCAGAGGCACGAGCTCTTATAGGCTATGACTGAGGTAACCTCCAAAGCTCATGCCTCTCTGAACAAGTTAGTCTATAAGGTGCCACTTGCCCTGCAGTTACTTGGTAGTTACGCTGATACTACTGTAGATCATGAAGTATCTGGTAATGCACTGGATAGTTGCACATTAGAGCACTGGTACCATCTCCAAGTCCAAGCCCAGCTTAAACATTCCCAGGAGATATTGGTATAACCTGTTTAGCACTGCACTGCAGATCAGACACCAACAAAAAACAAGATCTTTCAGCCCGCTCTGCATTATCAGGTTCCACATGTTCTAGTGGCAGGGAAGGTGTTAACCCTTTCCATGCTGAGAGGTATTGCAACCCATGGAAAACTGGTGCCGAGCTGGGTCTGATACAGCAACGATTTGAATTAAATGGAGAAGCAAGTGACTTCTGACTCTGATCTTGCCTGGCTTTTCCTCCTTCACATGACAAATTCCAGTGAGTATGCTGGGTCATGTATTTCTGCTCCTTTTCAGTCAAATGGGCCTTTTACTCTGTTTGCAATTCTCAAAAATCAATGTTTTCTCCATTAATTCCAGCTGCCCCACACAGTGATATTCTCTCCCTCTGCATTTTCCAAATACAAATCCGCAAAGCCAAGCAATTTTCCAAATAAGATTAATTCAACATTAGTTGCCTTTACATGGTTACCTTTTCATATTTGCATCAATGTCACCCGATAGGAGAGCTGAGGGAAACACCCCTACTTTTACTGCAGTTGTATAGGCAAGAAGAGTCTCAGGGTACATAAGCTATTTCCTCAATGATTTTGTTATGCGACAGCTGTCATCTCTAGGGTGTACATGCACGTCTGCATCCATATGAGGCCAGGTAAGATTATTTTGGAAAAGAGCTGGCAAGTGTGAGCTTGTAGCTGGTATTCACACTCAGCATTGTGCCAGAGCAACTGGGTTTTTTACATATTGATTAGTAATCAATGTATTTATGTATTAGTAATGTCAACTGCATAACGCTGGAGCACACATGCAAGATTATTGAACAGTTTGAACATTAAGAACCTCTCCCAAGTGATCAATATTTATCACCTCTCCCACACACTCAACCAGAAGCCTCAGAAAAGAAATAGGCCTTCTGCCAGGCTTCAAGGAAGGAGATTCCTGTACTGAGATTGCCACACCAAGTACCTTGGCAGTCAAGATACTGTATGTAGCTTCAGGGAAATTGTAGGGGCATAGGACTTACTAGACCAGATCAGCTCATCGACTCTGCCAGCTGAGTAAGGACCTGTATATAGTACTCCAGCAGTCCCTCCCGCTGCTGCTTCTGTGAAAATAAGTTGCCTATTGCCCAATGCCGCACATGGAGCTGGAGTGGGGTGGAGTCCTGCTCCCCCTCCCTCCTTCCTTAACAATGAGATCAGCATAGGTGCTGGCAGTCCCTGGATACAAGGGTGACAGTTGTCCAGCAAATAGGGAAGTCATTGGTGATTCCGTAGATGACTGAGGAAGCCTAGTGATCAGTTTACACCCCAAATACAAGACTGTGTTATCCCCATTGGCTGGCACAAATACACGTTAATGTTCTTACAGTTTTCCACTCCTTTTTCAAAACTGGGAGGGTTTAGACAAGGATGATCCTGCCTTGTGCAAATGCTGGGCTAGATGAGATCCCTTCCAGCTCTATTTTTCTATGATTCTATCCAGTTTTCATTAGCTAGCCAACACCCTGACCTCCCTCTGCAAAGTGATAGTATTAGAGCAATCAGAACACTGAAATATCAGCTTCTGATTTAACCTCAACATCAATCTGATGTAAACGTGGCCAATTCACTGGGAGAATGCAAGGGTAAGCAATGCCCCATATGACTGGAAGCAGCTTCATATTTTATATAGACCCTGCCACAAAGTTTAAAATACTCTCTTCCTGCAAGCATGGCTCTAGCCATTTCAAACCAGTGGGCAGCATACCAGACTTGCTTTATGGATTTAGTGCAAGCCTTACACTTGGGAACTAGATCTTAATTACTGCCAGTTTCAACAAGCTGAAGCCCATTTCCACATTCTCAAATATTTATTCAAGAGTAGGCAACACAGCTTAGCCTCCAGGCACTTCGCAGGGGCATGTATCTGACCCAAACCAACTAAACCCACTTACCTGGGAGGACCAAAAGGAACTCATTCCCTATTCCCAAAGATGCTCCCCACAGCTACTGCATATGAAATATTTTGGATAGGCAAGGTTCTTTGGGTAGATGTATATCTTTTATTAGACCAACTGTGTAGTTGGAAAAAAGTCCTTTGCAAGCTTTCAGGCACAAGCACCTTTCTTCAGGCATTGGGAGACTGCTGCTGTTCTGAGATCTTCAAGGTAGAAAAGAAGCAGTCTGTGAAAAAGTAAATAGGTGGAAGTTAGGAAGAAAATGAGTAGAGAAGGAGGGGAGGGGAAGAAGTTGGGGAAATGTGTAAATGTTAAGTTCAGGCTACATTTATGGCTACCACCAACAACCCTGCAAATATTTTGGACTGAACTGGGGCGGGGGGGGGGGGGGGCCTACACGACGCTCTTGGGATATGTAAATGGTAATTCAGGCTACACTTATGGGTACAACCAACAACACTGCAAATATTTTGGACTGAACTTTGCCCCCTGCACACTGGTGTTTCCAGATGCATTTGTTGAGGGAGCTTGCTGCACAGGCCATCCTTCCCTTTAGCTCACATTACCTCATTCACTGCACAGTAGAGATGCAATCCACTTCTTATTTGATTAGCTACTGATTATAGAAAGGCAAACAGTAGCCCTGCAGCAGATGGAAAAAAACAGTCCTGCCCACAGGACAGGGCAGCTGGCTAGCCAGGCTTGTTCCACCGCGATCCCAGAAATGCCGTGACATGACTCAGCTGCTTCAGCAGGAAGGGAATTCAGGCAACCTGATTTGTTTTCATTCTTTCTACAGGCTCTGCCAAGCAGGATGACAACAGCACTTTTGTTAAGATCCCAGCAAGGCAGTTTGAAACTCTTAGGGCCGATCACACCCACTGTGTCTGTTGCTGGTGCTCCACTTTCTGAACAGTGGCTACAACAAAAAGTTACCTTTCCAAATTAACTGCCTCTTCCAGGTCCCACAGCCAAACATTTAACATGCACTAGTCAAACAGCAAGTCAGCAAAAGTACTGCCAGTTAGTCCCCCAGTCTTGATAACTGGAAGAAAGTTCATCTGAGTTCCTCATCAATACTCAGGGAATAGATTTAATAGCAATACCACATATTAGATCAGGTTTTCCCAGGTACAAAGGTGGAAATCCAGCAGCAGAGTTGTACAAACCTGTTGGTCAGAAAGCTAATAAATAGTACCCAGAATTCTTACAGTAGCTGCAGGTTTTATCAGATCTCAAAGCATTACAAAGACACTTTACTCTCCCTAATATGGGTAGGAAAATCAAGGCAGGAAGCTTCAATGACTTGCCCCACTTCAAACAGAGGAGCAGTGGCAGAGCCAAATGAAGCACTCAGAACCCCAGCCGTGCTCCCCCACCAGTCCTGTGCTCTCAGCACTTACTAACACCCACACTTACTGAATGTAGTAAACTCCTAAGATTTGTAGGGCTGTTGTGAAATCTTGTGCTTGGGTCAATAACCGTACACAGATATCAGACCATTCAAATAATCCATCCTAGTGGCAAGATGGTACACGTCATATGACAGAACTCTTAATCGATTAAGCATTCCACAAGCTAAAACTAGATCTGCAGGAACAGCAAACATACCTAATTTTCTGCTTCCTTACTCTGCTCCCACTTCCAAGGTGGAAGGCAGGGTTTCCAGAGTCTATATCCCTGGACTGCATTCTTAACAACAATACTTACCTCTTATCTAGAGCATCTCATCCGTACTGGGGTGGATGGATTGGACAACTGCTCCATCCGAAACATCAAAGCAAGTTCCAAAGGCAAGTGAAAGGATTGTCCCCATTTTACAAGTATGGTAATGGAGGTACCAACGTGAAATATCTGTTCTGTCACACAGCAGCAATGGCAGAATCACATGCAGATTCCCAATACCCAACTCAGACCTCTTCAGGAGCACACAGGACTGGACACTGCCTTGTTTTACTACTCAAAATGGCAAGCTCAACATATACTTGATTTGGACTCCTCTCAGTTCTAATGGGAGGGAAGAGGGGGATGGATTTCTCACCAAGTTAGCTGTCATTTTAAACGACATGTCTAAAGCCATGTGCTTCAGCTTTCTGACACGTTCTCTCCTACACCTGACATGCTGGAGAGAGGAAGTTCTGTTTCTATGCAGATTTCTCATTTGAATCCAGTAGATCAAACTGTGCCCCCACTTAAATCCTGCACAGCTCCACTGACCCAAATTCCTTCCAAGCCTCAACCATCCTGCAGCTTTTTTTCTGCCCTCTTCATCAATAGCTTTCCTGACACTTGCTTCCCTCTTCTCCTACCTGTTTAAAAACACTGCAAAAAGCAGCCTAGCTATGACCATGATGTCACCCAACTGCCTTCTCTAGCCCTGTATTGCTTCTGCTTCTGACATGCTTATCTCAGAATTTCCATGCTATACTGAATTTTGATTCTTATGCACAATTTTTAAGAGGTATTTGGGGGTACTCACATGGAGCAGAGTGGGAGACACTCCTTTTGAGCACATCTAGGTAGCAGAAAAGCCTCTACCCAGATGTTTCCTCTCTAGGGTGAATCCAACAGTAGAAGTGCTGCGACTTTGCAGGGACTACATGCACCAGAGCTGCAAGGAAAGCGTCTCTGGACAAGTTGTGTCAGGTATAAAACTAGGGCAACATGCAATTACAGGAAGGCATGGAAAAAAGATTGCTACAGTATGGAACACTTTCCCTGAGCCAGTACAGGAACCCCCTGAGGTTTACTGGAATCATGGGAAGATTATGTTCCAAGAAACTTAGAACTGCTAAAAATTATTCCTGGATTTGACTTGTACAGTAGGATTTAGCAGGAGCTCAGTGCACCGTAACATTTACTTGTCTCTTTGTTTTCCCCTTGCTAGAAAAATTAGAACAGATAAGCCTGCTTTAAATTAAACAACACAGACGGGTAGGTTGCTAGGGCTGGGTGTGCTGTGTTTGGAAGATGGTGATATCAGTGGATTGGTTGATTTTGAATGTGTTGTCAAGGCAGCTTGTTACAGCTCATAGAAGAAAGAGAAGCAAGGCCAAGATTATTTGCCTGCTTCTGGATACATTCTGAAGGCCTTCCGCTCCCACTCATTTTCATGGGAAATGGAAATAATCAACTATAAGTTTATACAGTCTCCAAGTCAGAACTGATTGTATAGCTCTGCATCCTGGAAAATGATGGGTAAAATGTGATTCCTAGAGTTTAGGGATTCTTACAAGTCTGATGGTAGTAGGCATAATGACTATGTTCATACTTTACCTTTCCATCTAAAAATTGCAGTGTGTTTTGCAAAATAGAAATGAAGCTGGCCTAGGAAAGGTAGTGGGGAAAACGTTCAAGAGCAAAGGAGCCTAAATCTTGCTGACTTTCCATGCGTCTTGGGTGCTTTGGGCAACGTAGCCATTTTACGAACAGGGAAACTGAAGTCAAGAGAGATTAAGTGAGTCACCTATGTCACATAACAAATATGGTGGACCCAAGAATAAGATGCAATTGTCCTGACTCCTAGCTCTGGACTTTTTGCTGCCCCAGGCATGGGGCAGGATAATCACGACCCCAATCATATTTCCATGAACACAATAGTAGAGGCAAAAACAGACAGAGGTTCAAGCTGATTTATCTTTACTTCACAGTCTCAGCAAACAAATCTGCATTCAAAAGTTATTTCACATTAATATATTAATTGAACATTTTCAAAATAAATATTTTTTCTTTAAAATAACCATTTCTTTACATCACTGCAATTCTAAAAACAATTCTAGAAAAGTCAGTGCGCAGAGAGCAGCAATATCATCAATCAACTAGAGATCAAACTAAAAGAAAACAGGAGGTGAGCCTTTTTTTTCCACCCAGATCGCATGCAATGAGTTTCAGCAAGCTTCCCTAACACATGATCTTTCTGCATACTTACTGGGAAGGACCATGCCCCCCCTGTACCTTCCCACTTGAATAACTCTGTAAATCTGATTTATGCAAAAGTCTCTTTAAAATGCAAGTTTTCACGCAGCTGATTATCGATCAGTCCCACAGAAGTCACAAGTGCCACAGTGACTGTTACCAAAAATCAACAAAATGACATAATGGAACAACCAAGCTTGCACCTCTCTCAGATCCCAGACGCCCACGTGAATGAGCAAGATTAGTGTTATTGATAAAGTACATATTTGGTCTGGGACCACTAACAAACAGTGCTAACCGTTACACAAGAAAATGAACAAGTCAAACAGAGAGCAATTTCAGACATACTTTCAGGTCTCACGTTTTGCTAGAGCAGATTTTCCACAGCTATTTATCCACTCATACCTCTCAACTAAACAATTTAATCGCAGCAGTAAGACGGTTCACTGGCCACAAAGTGCAGCTTATATTACTGGAAAAGGGGAAAAAATAAATAAGATGTATTAATGTTTAGAAAAAGGAATGTTCAGGATTTAGTGATTTAAGACCCATGTGTCCATCTAGAAGGAAAACAGACAATGGAACATTCTGGTATCCTGTTATGCCACTAACCAATCTTATAAGAGGACAGTATGTTTCTGCAAAAGGAAAAGCTTGTCTGCAAGAAGACAGGACACATAAGTGAACTTTGTGGGGCTACAGAATGCTTCAGGTGTCCATGACGACAGAAATGTCCTAAGTACTCAAGAAAAAATTCAACAAGTGTCAATTTCCTTCCATTTCCCAGCCTCTTTCTGGAACCTCCCCATGTGATAATGGGTCAGATGAAAGCGAAGTGAGATACTCTAAAGTTCAGATTTGTCCAGGAAAGGCAAATAGTTTTCTTTCTGGATGATGGATCTGTTATTAAATGTCAGTTTGGAACAATCACTTAGTTCAAACAAAAGTAATTTCAAATATCAAAAGAAAAAGTGATGCAAGAGAAACTAATCACAGACAAAAACCAAACCTCCAATTCTAGTATCACTGAGCACAGGAAGGGCAGGATTGTTACACCAGGGATGAACAAACCCTCAAGGCTAAAAGTAATCCATAACATTTTAAATTTCTTTCCTTACTATGCACGTTATCTACCATTGAAGTTAATGGAAGTTATGTGTCTCAAAGGAAGGCTCTACTCCTTAAAGCTGTGCAACCCACACCAAAATTCAGCCAAAGTGGGAAACAAGGAAGCAATGGATTGTGGAGAAGTTCCTTCTCAGCTTATTGGTTTTTCTTGTCTTCTGGTGGGAAATAGGGAGGTGGTGGTGGTTGATCCTAAAAGAGAAGGGGGGAAATGTAACAATCATGGCTAACATCAATGAATTCATACAAATCTTGCTTCTGCCAAAAGGAAGAACTATCAACACCATCAAAATTGCTGTCTTTAAACCTCTACTTCCCATATGTGATTGTCATCCAGGTTACAAATATTAAAGCTGGTTTCCAATTAAATTTACCCAAAGAGATTAATTCCTTATAGAATGGAAGAATCACAGAAAATTAGGGTTGGAAGGGACCTCAGGAGGTCATCTAGTCCAAGCCCCTGATCAAAGCAGGTTTATTCTCTACTAGATCATCCCAGCCAGGGTGTTGTCAAGCCTGGCCTTAAAAATCTCCAAGGATGGAGATTCCACCACCTCTCTAGGTAACCCGTTCCAGTGCTTCACCACCCTCCTAGTAGGAAAGTTTTTCCTAATATCCAACCTCAACTTCCCTTGCTGCAATTTGAGACCGTTGCTCCTTATTCTGTCATCTGCCACCCCTGAGAACAGTCTAATTCCACCCTCTCTGGAACTGCCTTCCAGGGAACTGAAGGCTGCTATCAAATCTCCTCTCAGTCTTCTCTTCTGCAGACTAAATAAGCCCAGTTTCCTCAGCCCCTTCACGTAAGTCATGTGCCCTAGCCTCCTAACTATTTTTGTTGTCCACTGGACTCTCTTCAACTTGTTCACATCCTTTCTGTAGTGGGGGGCCCAAAACTGGACACAGTACTCCAGATCCCAAATAGAGGGGAACAATTACTTCCCTCAGTCTGCTGGTACTGGTAACGCTCCTACTAATGCAGCCCAGTATTCTGTTAGCCTTCTTGGAAACAAGGGCACACGGTTGACTCATATCCAGTTTACTGTCTACTCTAACCCCCAGGTCCTTTTCTGCAGAGCTGCTGCTTAGCCAGTTGGTCCCAAGCCTGTAGTGCTGCAAATAACTTCACAACGACTCTTGATTTCTCTTAAACGTGCAACATTCTCACCCTCACAGAACAGCATGTAGTTGTTTATTACATATAGGACAATGTGCGAAACTTACCGTGGGCATGTAGACATTGTGAGGGTTGACTGGACTGTAATAAGCACTGGCAGCAGCTTCTGCAGCCTTTGCTTCAGCTGTTGTAAACAAACAGATCAAAGAGTTAAGTGAGGCTGGAGGGAGTCTTCTTTTATAACCAAATACACCCTGCCATGTTTTCTCCCTCAAGTACAAGAACAGCTTCTGTTTCTGTGCAGAGGGGCAATGACAACAAAAATGTTCCTGGCTAGTGCAATCCCTCCCAAAGGATAAATGTCACCATATTACAGCCCAATTAAACAAAGTAGATTAAGAGCTCTTGAGGGACTCTGCACTGAAAAAGCCATGCTATCCTGGTGTATGAGCTTAGAGGTGCTACCTGGGATGATTTCGCCCAAGGAATAAATGCCACCAGTTGCTTTGGAAGAGCACTGGAACACAGGCCCCACTCACAGGAAGTGACCAAAGACATAATTTTAAATAGAAAAACAAAGGTTTAGAGAAGCTGTGGGCACTTGCTCCTGGGAAGAAATCAATCCACAAGAGCAGCCTGTTGCTTTTTATGATGCTGAAATCTTGGATTCACTTGACAGTCCTTAGCAGATCAGTGGCAGATTGAGATTCAAGAAATGTGCTAGATCCCGACTCCCAGCATACTGCTTTGACAAAATCCAGTAGGCAGCAGATTCTCATGCAAGAGCTTCTAAAAAAGTGTTCCACAGGATTCTGATTAACTGTACTTAACTTGAAAATAGGAGTGAGAATTTCATGCCTTCCTCACGCTCATTTTTCTTCTATATCTTGCACTCAGTATGACTCATTAAAGGAAATATCAGCGGGTTAGATTCAAAGAGCATATCCATTATTCCCATGCTAACTAAACTTAGCTTTCACGTTGATTTTTCTCCTTGTATGACAACCATCTCTCCACGAAAACAAAGCTGCATTCTTTTCTACTTCATATCTCATAAACAGAATTGATTCAACCATACAATTTGTTGTTTCTATCCAAGCTGCAACGATCTCAGATTGGCTTTCAAATTAAGTTGAATTTGTAGGGCTGGCACTTATGGAAAAAACCTCACGATGTTTAACTTGGGAGCAGGCTGGCTATAAAAGTCACCATAAATAAATCTGAAACCATCAACGATGCCAATTTTATTGTTGCTTCTCAGAGGAGAAACCCACTCAAAATATTTTTGCTCCTACTCATTGCTTCCAATATCCTTTTCCTCGATCACATCACTGTCTAACAGAACGTATATCTACTTCCACCTGGGATTATTACTACAGGCATACCTCGTTTTATTGCGCTTCGCTTCATTGCGCTTCGCAGATATTGCGTTTTTTACAAATTGAAGGTTTGTGGCAACCCTGTGTCGAGCAAGTCTATCAGCGCCATTTTTCCATCGGTTAGCATTTTTTAGCAATAAAGTATTTTTTAATTAAGGTATGTACATTGTTTTTTTTAGACATAATGCTATTGCACACTTAATAGACTACAGTATAGTGTAAACATAACTTTTATATGCACTGGGAAACCAAAAAATTCGTGCGACTCGCTTTATTGCGGTATTCGCTTTATTGCGGTGGTCTGGAACCGAACCCGCAATATCTCCGAGGTATGCCTGTATTAGAAAGAGGTTCCACTTTAACTCCATGGACACATTTCTTACCCGCGGGAGTGGAAGGAAGGTCTGGACCACCGACTGGAGGTTCCATGGGCCCAGGATATGGAGGTGGTGGAGGCTGCATATAACCCATGGCTCCATCCATCATGGGAGGACCAGGATAAAACTCTGCTAAAAAACAGAATGAAGAATCAAAATACTCTAAGAGGGAGTCTCTTCACTTCACTCCTAATATAGAGCCAAAACAAGTCACGGTATGATTAAATAAGCACCTAAGTGACATGAGGCGCTGAACCAAACTGGAGAACAATCCAGATGGGTTAGAATACAGAGAGAATATGGTGAAGGGGATTTAACTGTAGCAGTCTATTACAGACCTCCTAACCAGGAGGAAGAGCTTGACCAT
Source organism: Crocodylus porosus (assembly GCF_001723895.1). NCBI lineage: Eukaryota > Metazoa > Chordata > Crocodylia > Crocodylidae > Crocodylus > Crocodylus porosus. The sequence goes on from NW_017728928.1 coordinate 12,632,531, forward strand.
AAATTCACTTGGGAACTGGCAGCAGCTGCATGCTCTCAGTGCATGGTCATCATGGGCCACTTCAACCACCCTGACATCTCATGGGAAGAGCATTCAGCTAAATATGATTGGTTACAAAGCTTCCTCACTTGCATCGACGAGCTCTATTTGACTCAAGAAGTCTATGGGCCGACAGAAGGTAAGGTGCTGCTGCATCTGGTACTGGCCAAAGGGGATGATCTAGTCAGTGACCTGAGGATCAAAGGGAAGCTTAGTGACAGTGATCACGAGCTGATCGCTTTCTCTATTCATTGCCTAGCTGGCAAATCAGTCAGCAGTGCAGAAAACCTTGACTTCAGGAAAGCTGACTTTCACAAGCTCAGGAGGTTGGTTGTTGAGGCCCTGAGAAACCATGATCTGACAGGGAAGGGAGTCCACGATGAGCGGTCGCTCCTTAAGGACATGATCCTAAAAGCACAAGGGAAGTCCATTCCAGCCCGTAGGAAAGGTAGCAAAAGGGCTGGGAGACACCCTTGGCTCAACAGGGAACTCATGCACCTCTTGAATCTGAAAAGAGAAGTTTATAAAGGGATGGAAGTCAGGAACTATCACTACGGAGGATTATACAACACTGTCCCACACCTGTAGAAAGCAGACCAGAAAAGCCTAGGCTGAAACTGAACTCAAACTGGCTACAGGAATCAAGGACAATAAAAAGTCCATTTTCAAATACGTAGGAAGTCGAAAAAAAATCAAGGGCAAGATCAGACCCTTGCTAAACCAAATGGGGCAGCTGACATCCAACATCCAGGATAAAGCTAATCTCCTCAACAATTACTTTGTGTCAGTTTTCCACCAGCCCAAGGGGATCATCCCGCCTGACAGGACACAGAACTACCAGGGCAAGGGCCATCATACGCCTATAATTGGCAAAGATCTTGCAACGGAACAGCCTGAGAAGCTGCGCATCCACAAGTCAGCTGGCCCAGATGGAATGCACCCAAGAGTGCTAAAGGGTTGGCTGATATCATACCACGACCAACGGTGAGGATATTTTAGAACTCGTGGCACTCAGGAGAGGTTCCTGAAGGTTGGAAGAGGGCCAACATGGTGCCCATCTTCAAGAAAGGAAGGACGATCCAAGGAACTACAGGCCTCAATCCCTGGAAAGATCTTGGAAAAAAAAAAATCAAAGAAACCATCAACAACAGACTAATGGAAGGCAATGTTCTGAGAGATAGCCCACATGGCTTTGCTGCAGATAGGTCTTGCCTGACCAACCTCATTTTCTTTTATGACCAAGTGACACATCACCTGAACAAAGCAGAAGAGGTTGGTGTCATACATTTAGATTTCAAAAGCCTTTGACTTGGTTTCCCATGATGTCCTCACGGTAAAACTGGGGAACTGTGGCCTTGACAGACTTACAGTCTGATGGCTTGGGAACCAGCTCTGTGGTTGGACCCAGAGAGTGACAACTGCTGGAATTGAGTCAACATGTCACATGGTGACCAGTGGTGTCCCCCAGGGCTCAGTAGTCAGACCAATACTCTTTAATATATTCATAAACGGTCTGGATTTGAGTGTCAGAAGCAGACTGGCTAAGTTCACAGATGACGCCAAATTATGGGTAAGTACGGTCATGCTAGATGATAGGCTAGCAATTCAGGCTGACCTGGACAGGCTCACAAGGTGGATGGATTCAACATGGAGAAATGCAAGATGCTCCACCTCGGGAGAAAAACCCATATCATACTCATAGGCTGGGCAGTGCTACACTCACTAGCACCACAACCAAATAGACCTGGGGGTCATGATTGACCACAACGTGAACATGCGATGCTGCAGCCAGCAAAGAAAATAAAACTCTGGCTTGCATCTACCAATGTATCTCAAGCAAGACCCAAGAAATCATCCTCCCACTGTACTCGGCCTTGGTAAGGCTGCAGCTGGACAGCTGCATCCAATTCTGGGCTCCACATTTTAGAAAGGATGTAGAGAGGCTTGAGAGAGTCAAGAAGACAGCCATGCACATGATTACAAGTCAAGAGAACAGGCCTTATAAGGAGAGGCTGAGAGGCATGGGACTTCAGCCTGGGTAAGTGAAGGGTTAGGGGTGACTTGGTGAAAGCCTGTAAGTATATAAGGGGTGTGCATCAGGAACTGGGAGAATGTCTGCTCACCAGGGCACCCCAAGGGAAGACAAGGTCCAACTGTTGCAAACTGCTGGAAGACTACTTTAGACTGGACATAAGGAAAAACTCCTTTACCGTCCAAGTCTCCAGAGTCCGGGATAGACTCCCCTCAGAAGTGGTACAATCACCTACTCTGGACACCTTTAAGATACTCTTGGACGCTTATCTTGCTGGGGTGATCTGACCCCCACTGACTTCCTGCCCCTTGGGCAAGGGGCTGGACCCGATGATCTCGCAAGGTCACTTCCAGCCCTAATGTCTATGAAAACTGAGACAGTATCTTGAAACAAGCATCCCTTGTCTTTCTTCCCTCAGATACTTTTAAAGCTTATAGACTTAAATTTGCAGACTCACCTGGAGGTGGTGGTGGATAGGGGTAACCTGCTGGAGGGGGAGGGAAAGTCCCATTGGCTGCAGGTGGTGCAAAGGCATAGGCTCCATTGGGCATATAGGAATAACCATATGCTCCATTAGGAACTTCACCCCTGGAAGCTATAAAGAGAAAACCCAAATCAATTCAACCAGGTCTACAAGAGCGCATCAAGGACAAGACAGCCAGAGGCTCTTCACAACAGGAAGTAAAACTCAGAGACTAGTGGTGGAGGCCAAGTATCACTATAGCTGCCAGTATGAGGCCAACTGTACAACCAGGTTCAAAAACAGACTAGGACAAATGTATGGAGGACAGGTCCATTAATAGCAATTAAATAAAAGAGTCAAGGGGGTATCCTCTGACATCCCTAAATCGATGATGGCTGATGCCAGAGAGAGTATGATGTGACAGATTAGATTAGACATGCCCTATATACGTGCTTTTCTTCTAAACTATCTTATACTGCCACTGTCAGAGACAGGCTCCTGGGCCAGATGGACCATTCATCTGACCCAGCATGGCACTTCTTACATTCTTTTAAAGTAAAGCAAGTGAATTCCCAGAACTGGCTCAAATTAAAAATACATTTTAACCCACTGGGCTACATTTTATTCTAAGAGTACAAACACATCAACAGAAAGCCATTATCCCTCTACCCTGTTGTACAACTAGCTGATTTAGCTTTCTTTTTCTTTGTTAAAGACTTCAGTACCTTGAGCTGCAACCTGCAGCATCCGTTGTCCAAATTCAATAGCACCCCCAGCTGAAAAGGTCATTTTGAACGTCACAGATCCTTCCCAGCCACCTGCAGAGAAAGACAGGATTCAGAAGGAAGAAGAAAATCCTTTTCAATGTGTTTTTAGACTTCTATGCCAAATATTGTGGCGTATCTAAAGATCCCTCCTAGATTGTACTTTGCAAGACTTATACCTTACAGGCCCATGGAAAAATGGTAAAAGTGCTGTAATTATGTCTTGGCTGAAGTCATGTTGGCCTGCTGGTACGTTTCAAATTAAGAGATGCCTCAAATGTTGAGGTATCAATGAGGGAGAGACAAGGAAAGTTTCTAAACAGCTCCAGTTCTTTTGTCATACCTGCCACCCTGTAGACTAAGTTATCAGGCACATTAGATTTGCTCCATCTTCGTAAAGGCTTAGTGCACAGGACAAGGAATTTGTTAATGCAGGCTGGTAAAAAGCTTTCACAGCTTCAAGAGTCAGCTGTAATTTAAATCTGGAAATTCAAATACCCAGTAAAACAAAGAGCATAAATGGCATGAGTTCTCATATGAGCAACATTTATCCACTACAAAGTCCAAGGAAGATGACCTAAGTTAGTCTAATAAAAATTAGTGACATCTCACTTTCAGACTAAACAGGAAAGCTAGAACAGCCAAGAGTCCTAACAATGCATCACAGCAGTGTCAGTGTCAAGCCAGACAAAGCTACAAAGATTAAATGTCATTAACAAAACCAGACACGTGTTAAATAATGACGCAGACCTCTTCTAGGGAAGATGCACACAGAATGAAGGAAATCCATTTGCCTTTCATATGGTTTCTACTTTACTTTCACTGTATGTGCTTCCTCACAGCCTAATTTGTCCTATTTGATTCCACACAGAACCTGTGATACTGACTTCAGGATAATAAACTATAGTATCATAAGCACTGGATCATGATTTCAGGGCAGAGGTAAATAGGAGAAATTGAGCTGAGGATGAAAATGTATTAAGTGACAACGTTAGTAACAAGGAAGTGACACCAAAAATCCTGAGCAAGTAAAATCCTTCTTGTACAAGTCTTTTTCCTCTTCACTCCATATTTGACCCAGTATGGAATCTCCTTTTAAATGAGTTTCTCTTGTTTCAAAACAGTCCAGTCTCTTTCAACCCTGACACAAAATAATTTATTCCCTTTTCTTTAAAACTAACATGATTTAAAATTGCTTTTATGGCTAATATATTTTGCGGCAACAACATGACTTTCCCTCAACCTGATTGATTATGCACGACTATTTTCTGTATGTAATCATATCTGAAAGGGAACAGACTCAGAAAAGAAATGGATGCATTCAGCATAAGGAGATCTGGAAAGGGATAGAATAGTTGTTATCTCAACTGGCCATAGCAAATTGATGTCCTTAGAATGGTGCTGGCATGGGTTTCTCTTATCCAGAAGCCACTTTAGGATGTTTAGTCAATGAGATCAGGCAGCTGATTGAATTTAACGTTCTGAATCGAGGGATGCGAATGAGATCAGACGCTTTACCAAACCACTTCATTGTAAGTAGGGGAGGGGTGAAACATTTTTAGCTATTATTTTCAAAGAAAGCAGCATGGTTTTACAGTTCTGAATAACAAATTTTTGAGTGTCACTCAGTTTAGATCAAACCCAATACTCACTTCCTTGTGAACCTGATACGTTTCACGTCTTAAACTCTACTATGAATCCATATAATACATACCTCCTGTTTCTGCTTTCACTGTACCCTTAATGTAATTTGCTCCAAAGACAGGCTGCTTAATCTCACAATCCTTCATTAAATAAAAGGGCATCATGAAGGACTGCATGGGGTCCTTTCCCTTTGACACAAAGATAACCTGCAAGGCAAAGGAGCAAGTCTGTGATAAGGCAGCTTTAGAATGGTTAGGAAACACAGAGCCAAGCTGCTGTCAGAAGATGGAGTTCAACATGCTGAAACTGCTTCCCACGCCTGTAGCTTCTAATCGGTTCTGCAAGTCACGAGATCTGCAGCAACAGGGGTAAACAGACACTATCAGGCAAACACTACAAAGGACCTTCTAGAAACAGACCCTGAAAAGGATTACTGGGCTGCTCCCTGCTCTCCCCATAGCCATGACTTCATAGTTTAACTGATGCTTTAAGCAACTAACTACATGTCTAATTCAATTCCTAAAAATATCTGGCAGGCTACTGGCCATGTTGTTCTGATTATAAATGTCATAGTTTCACAGTTGTTTGGGGATAGAAGGGACCTTACAGATCATCAAGTCCAGCCCTCCCTGCAATTGGGCAGGAAAGACTGCTGGCATCAGATGACCCCAGCAAGGTGGGCATCAAGATGCTTTCTGAAGATCACCAGGGTGGGTGACTGTACCACCTCTGGGGAAGAGTCTTTTCCAAACCCTCAGCACTTGGCTTGTAAAGAAGTTTGTTCTTAAATCCAGTCTGAAGCAATCTTCAGTCAGCTTGTGCCCATTATTTCTAGTCCTTCCATGGGGGACCTTGGTGAACAGATGCTCCCCTCGGCCCTGATGTATGCCCCTGATATGTTTATAGGCTGACACCAAGTCCCCTCTGAGTCTTCTCTTCTCCAAGCTGAACAGTCCCAAGTCTTTCAGTGATCCAGCATACAGGGTGACTCCATATTTTCAAGTTCAATTTTAGGAAAAACAGTTTTTTCCCTGAACTATAAATCAATAACTGTATTTAAAAGATACTGGACTGCTATGGCCCTTATAAAACCCCACAGGAGAATCAAGTAACCAAGGAAAGGAGCCAGGGGGCTATATACACTAAAAAGACAAGAATAAAAAAACTGTACTAAAACTTGACTTCATATTTTTGTTGCAAAATACAGTATGTACAAAAATCAAGATTGGACAGGGTTTAATTATAGGCCAACCCCACAGACAAGTAGGGCATGATTTTTTATGGTTTGCCTGGAGGAAACAAAAGGCAGACTTCATTAGAATGATTCACTAGTTGCTTCTAGAAACTAGTACGTTTTCTCACCTGGGCAAATCAGATAGAATTTACAATGCATTTGTTATGCTCCTGAGTCAAAGGATCATCCTAACTTTGAGGGACACTAAATGAACCACATTTTCCAGAATCAGTAAAGTTTCTATGAAACTTTCATTATAAAGACTTCAACTTAACTACACAAAATTACTTGGCTACTTACTCTATATGGAGTCAAGAAGACGCTTCCTTTCTTGGTCCCTTTGAAGGCATCCAGCATAGATTCTATATCACTGAAAGCAATTTCTACGTGGTCATAGGTCATCAAAATGCTAGAGATAAGCCAAGAAAAGAAGATGCCTATTATTAGGACTCAATTTGTAAGAGTAGGCTGTATGTGATTTAGGGACCTATGGGAAATGAGTCAATAACCTCAATCTAGGGTTAAGTAGAGGACCTCTGTTCTCACAAGAGACAAAATTGCAACTGGTTTCTTTTTAGGCAGTCTCTGACTTCAACACTGTAGTGCTCTTGTATTCTGTTTATCATTTTGACTCAGAAAGTGGCATATTTAAGTAAATGCTACTCATACAGTTCTATTAATATGAAGGTGCCTTACACAGGTACAAGAGTAGTCTGCAGTGATTTAACTAGGTTTACATGGAAACCATTGAATCAGTACAGAAACTATATGGGGCGCTGGCCTCAGTGGTGATAAGCCATGAAGGATGATTCCCTGACGCAGGGAATCATCATGTCAGAGTTCATGGTGGAGAGATGTTCTGCAGTTACCTGGAACGTAAGTTTTCCACAGCAGTGAGAGCCCACTTCTTTAGCAGACCTGCCACAAATTAACCCTGAATCCCAAGTACCACTCGGAGTCTCTTCCCTGCCTGATCCTTCTGCCCTTGCCCTGTGCTCCCAGTCTAATCTGCTGCTCTGCTTTCTGTTTCCCACCCTGTACTCCCAGTCTGATTTCCTGCTTCACTTTCTGCTCCCCACCCAGTACTTCCAGTCGGATCTGCCGCTCTGCTTCCTGCCCAAGCTCCCCATCTGATCTGCTGCTTTGCTTTTTGCTCCCTGCCCTTTTCTGCCACTGTCCTGCCTCCCCCATCCCTGATCTGCCACGTGTCACATGCAGACGTTGCCTGTGCCCCAGGCTGGCCATCCATGTTCGTCCACCTTCTATAGAGGGAGAACTTCCATCTCCAGGGATAAAGACCAGCACCCTTTTTTCTAGCGACAGACCTCGCCAACACGTCATTTCCTAAATAGGCAGAAGAAAAGTGGAAGTCCCTGCACAGGGGCAGCAAAGAGGATGGAGCCGGACTGTTCTCAGCCGTGGCAGATAACAGAACAAGGAGCAACGGACCCCAGTCACAACAAAGGACTTTTTGGTTGGGTGTTAGGAAAAACTCTCCCATGAGGAGAGCAGTAAAGTGCTGGGACAGGCAACCTAGGGAGGTGGTGGAAGCTCCATCCCTGAAGGTTTTTAATCCCCAGCTGGACAAAGCCTCGACTGGGATCAGACTGTTGGGGCTGGTCATGCTCTGAGCTAGATCAGGATTTCTCAACCCATGGGGCACAAGAATCTATAAAACGGTCACAAACAAACCAGAAAAACGGGTTCAACCTTTAAAAGAGGGAACCGGGGGTTGCCCCCTGCAGGCGGGCGCAGCTCTATGCTGCAAGGGGCGGCTCGGGGGAGCGGGAGGAGGGCGATCAGGCCGGGGCTGTCACGCACGTGGCAGCGTGTACAAAACCAGCCATGGCAGGTGCCAGAGCAAGGCGCAATGGGCTCACGCTGCAGCCAGGAAGACTGAGGACGCGCGCTCAGGGGGCCGCAGGGCCGGGGCGGTAAGGGTTAAACTCCCACGGAGGGGGCGGGGCGCTCCTGGCCCGCGAGGAGCGTCCCGCCCACATGACCCGAGCCCCGCCCCCTAAGTAACGGCCGCCGGGGACGGGGGCCAGGTCGCCCTGGACTGGGAGAGGGGGGGCGTTCACCTCTCGCTGTTGTTGATGATGACGCCGCCGCCCTCCGAGTGGTTCTTGTTGAGCGCCATAGCTGCCCGCCGCGCGCTCCGCCTCAGAAGGGAGGAGTCCACTGAGCCTGCGCGGCGCGGCGTGATCACGTGAGCCAGCGCGGCCCTGGGGCATGCTGGGAGATGCAGGCGCCGGAGCTGCCTCCAAGGGGCGGGGCCTACTGTTCCCGCCAGAACCCGGGCGGTGCCCCGGGCCACTGTGGGCTCAGTTTCTCCCTGTTTCGGGATGCACCCTACCCTGATCCGGACCCAACAGGGTGGGAAGCAGATGGCAAGTGAGGGGCGCAGGACTGGCCAGGACCAACAAGATACACCATAAAAGAGCAGGTCAATCGAGTGCAGGCCCTGCTCAAGACAGGACTATCCCTGACTAAACCAGCCTAGCCACGTGTAGGTCCAACCCATCCTCAAAAATGTCCAGGGATGGAGATGCTACAGCTTCTCTAGGGAGCCTGTTGCAGTGCTTGACCACCCTCTCAGTCAGAAAGTTCCTTCTCATCTTCCCCCCTAAATTTCCCCTGCTGCAGCTTGCGGCCGTTGCTCCTACTCCCTGTCCCCTGTAGCCAAAGACAAGCCCAAAGGCGGATCCAGAATTTAGAAAAGTGGGTGGACATAGTGCGGTGCATCATCTCCTAAAACAACACACATTTTTCTCCAGTTAAAAAAGCTAGAAGCTTTACTAACCTGCTAGGGGCCTAGGCTTGTGCTATTCTGCTTAAAATTGAAACAAAACCAAGTATAACTTCATTGGACTGAATTAAAAAACAATCTGCGGGACTGTGAAATAGGAGTCTCGTGACCAGGAGTAGCAAACAGACCGCAGAAATGCAGAAGAAAGGCAAGCCCAATGGGTGGAACGTCAAGACCATTAAAAAGAAGAGTGGGTCATGACCAGCAGCAAAATGAAGGCATCAGGTAGATTATGATAAGCCATGAAATCAAGTGACTCCCTCAGCATTGCCTGACTAGAAATGCTGCTGCCACTGCCAGGCTATTAGTTTTAAACTTGAAAGGAGCAGGAATAAAAGAGGGTACAAGTGCACCCCCCTCCCCATCCACCCCTGGAAAAGCCCATCTCCATGAGAGTGGGAGAACCTCACCCCCACTTAAAGTTAGGCCGTAGGCATGACCTTGCTTTGACCCATTTCATAGTTTTTCCCATGACAAATGCAACACTGGTGTGTAGCCAAGTAGCCTAAGCCAATGTTTGACCATCCTTCTAGCCAGGATGTTCCTCCTCTTCTCCAACCTACATTTCCCCTACTGCAGTTTGAAGCCGTTGCTCTTAGTCCTGTGCCTCACAGACGTGAAGTAGGAATTGACAGTGTCTAAATCAGCACTTCCCAAACTTCTCAGCATGACCTCATTTATGGCCCCATTTCCTCAATGTGGCCCCCCACCCACGACCCCATCTGCTGATGTTGTTACCCCATTTGGGGTTGTAACCCACAGTTTGGGAATCGCTGGTCTAAACCATTCTGACCCTCTGTGGGAGTTCTTTGTGCCAGGAGAATTGTTGGGTGTTTTTTTTTTCCTGTAGTCAAAAAAGGAGTGGAAGCGAAGAGCTGGCATATTCTGAGTCTAAAAAAGGTGGAGAACTGCTGGCCTCCTTAGGGAGACTTGGATTGGATGAGATTTGCGGGGCTTGTTCTGTTTTCTGTTCCTCTCCCAGGCCACAACTGAGAGCAGTGGAAGGACAGATGCAATTGTATGAGCCAAATTTATTTTTAAATGTCACTTTCCACATTTGCGAGAAGAAAGGATTTTTTTTTTAGGTGTTATCTTTTATTGGATCAACTGCATGGCTGGGATAAAGTTAGACAAGGTTTTGAATGCAAGGCATTATTCATCCAGTCTGGGGAGAAAAGCAAGCATGATTGTTAAGAACCGTTAGCAGAGCTGTGAAATTGGAGGGTGCAGGGAGACACTTCCAGGGAGGGGTGATGATAGACAAATAGCAAATTTCTACATTTCTTTCTGAGCTTCTGCACCAGTGAACCTTGAGGAAGTGAAGTGCAAACCATTTTTTTGAACAAGATGTCCCCCACACTGTGAACTCTCCACGGGATTTCATTTGGAACAATTTTTGGCTCTTAAAATATCATTAAAAAGAGAACTCTTAATGAGCTGTAACTACAGTTCAAGTTCCACCACCCTTTTCTAAACTCTTTGATTTGTATTTTCTGTACTGTAACTGTGGGGATAATCCAGTTTTGTTCTCATCGTTTCTGGGAGAAATCTTGAGTGTGTTTAGAATTACTATTTACCTTCTGATTATATTGGATCCTGACCATATATAAAAAAGTACTTGAAATTACGTGAAGTACCCTTTGAATTGAATTGGGAAGAAATGTTTCATTTAGACATAGCATTCTTCCATGGTTCCTGCCTTAAAATGATTTGTGTTGTTGCTGGGGGGCTGGTGGAACAGCTGCATTTGATGGATGGATGTTTAGATTTGTAAAGTGCTTTGATATTATATGAATTGCAAGTTATTTTTGAAACAATGTAATTTTGTTGTGGTTTACACCTCATCTATTTTTTTTTCTGAAGAAATTTCCTGGCTGGCACAGAAGTGGCTGAAAAACACTCATTTAACCTGGATATGATCCCAGGAAAAGACCTTACAAGCAAGAGCTGTTTATGTATCACATTGCAATGCTACTACTGATTTTGGTACAATTGGTCAGATCTACCAAGAAGCCAAAGGCTGACATGAAATGGAGGCAAAGCTATTTTTTATTTATAGTGGGTGGCCAAGACAGAACTGAGAAGCTAGAGTGAGACAGTTGAAATAGCAGTTGTTTGCACTGTGGATAAATGGAATTTGGTCCCATCTGCTGCAAGTGTGTTTGCTGATAATCCTCATCAGTTTTTATTTAAACAAATAAAATATGTGATTCAACATCTGGTCCTTGTCTAACAGCAAGTATAGTAAACTCAACGCAAAAAGAAACGTTACTAATAGTTCTGGGCTTGCAAGATTAGGCCTCATCTGTTCATTGCGTCTAACAAAGCTAAAGAAACTGGAAGAACAAGGCATCTTCTAAACCAGAGGTTCTCAACCTTTCTCTTCTTGAGACTCCCCCCCACACACACACAGCATGCTATAAAATCTCCATGGCCCACCTGTGCCACAACTGCCCAGCTCCCCAGCCCTGCCCACGTGGTCCAATGCAGCAAGTGGGGAGCCCCGGGGCCACACTCACCTGCACAGAGCCTCACCTGCCTGTCTGCAGCACCGCCCGCATGATGGAGGCCATGGGGCTGCGTAGGGCAACCCCCCTCCTTCCCCTCCTCAGGACTTGCTTCAGCCCCACAAGGGCCAAGGCCGCTCCTCATGCCATGCTGGGGTGGGTCAACCCCCTGAAATCTACTCCTGGCCCCCCCCCCCCCCCCCCCTTTCCCCCCCTTTCCCTCTTCAAAAGCCTACACCCCTTCACCTTGGCCCCCCCCCCCCCCAGTTGAGAACCACTGTTGTAAACAGGATTCATTTTCTTTGCCTTTATGACAACTAAGGACAGGGTGATGATGATGGTGTTCAGACAGTTTGGCGATGAACGCTGTATAATACCTAGACAGACAGAAGGTTTAAAAGGTGGGCTGTCTGATAATTTTTAAAAGGTGGACCATTTTTAAAAGGTGGACTGTCTGATAATTTGGATAAAAGTTTTGCCAAGGCTAATGGTAATAGAAATATTCTCCGAATAGTCTTCACTTTAGTTAAAACACAGTTTATTGAATTTAAGCTTTCTCCTGCAGGACTCACAAAACCCCACGTCACTACAGCATCTTAACATCTGAAAACCAGAAAGTGCAGTCAACTAGTGCATTATGTAAGCTTCAAAAACTAAGCTAGATAAATTGTGGAAAATCAGCCAGATTTAAAAATCAACTGCCATGCCATCATCTATACAGTTACCAGTGACAAAGAGCAAATCTGTATGTCTAATATCCACATTTTGTAACCCATCAGCTTCCCCTTAAAAAAAAAAGGTTACCAAAGTTTATTCCACTCCAGATATTCACTGACTTTAAAAAATCTGGCTTCATTTGAAACCTCCTTTTGGAGGAATGCTGTTGTAGTGTTGCCCACTCATGATATCCCACTCATGATATTACTGAAAATTTAGTCACACATTAAAAAAGCTTGTTCCTAGAATCATGCAATTACACAAAAATTTCATGTTAAAAAAAGTAAGATTCTAGCCCTGATGGATGCAGGGAAAGGCTTAAAAAGGCTCAAAAACCAGAAAGGCAAATAAAAAAAGCACTCAGAATTTTTGTGAAATTTTCATGATTTTTTTTAAGTCAAATTTGTGATTTTTGGAGACCTGAATGGATGTGGGTAGTAGTGTTAATATGTTCACTCACAATTCTTCTGTTGCTAAAGCAAATAGATGGGGATGATGGGCATTTTCCTTGAGTCCATTAGATATACTTAGAAGACAAATCTCCTTTACCTTAGCCAGAAGTATTAAAGACTGAAAAATAAACACCGAGAAAAGGCAATCAAGCAATTCAGTCATTTTGATTCATAAGGAGAGACAGCCCATTCTGGTGTCTGTATATTGTTTAATGGCAGTTAACATTCTTTAATATCATTATATTATTCTGTTACAGTTTCCTCACACACTGGAAAACTCTATGCACAGTAATTGTATACTTGGAAAATCCTAAGTAAAGAAATGATCACTATGTAAAGGCAAAAATAACTCAAGAGAAATATGCTCAGAATTGCACAATGCTATTTAGCTGAAGAGTCACTTGCTGCATTTGCCCTTTTTTGCTCAGAGAAAAGCAGAGCTTAGATCCAGGTGTGGTTCAATGCAAATTTCCAAATTATTCCAGTTTTACACCCAAAGCTTTTTTTTTTTTGGGGGGGGTGGGGAGAGGTTGGAAATATAGGCATTTCAGTACCCTGCCTCTGAAGATGACCAGATGCTTCAGAAAGTAATGTTTAATGATCTGCCCACAAGAAATTTCTTCTTAATGCCCCTCAGTTACAGGTTGCTTTATGCCCCAAAACATGAGGATTTATATCACTTCCAAATGGGCTGAAAGAACAGCCTTCCTCTTCAAAAAGCAGCATTTTTTATAGATGCAATAAAGTGAATTAATTTGTTCTATTACCTTTTGTTAAGACTAACAGCCCCACTGTGTCTCCGTGCACACAAATCCCTACTGTGGCTCTGTAGACAGTGTTACTCACTGCTAAGAAGGACACTGGTTGCATGGATGATTTGGGGAGTCTCTCTCCAGCCAAGCAGTCAGGGATAGAGGGCCAAAGGCAGGGATGGTGTAAGTGCCACAGTAAGATTTCAATGGTTAACTCATCTGAATTGGGGACCCAGCCCCTTAGCTTCCTGGCCTGCATTGCACTTTGCATTACCCGTTTGGCAACTTAGGGAATGGATCTGCAATCTCAGAAAGGGTCTTGTCCCCTGCCAACAGGGAGAGTAATATAATATAACAACACCCTCTGTTTATAATGAAATTTAATGTTGGCTCAAAAGCCCTTTTCAGAGTTGGGTACTAATAACACCACAGAAGAAACAGAGGCACGGAGACTCACCGAAGGTCATTCAACAAGTCAGTATATCCAGGAAGAGAATCCAGCTCTAACTCATCTGCTACCTGGTAGACATTGTCACTTTCCAAGGTTTGCCACGTCATGCACTGCTGAAGCATGGGGTAGGGAGACACGTATTCAGGTACACAGGGGAAAGACAAAAAACTCAGGGTCACCTTTACTTGGTGAATATACTGGAGGAGGACCAGAGGCAGTGAGAACTTTACTACAGACAACTGGGATACAGAGAGTGCCCATGTGTCCAATGCACCATCTGCCCAACATTCATCCTCGGAAGAAATTCAATCAACACCTTTCATCTGAAATAGGACAGGGGGCATACTCTGTGGTTCTCATACAAGGCAAGGCTCCATTTGAAGCTGAGGGGAATGCGGTATGTGGAAGAATTATTATTCAGTCCAAGATGAGGGAGAGACTGACCCATTGAAGACATTATGAAAATATCCTCTACTCCTTACTGAAAGTATTAGGCAGAGACGCAGAGAGATGGGTTAACTTCTTATTTCTCTCACTACATTACGGACTATGGCGTCTCCATAGTTCAGGCTGATTCTAGTGTTTTTTGCTTGAACATCAATTTATTAATTCTGACCGCCTCCAACTTCATAAAAACTAAAGCAATTTCCATGATGTGTCATAGATGTCTCACGCCAAGGCAGAGGTTTCAGGAAAAGCTAGACATAAATCCAACAAGCTATTCTGGGAAGATTCAAAACATGAGCAGCGAAATCCTGTTTCTGTCAAATCCGGTGCCAAAACTTCCATGAACTTTAACAGGTCCAACATTTCACCAACATACTTGGAAAATTTCCTAATACTTTTTTTTATTGCTCATATTATTTCAAGAGCCACCATGTACAGGAGTTCTGACCTGGAGAAGATTTAGTGCACCTTTGACTACTTGCAGCAGGTTGGCTTGTCATGCTTCAGTATTTGGGGGCATAAGTGCCTTTTTAACAGAGTATCCTGATTTGGGGCTGCTTTTAATCACAGAATTCTATTAAGGGTTAAGTCAGTGGTTCTCAACCAGGGGTACATGGCCTTGAGATCTCTTCAAGGATGCCACAGGATGTCATGCAATATTAGCACTATTACGTGTGCAAACATGATTCACAATATAAACCTAGAGATTTCAAATAGGAATCCATAGCACTAAAACATTCTGATCTGCTGTGGGCTTCCTGAGTTCTTTGCCATAAAAAGACAAATATTTTTCTGTAATCAAAAAACAAGTGAAAACTAAGAGCTGGCATTTTCTGAGGGCTGTCTTGAGTCTAAGAAAGGATGCATTCTAAGCCTTAAATGGTTAAGAACCACTGTATTTCAAGGGCTTTTCCCTGAATATACAGGTTTCCCTTGCCAACCACTGGGGTTAGTAAGTTCCTGAAAGTTCCCATGGTTGGCAAGACAAAAGGCTTAAGCGAAAAATGACAGATGGCATGCTGTTGTGCAGCCACGGAAAACCGTGGTTACTCAAAACTGTATACTGTGGTAGCCAACAAAATGGTATATAGAATATTAAGCGTGGATACTCAAAACCGTGGTTGGCGGGGAAAACCTGTATTGCAACATATTTACCATCCTAATTCCAGGTAACCTATCTTGAGAATATATGAGACATGTATAATCCCCATTGTAAGTGGGTAAAATTTGACTCACTTGCACCACGGTTGATTTTGACCCTATGTATTTTTTCTCTTTGTATACAGTACACAATATAGTACGCAGAAAGCTGTAAGAGGTAGGTAATAAACTAGTACTAGAAAAAATAAACTTACAGAAATGTATGTAATAGAGACAGGGAGGAGATGGAATTACTACAGTACGTTGATGTAACAGGCAGTAATGCATTGCATCCATTGTGTTCATAGGGAAGGTGTGAGAAAAGTGTCTTAGGAAATCTTGTCTAATATCCTGAAAATTCTACTTCCCTTTCCACCATTTCCAGAAAGGATATTTATTCACAATTTCTATTCAAGATATATTGGTGAAAAAAATATTAATAAAGGGCTAATTAACTGTCATAGATTCACAGACAGTAGGGCTGGAAGGGACCTCGGAAGATCATCGAGTCCAGCCCCCGCCCTGGGGCAGGGAAGTCAGCAGGGTCATAAGATCCCAGCAAGATAAACATCCAAATGTCTCTTGAAGGCGTTCAGAGTAGGTGCTTGAACCACCTCTGGCGTCAGGCAGTTCCAGGCCTTGGGGGCTCAGACAGTAAAGAAATTCTTCCTTATGTCCAGCCTGAAATGGTCATGGAGGAGTTTGTGACCATTCGACCTTGTCACCCTTTGGGGCGCTCTGGTGAACAGGCGTTCTCCCAAACCCTGGTGAGCATCCCTGATAAACTTGTAGGTGGCCACCAGATCACCCGTGAGCCTGCACTTTTCCAGGCTGAAGAGTCCCATGGCTCTCAGCCTCTCATCATAAGGTCTGTTTTCCTGACCTCTGATCATGCACGTGGCTCTTCTCTGAACTCTCTCAAGGTTCTCCACATCCTTTTTGAATTATGGAGCCCAAAACTGGACACGGTACTCCAGCTGCAGCCTCACCAAGGCCGAGTACAATGGGAATATCATAGGTTGTGAGAGGCAAACAGGTCAATGGGTTCCATTTTGCCATGGCTGACAGCCTTAACACCTCCTGACGTACCGGAAACCATGTGACATACTAACATTTTTGGATACACATTGACAGTTAATTTAGGGATAAGCAGCTGTGCAGGATACTGTACTAAGTGACCTCTGAGATCCCTTCCTATCCTCTGATTCTATGATTACTTGTTTATTAACCCTGTATAAACTACCTCAGGGAGTACAACTGTAATTAAGGTACAATTGGTTTCTTTTAGGAGCTTGGGATTTTAATGTGCTGAAGTTCCACACAAAGAAGAGTTGTAACATAAAAATGTAATAAAGATCCTGCAGAGATGAGTTTAAATGTTTCAATCGGCTAAATAAATCGTTTCTAGGGTCACCTAATAATGTAGCTATTAAAAGTGAAATGGCAAAACCACTTCTACGTATCTTAGTATCTCCAGCCAAGGGTACCAGCAGCATCTTCTCACTAGGAGATGATATTTTATCTTGCTGGCTTGGACACAATGGAGCCCTCTAGATGTGACCTCATCAGTGTAGGAATGGGGGCTTCCTGCCATGTGTCATGAGATCACATTTGTTTGCTTGCTCTTATGCTCAGACGTGGGCCTTCTGTGATAAGGCTGAGTGAGGCACAGTGGTAACAGTGTTGGGGAAGATTATAGTGCTGCTGTATAAAGTACTGTGTTTGTATAACACTGTGCCATCTAGGCAGCTTTCCTCCAGAAAGTCCATTTTGAATCATCCTCCCTGATCGTGCTTAATAAGGCACAATGCAGAGTAACAATGGTACAAGTGGTCAGTAAGATTATCTCCTCCAGGCCACACATGAGGAGCTGGTAAGATGCCCCATCTTAAAAAAATGCCCAGTTTACACCTTCCCCCCCACCCCACACACAATATTTAGCTTGTACTGGTACATTTCATGAGCAGCGCTTTACTGAGGAACTTTGAATCCTGGCCCTCATTTTACAGGTGGGAAACCTAAGGCACAGAGAAGTGCTATGACTTGCCTAGGGTCACCATGCAGGCCAGATGACTGCACCAAGAATAAAACCCAGGTTCCTCTGAGTTCCAGCCCAGGGCTTCTACCTACCAGGAAGCTTCTTCTATTCCTTAATTCCCTGGGTGACCAAAAGCACAGGCTGGAAAGGCGGAGTCATCACAGCTAGAGAAGGCTATCAAGTGCAAATGACAGCTACAGCAAACTATCACAAGAAAGATGCATTTTGGGTCTCCTCTGTGCCAAACACCCTGCAAGTTACCTCCGCTTTAGCACCGACACACAGTCCCTCTTCAGCGGCCCAAGCTGCAGGTGGGCATCTACGCTTTCAAGGAAAAAGGCTGGTTTGAGGTTATATGCGAACAGGGATGGGAACTGGTGATTGATCTTGTTTTGGAACGGGTCAAACATGCCCTTCTTAAAGCGGGAGACCTTGAGCTGCTGGAGACACGTCATCTTGGAATCCTTGACCCCGAAGAATGTCAGGGCCTTCTCGGAGTATTCTAGGTACACCCCGATGGTGTGGAAGAATGGCTGCTGGATGACAGATTCGAAGCCACCGAACCAGGCCACGTAGTTCTGTCCGTTCCACTGTAGGCAGCAGGACTTCTCATTCCTGCCGAGGCGACCTCTGTCATAGGACTCCCGCGAGTTGAAGTCATCGGTAATGACCCCGATGCTCACCCAGCCATCGATGATTTCCACCTCCCAGTAGTAGTTGCCCCGGTTCATCACGTTTTCGCCCAGCACCTGCTCGCAGTTGATGAATCTGGTTGAGCTCTCAGGGTAGGCAATGGGATTGAGCACGCGTTTGGCCCCTTTGGTTCCAAAGAGCTGGATGAACTTGTCTGCAGTGTCACTGTCCAAATCAATGATGAAGGCAACTGGGTAGAAGGGGAGAAGGGAGAGAATCAGAGTGGGATCCTTCCTTGATTCCCAAGTGATGAGTTGCAGTGCTAACACTTCTATTTTCTTGCTAGTGCTCTCTGGTTCTTTCCCATCATCAGAACATCGAAGCCTATTCCTATTATAAAATGATTCCTCCCCACACAATCATTTCCATCCCTTGACCCCAGGACAAATAATCTCCATTCAGCCACTGGCCCAAGAGACAGCCTGACCACTGCATGTTGCATCTGGGCTTAGAAAGACCACAAGAGGGGAATTCCAGAGCAGAGCCCTGCTCTGAGAACTTCCTGCCTCCCCCACCCCAGGAATTTAACTCTGGACAGAGAAACAAAAAGTAATTGTGCTGATTGCATCCAACATACAATGCCTGACCTGGCAATGTATTAAACAGATCAGCCACAGAATGGCAGAATGATTATTGCAGGGGAGTACTAAAGAGGGCTGCTTTCTGGCTAGCACAGAGTGGAGGTGACTTCTCAACTTAACATATGCATGGAACCATGCAAAGCTTTTAAATGCTACCAAAAAAGCCAACAAAAAAGCCTAACACCAACCCTACTACATACCCCCTCAAACTGATACTAAACCCCTGAGAATGAGAATCTGACTAAGAGCCGTGTGTGGCAGTTGACTTCAAAGGGATTAACATATCCTTACTGCTGGCAGGAGCTGGTGACCTACAGATACCATGCCTCAGACCACTAGTGCCTGGAGCAGCAGGAATGCGAGATAAAGGTTGGAGCAGGGGACCTGGTCGATGGACATTCACAAAACAGGAGCTCAAGTGGAATATGGATTATAGTATATCTGCCTCCCCCACCCTCCAGGAATAACACAAATCTCTGAAGCAAGAGGTTGCTAAACAAATGGGAAAGTGTCAAAGAAAAGGGGATGGGAGTGTCTTTGCATTCCCAGTGGAGTGGGCTCAGCCTATTTTTGCAAAGGATCACCTTCTTCTGCACAGTGTGACTTGGAAGGCCTTAATGCTACAAGCTCACCCTTGGATTTGTAAGGTCAGGTCTGCTCAAAGGGGTGAGAAGTAGAGGATGGAGTCAGGGGAAGAAAAAGGACATCAACATGTACATGTAGTAGAGCTGTAGCTCCATACAACAGATGCTTCACTCCCCTCCCACACCTGCAAGTTAGGGCTCTCACACCCTGTCTGAATAGAATCAGTCCTCTTGTTTCAATCGAGTCTTTCCTCGCACTCTTACCTATGCAACCAGTCTTTCTATGGCAGCTCACCCAGCACAACACAATACTCTGAGTGTCAGTAACAAGCTCTGAATAGGGCAACTTTTCAACCTCTTTAGTTAACATGGCCTTTCCCTGGACTCTTTTTCATGTCTGTCTTATTCAGAATTTTCTTTAGCCACTCAGTCTAGTCAACAAGCAAATCATTCATCTGCTGAAAGCGAACAAAAACAGATCACAGCAAAACATGGACTTACACTTTTTCTGACTACAAATAAAATAGTGGCAGGGGTTCTAATCCAGTTAAAGAGAGAATCAAATGAAACAATAATGGGAATAAAGTGGAAAATATTTTGCAAGCAACAGATTCTTGACCAGCTTTCTCAGGGTTGTTTTGGGAGCACCACAGATAAGTCTGTTTTTGCAGGCGTTCGTTAGAAAGCAAACTTTAGCTACACATTATTTATCACAACCAAACAGCTCCAGATATTAGCAGTTGTGAGAACAGGAAGTTTACGTGCTGTCTGGCTTTCAGCACACAAGGAAAACATAGCACTGGCCTTAGCAACAAAAGCCAAAGCAAAAGTCAATGTCTTACATTTCAGGAAATAGTCTCGTGTTTCTGAACAGGCTGGATTGCTCGGTTTATCTGGGAGTGGGGGCTCAGCAATTACTGCAAGGAGAAGAGAAAAAGACTTCAGAAGGTTACATATACAGCAAAGGCAACGGAACGGACAAGCCATCAGGAACTGATGCTGCTTTTGCTACTGCGGTTAGATGGCTTTCCAGGTGAGGTGCAATATTCAAGTGTACCCCACAGGGAGACCTGCTTCAGGTTCGGGGCGCATTCCCCATGCCTGCCTGCGGTCTGGTATGTTTTTAACGTATAAAGCAGAGAAGGGGAAAAATGCCTGCAAGACACTACAATATGCATAAGGGGAGCCCCTTCAGACTGAGCAGACAGGGAGGCTCAGGACGAACAAACCAACCCTGTCCCGAAAGCCATGTAATGATGCTACGGTGAGGTGGTTAGAGCTGAGTAAGCCCAGCAGCGCCTGTCGGCTTGGCCTCAACAGCGACCAGCAGCCATACACAGGGACTCTGACAGGTCTACAGGAACAGCAGGGCTTTTAACCACCACCGGAAAACAGCCTGAGCCTCAAGTAGCTTCAACCTTTTAACCCCCTCAGGCTGGAGAGCGCAGAGAACAAAGCTCGCCTGTGTGAAGAGGTTTGTCTGTGTTCACGAAAGACAAGTCCCCTTTCATAGGAGGCCGCCTTGGATGCGCTGTCTCCACCGCAGGGCCCCGCCTAGCAATATGTCTGTTTGTTGCCTTTTGATTATCTAGTCGTCGCGGAAAACTCATAAAGCCCATGAAAGCGAGGTGCGAGACCAGACAGCCAAGGCAGAGCTATTATTATGCATTTGGACAGTAACCACGCTGTATGCCTTCCAAGGCTGCTAGGGAGGGGGCCAGAGATCCCCCACGGCCATCCCCTTGGGTACCCTGGTTTCCTGCATGCATTTGCTATTTATAAAACCTTGATCCTGAGTCCACAGCGCTTCTGTGTTTCCTGTACATGCTGGGGGCGGCTTGGAGCTCAGGGGAGCTAGCATGTGCTGGGGCAGTACAAACCTTCTTGCATGTCGTGGAAGCCAGCCCCGTCAGCCCCCTTCCCCAGCAGCTGGTCCCACTGGCTCTTGCAGGCCGTCACAAGCAGCTCCTTCACAGCGCACACAACCTGGCTGGACTTAGTGAAACTCAGCTCCTTCTGGAAGCTTGGACCTGGGGAATTATTTTCTTCGGCTGCTATTTTTAACGCCTGGAACTCCTGAGTCAAAAAGACAGGATTTCGAAAGATTTCAACAACCCTGGGCTGCGCGTTGTTCCACAACCACACCCTCCCCAAAACGCTAGGCAGTGGGCCGCTCCAGGACCTGGCATGCAGATATGCATGCAACAGGGAGGAGACTGCTTTTCTGGCCACGTGTTCCTGGCACCTTGTCTTAAATCAACGGCATCTCTGGAGCAAGAGAATCATACGGAACAGGATCTTTTCCCACAGAGGTCCCCGCTCTCGGTTCCAGAGCTGGAAACAGGCCCCTCTGCAAAGGCTACTCCCAAGCCAAGAGCCGCACCGTGGTTAGACTAACGAATGGCATGTGCTCACAACAGCTGCCCTTCAGCATTCGGACAATGGCAAGAGGTGACTCGGTTCATGCATGACCTATAAAATGGGGTCAAGCTTCCTAATTTGAGGCAACTGGAAAAGCCTGATCCCAGGCCTGCTGAGAGCCAGTCAGGTCCAAAAAAATGCAACACAAAACAGGCCTGCGCTTTTGCATGCCACCTCTTCCCACAAGCTCCAGCACTTGTCCTCTCTGCTTCCTATTTCTGTTCACCTCAGACCTGATGAATGTCCCCATTGCCATACAGCAGAACCAAATCCCTTTTATGCCTGCAGTGTCACTCCCACTAGAGATCACTAGCCTATTCTGCCCTTGGCCAGCTCCTGGTCCTTTGCTCTTCAGCATTGTATCCTATTACATCAGAGCACTGGATAAAGACATCCCCAGGGACACCAGCCACCCAGTCCTTTTCTGCTCCAGCCACACCAGCCCTCAATACTGTCCACTTCATCCACTCCCACAACCCTTCCCCTCCGTTCTACAGAAAGTTACTCTCTGGAGGCCCAATCCAAAGCCCGCTGGAGGAGTCCGTGGGAAACTTCCCATTGACTTCAGAAGCTTTGCACTGGACACTAATTCAGTGGGAGGCAGGCATGCCAGAAATTAAGTCCCATACCTTTCCTGAATGCCACTCAAATTCCCTTCCCCTACCCAATCCACTGCTTTGCCTTCTGCTCTCTTACCTGTGCTCCCTGCCTTGTCTGCTGTTCTGCTTTCTGCTCCTGCCCTATGTCACCATGCTGCTTGTCCCCTCTTCAATCTGCTACGTGCCACACACAGAGGATCCCAATGTTACAAGTTGGCCACCCCTGCTCTAGTTGAATAATAGATTAACCGACAGCTGTGTTAAGCCTGGGGGGAGCGCTTTAAAGTGTTGTTCAATGTCTATGTGAATCGAGTTGGAGTGAGGCAATTAGGTCCCCAGGTCATGGAGATGTTTAATTCTTCCTTTTCCCTTGCCCCTCTCCTAGCGTGGTTCCAACTCACCTGTAAGAAGCAAAGGGCATCCGTGCTGGAAACTTGCTCCAGGTTCTGCTTGCATTGGGCTAGCTTGGCACGTCTCTCCTCCTTCTGTCGGAGGTACTCTTCAGCCTCAGCCAACATGGATTGCTCGTCATCCTCAATGAAGCTAGCCACCTCTTTCTGGAAGGTCTCCAGAGCTTTGGTTGCCACAGCAAAGAGCTTGCTAACTATGTCCTTCTCCTTCAAGGCAGTGCTCTGGGAAGAATGGGATTTGCAATGTGTTTATAGACAGCCTTTTCCTTTTCTAGGTGTCCATTTCCATTTCATCTAGGGATCTCCATCCACATTACAAGCAGCCCAGTTCACCAAGTTCTTGTCTGTACCATTACAAGCCACCACTTGCTGAAGTGCAACATGCTACAGTGGCTTAGCTTCAGGGGTGTCCAAAACACACCTCAATCAGCAGGGGCAAGGTTTGAGCTACACAATACCTCTTACGTTACCAATGGGGAAATGGGGCCATACAGAGGTAAAGGTTCTCACTCAAGGCCAGCCAGTGAGTCAACAGCAGAGGCAAGAACTGAACCCAATGGACCCCACCCTGCTCCTTTGTGAATCACAGAATATTGTTGCATCTGTCATTTTAATCACCTTATCCCTCACTTCCCTGGTCCCTCCCACTTGGAAATGGCACATCAGTATTTTCTCCGCTAGTTGGGTTTGCTGTCACACATATAGATACAGAGGATGCTAAAATCTATGTAGGGCGGTCCAGTGTCTTCCCTAACAGCTCAGTACCCCAGACTTCAGGAAACTTGGAAATAGTAAAGAGGAATGGATAAAAGACAACTTGATCCTAGAGTGACTGCCCCGCAAATAACTTGGGCGTGTAGGGCTGGAATTGTGAACAGCACTGCTCTGGGAACCACCTCTAACAGTAAACCTCCTGGGAGGGACATCTTTGCATCAACTAAAGACTGGTGCCTTCATTTGCAGAGTGGCTTTTCTCCACTCCTATACGAGCACTGTCCAGGATTGGAGACCATGCATCATGTTAGGCCGCTCACTATCAGATGGATATTGGGGCGTCACATGTTTAGGGTGATCATCACCACAGTTCCAAAGCACTTGAGCTCTTTTGATCTGGACATAAGTAAAAACTTCTTTACTGTCCAAGTCTCCAGAGTCTGGAATAGACTCCACTCAGAAGTGGTGCAAGCACCTGCTCTGGATGCCTTTAAGAAATGCTTAGCTGCAGTGATCTGACCCCTGCTGACCTCCTGCCCCTTGGGCAGTGGGCTGGACTCAGTGATTTCATGAGGTCCCTTCCAGCCCTAATACTCATGAAAAAACTACCTCTGGTACCAAGGAGTAGTGCTGTGTCCTGAAGACAACCTCTGACCTGCCTATTTCCAATAGCAGAGGGTGCTTGTAGGATGAATTCAGAGGGGAGGTGGACAGCAGCCAACCTTCCAAGCTCAGCTTTACCCCTGAGCCAAGGTCCTCTTACCTTGATGAGTTCCACAGTCTTCCTAGTCTGTGCAATGACGACTCCCAGCTCATCCAGCTGATTCTCTACATCGCTCAGGATTTTTGGTCGCTGGGCCTTTCAAGAGAAAGGAGGAAAACAGAACTACTGACAGGTCCATTAGCTGTCACACCTGAAAGCATGTTTGGGACCCATGCCTTCCAAGAGAGATCGTCTGCAGGGATCCACAGGCATCCTCCAGATTTCAGCATACAACTCTGTTTTCATTTTAACCCTTGTTCCTCACCCTCCCTCTAAATTCTATAAATCAAAATCTACCAGGCTGAAAAATCAGGAGGATGCCTCTGAGGCTAAGGGAGAAGTTTCCTACAAAGTTTCAGACAAATTGAGTGGGAGGATTCTGAAGCAATGGCCTCCCCAAATCCTGCAGGAGCTTCGCCCTTTCTTGCTCACTCCTAACTCAAAGAGCAGCTATGCTGCAGACACCTGTGGACTTGCTTCAGCCTGTGCTAGAGCCCGTCTACGGGACTGGGGCTCTCCTGGGACACAAGGAAGCTATCTGGGCTTCACATTTGCAAAGATGTGTGGGAACTAACACTGTGGCGTGGCAGTCCAAGCCTGGCATACCAAGGGGTTTGCCTGATTGGAAGGAGCCTTTTTATAGGCTAACAGGTAACCAGCTGCACTGTTCACACCTTATGCCTACTCCTAGTCACTGCTCAATAGCCAGTGAGGGTATTTTCACTGCCAAGAAGGACTCTGAACAAGCACTGACTCACTGCTTGGAAAACACCAGGCATGTTCCATTGCACTCCTGTGTTCACTGGCCAAGAGAGATGACCTCCCAGGCCCATCACGAGGGAGTAGGGAGGAGAGGGACACTTATAGAGGAGGTGAAACAGGATGGCTTTGGAAGTGGCAACAACTGGGTGGAGACTGCTGGAGTGGGCAGGGTAGCATGATGTTGCCGCAATACAACCAATAATTCCAATTAAGGCCTCCCTACTGTAGCAAACCAAATCCCTGCCACCCTAACAACTGTTACAAAAGCCAGTTCTCTCCCTCTGGTGTCCAGGACAACAGCAGGAACAAAATTCACACTCTTGTGGGAGACTCTCCATTAAGCATGAGCAATACAATTAGCTCTGTGCCAACCACACCCAACATGCACCTCCTTCTCCTGTCAGACTAGAAGCAGCAGCAGAGTAGACAGGAGGCAAAAAACAACAGATGGAAAGGCACAGGTAACTCTTTTACAGACATCTCTTATTGCACCTCACCTACATTACCCATGTCCTCCTCCTCTAGGACTTGGTATCAGTGCCCCACCATGGGTAAGAAGGGATATATGGTGGGATCTGAAGGAAAGACGGTCAAGGGACAGGAGAAACTGTAGAAGGGACAGAAGAAAGACTGAAAGTGTTGCCCTGGCTTCTGGATCAGACAGGCTTGCTAAGACCTGCCACGGAGGGTTGTCATTCAGCTTCCAGCTATCAAGAGTCCTACTGCCCCCATCTCACTTGCACCCAACCCCTACACCCTTAACAACCTTCCATTTAAACAACATCTGGAAATCAAATGCAAGACTTCTGTTAAATACAGAACAAGTGTTGCAGCCACACGTCATTCTTGATCGCTCCCAACCATCGTAGCATAAAGCCTCTTGTTGCTCCTTAAAATAGCATTATCTTCATTGCAAAACACATGCATCTGAGCATGTGAATGTGCCACATCAGAAGCACCATCCTCTTTCTGCACTTCCTGCCATTCTAATGTTAGCTCTGTGCATCATGTTGTCAGGGTGATGCTCCATTAAATGAATGGCAGAGAGGAAGTTAACTCTATGTTCCCTGCAATCAGAGGGCTGAAGCTTAGAGAAGGATGCTCTGCCTTGCTGGAGAGGTGGAAGCAGCCTGGGTTTCTGCCATGTAACTGCAACCTCAGCTCCATGTGAACAGTCTTTTGAGGGTTTGCATAACCACTGAACATATCGAAAGCAGCACAGAATGAGCACTTCAAGGAAAAAGCCAGCCGCCAACCAGACCACATCAACAGCGTTGTGTGTGCCAGCAGCCGAGAAAGCAAGGAAATCAGAACTTGGGAGGGATCTTATCTGAGGAGGCTGCAGAACCCTTTCAGAGGGAAAGGAAGGGTGGCCAACATGAACGTGACAATGCTCCAGACTGTTTAAGGACATCTCAGCTGCTGGCTGCCACTTCTATGTCCATGAGCTGGCCCTGCCACTGCCCCCATCCTCCAGTGCACGGCGCTGTCTCTGACTAACCCTCTGGAGCTCTGGGCAGAGGCAAAAGCCACACCTTGGCAATATCAGGCCTCCTATCCCATGCTCTAAGGCCATTCACAGTGAGTAACTACATTAGCATCCAAGGGCCAACAGCATCCAGTAGACAGCAACTCCAAGCAGCCTGCCTACACATGCTAGGTCCCGTGGGAAGTGTATAGTCTGGCTACAACTGACAGCTTCTTGGACTCTCCTTTTTTTAATGTTCTTTCCACTGCTGTTGGGTAACAAGCAATTAAGTCTCATGTAAACTAAACTGTGTTCTGAAGTGTGCTATGTGGTTACTTATAAATTAGACTTGCATAGGGAAAACACATGAGAACATGTACCATTAAGGTGGTGGTTATGCTAAGCTGAATGGGATTCTCATAGATACTTGGCATTCAGAGCAGGCACTAAGATCTAGGCTTGCATGAAACAGCTGCTGTTCTTTTGCAAAGCCCTTTGCTACTGCAAGGGAATGCAGTTTTACTAATAGGCTGGACGTGGGATTGGTATGGCATGGATTGGATACAGGTGATCTTAGCTTCTGGTAGCGGGCTAGACTAGATGGGCTCTGGAAGTCCCTTCCAGCCCTACTTCTCCATGATCCTAGTTCACTTGCAAAAGTTATAATAAGGAAGAGAATCTCACTGAAGTTGTACAGAAATGGATAGTTTCCAAAATGAGGAACTGTCAAGCTGCTTCTAGATGCTGTTTAAGCAGTAAACATGGTCAGAAAATAACTGGATACAACATAAAGGGTCCTGATTGGAACAAAAGGGAAATGAATGTGCTGATGCATGAAAGAGAGGGGGATACTTGGGCAATGCAGGACCCCCTAAGGAGCAACCCCCATGAGAAGAATGAAAGCCACTGGCTCGAAAAAACCTACCTATACCTCAACACTGGGTAACAAGGCAGAGCCTAGTTATGATCCATCTGCCAGCTCCTGGCTCTTTGAACTAAAAGCTGCTCATATATTGTCCTCAAGTTCAGTAACAGAAAGCTACTTCCATTATGTAAGCTAGTGAATTATGTCTGGACTTTATCAACTGCCTACCAGTGCAAATCATGCTGGAAGCACTCAGCCATGGATAATCAAGGCAGAAAGACTTCTCCATAATAGGACAGTGGCTGAAGAACCCGCTGAAATAGGAGTTAGACTTGAATTGTAGGCTCCTTGGGGCTGGGGCTACACTTACTCTGAGACTGCACGGAGCTTAGGACAACAGGGAGCTGGTCCATGAGAACGCTTGCTACATGTTACTGCAATACAATGAATAATTCCAATTAAGGCCTCCCTACTATACTAAACCAAATCTCTGCCACCCTAACGACTGTTGCAAAAGTCAATTCTCTTCCCCTGGTGTCCAGGACAACAGCGGAAACAAAATTCACACTTTTGCGGGAGACTCTCCATTAAGCATTAGCAATAAAAGATCTTTGCCGGACACTTTTGATTCTAGCCAACAGAGGGCACCTGCCCAGCCCCCGGTTCAATTCTGCCCTTCCTCTCCAACATCAGACAGGGCAGCATCTAGAGACTAACTTGGTCACAAGCTGCATCAGGTGCTATGAACGGACTGCAAATGCATCTGACAAAGTAGGCTGCCACCGACAAAGGCTTATGCACGTCTCTAAGGTGGCCCCCGCTCTCTCTTCTGGCTGACTGCAGGCTAACACAGCCAGCTACCTCTCTCTGACATCAGGGACTCTCCCCACCGCTGCCAAGAAGCCAGACTGAGACTGAGAGCTCAGGCCCAGCTTGAGTGAAAATTTGGAAGATGACTCAGCCGCATCTGGGAATGGGAGTGACGGAAAAAGCCCCGGCTGACAGAACACAAAAGCGCAACAGAGCAAGGGGCGGAATCCAGTAGCGGAGCCAAAGGAAATAAAGGACCTGGGAAAGAGCCGTGCAGGGACAAAATTCCTCCCAGCCAAGGCACGGGAGTGATGCCAGGGATGGATCTGGCTTGGGATCTCCAGAAGGAACAGGGATCTCCCTAGACTTTTATCTTTGCCTCCTCCCCAAGCCTCCACGCCACATCTCTTGCACGTGTAAGTGTCTGGCAGCTCCGGAGGAATCAAGGGCAGTAGCTGGGTGAAATGGTTGTTATTCTTAATTTAAAACTTCTCTGCCCCTGAATTTTGGCATGTGGCCTTTTCCCCTCGCTGGGTGTGGAGCCAAAAGACTGTGCAGGACAGAGCCCTGTTTTCAAGTTAACAAGCACAGCTTGTTCTGGGATTTAGACACACTTTTTCCCCCTGAAGGCAAAGTCCTCCCTTGTCTGTTGAAAGAGTCTCACCTACATGCTGAACTGCCTACGGTGTAACACTGCGGGTTACCAGGGCTGGGTACTTTAATTCCATGAAGGCACGAGGGGCCAGACTTTGATCCTAAACTGAATGAGTCAACCAACCCCCGGCCTTTTTTTAAACTCGGTGGCTATTTCAGCCCTTCGGCTTCCTGCAGACTTCTTCAAGGCTGCTCCACCAGCGTCACTGATATTAGGATCTTGCCACCTCCCAGCTCTTCTGCCGCCTCCTTCCCGACCCGCTGTCTGATCCCAGATGCTGTTTCAGTGCTGGAATCACCTAAAGGCTGTTCTGTGAATGCCCCTCAATCCCTACCCGCAGCATCCCTTCCCCTCAAATCCAGAACTGAGCCCCAGTGTGGGACGTCAGGACACGCAGCTTTGCAAATGCATTTCAGCCGCTCCCCACAGCTGCAGCTCACCTACATATGACCTTGCCCGTGCTCCTCAGTGCTAACCCACAGCCCCTCTGCCCTTCCATCCTGGGGTTATTCCCCACCTACACCTCTGAGACGCCACTCAGCCCTGCCCCCAAGGTTGTTCTGAACACGCGGCTCTGCCACTGCCCTGCAGTCCTCCGGCAGCCCCTCTGCGATTCCAGCTTGGGACTGTTCTCCACCCGCACCACAACCCAGTCCTCTGATCTCAGCTTGCAAGTCCTGCCCTGCCCTGGGCTCCCCAAGCCAGCTCCGCTGATACCCCAGATCCGGGCTCCTAGCTCCCCTCGGCCCAGGGCTCCCCATGCCAACTCTACTGACACCTGAGATCTTGGCTCTCAGCACCCTGCTTCCCCAGCCCCGAGCTTCCCACATCAGCTCTGCAGATTCCCTGGCTCCCAGCCCCAGCTCTGAGCTCCCCACGCCAGCCCTGCCCATGCCCCTGGATCTCCACAAGCAGCTTGACCTGTCCTTCTGGCTCCCGGCTCCCAGCTCCCTACCTCCCCTACTCAGGGCTCCCTCCAGATCCCCTGAATCCTGGCTCCCAGGCCAGCTCTGCTGATATCTCCAGATCCCAGCTCGACCCGGCCCTCCAGATCCCTGGATTCCAGTTCCCAGCGCCCTGCCCCTGGTTCCCCACAGCTCTGGTGGTCCCCCAAGCCTAGAGATCCCACACCGATGACCCTGGGCCCTGGATCTCTGTGCTCAGCCTGCCCTGTCCCTCTGAATCCAGGCTCCCAGCACCTGCTTCCCCAGCCCAGGGCGCCCCATGCCAGCATCCCTCGCTCCTGATCTCCAGGTGCAGTTCGACCTCCCCCTCCAGACGCCAGGGCTGCCAGCGTGCCCAGACCCCGGCCCTGCAGGCCCCTGGCTGCCCGCTACCTCCTGGAGGTCGCGCTCCTGCTCGAGGGGCACGACGTCGTGGGCGCGGTGGTCCTGGGCGCGGCAGAGCGGGCACACGGCGGCGGGGCAGGCGCGGCAGTAGGCGTCGAGGGGCCGCAGGTGGCGGCGGCACAGCCGC